>NW_020884907.1:3521706-3846314 GCF_003945725.1 Corapipo altera
CCCTTATGTATCCCCCCCTTATGTATCCCCCCCTTATGTATCCCCCCATATACTCCCCAGCAGGAGTTCCTACTGACTGACTTAAAAACATTAAAAGTGGATACTAGCTGATTTTTGATATTGTGCTTTGGATTATCATAGTTCTCGTAAACTTCAAACCTTACAGTTCAAGTAAACTGCTTTTTCAGAGCCCTTTAGAAGGGCAGTGACATGTCTTCAAAATGGTATAGTAGTTTATTCTAAGTATTTGGGACAAAAATAATTGTGAAAAAATACATTATGGACTTTAAACAGATTTCACATTTCAGGTGTCTTTATCCTTTTATTTGAACGTATAAACATCCCACAAAAGAAAAACAGGAAGGAAAAAACTTGACTCAGAAGACCCTGTCTGATAAACTAAGGAGCTGTTGTTTCTGTTACTCAGGTAACTGGGGCTTAGTAAACTGCCCACTGATTCTTTGATTGGAGCAAGATCCCATGTCCCTTGTTAAGAGAGAAATGATCTTTTGCAGAGAAAAGAAGGTGTCTAGGTTTTAATACTGAAACTTTGAAATAATTAGAGTTGAATATAAAAGCAGTGTAGGGAAGGTCATTTACAGAAACATTGCAAATCCCAGAACAGTTCTTTCAGGATACTTTAGTGACGACCTGAGCTTATGTAAGTAAAACAAAATACACTAGTTTATTTTGTTAAGCAGAGAAATTGACTTCAAAGTCCTCTGGGATTAACATGGTATTTGAAGAGTTATGTGTTCCCAAGCTTATTTTTACATGCTGAAATGTACCGAAACACTAATGTGTGTACCGAAACACTAATGTACCGAAAATAAAGAATCATGTTTTGCAATTTCTTTTTTTATTCTTGTAGAAAAAAAATTTTTGGGTGAAGAGCTTATCGTGCTTGCCCTTTCACATGTTTTGTTGAAAAAGTTGATGTATTTGTTTTGCATGTCAGGAGTTACAGGAAGATATCTAGACGTCCTTACAAAAATAAGGCAATTCCTAAAGGCTGCCATCTAGTGAATGGAATGCAAGTACATATTACCACATTTTGTTCACCTTTACTACAGGGAGTAAAATTATTTAACTGTCCCTCAAAGTTTAACTTTAGTCTTTGGCTGTTATGTAGTTGTCAAGTAGACTTGCTTGACTGTTTGAGAACATTGCCTTCTGGAGGCTTATCAGGACTGTTTCCTGCACATGACCAGAACACGTGCAGTGCTCATGAAGAAGTAGATGTGTATGTCAAAAACTGGAAGCTGTTTCTTTTCCCTAAAACAACTTTTTATGTACATTTGTTCATGTAAATATCATACATACAAACTATTTTTCATCTTTTTTATAGGACCATCTTACAGCATTGAGAGGCTATTAAGTTGTTAATGTACTATCGAGACAAAACTGTATAACTGAACAAAGTTAAACTTAATTAAACCAGTGTCTTGTGTTATTATAATTAGCAGACATGCAGAGTTTTGTGGAATAAAATATTTTCCTTATAGCAGGCAGAATCACAACTTTTAATTAGACACTATGTAGAGAGTGATGTATTTTGTAACTAACAGACTTTAGAACACTGCTGCAGGCAAACTAGTAGCTAAATTTGCGTAGTTTTGTGAACGGTTAAAATGTTTAAATAAATGCATTATAATGGATTTACTCATACCTCTGAAAGCTGAGTACTAATGGTTGATAGTTGCACTGATTTACTTAGGCTCATGTTTACAGTAAAGTGTTTTGTTTGAGAATATCTGTCTTCAATACTTGATCATAAATTTCATGTGTGCTTCTCATAAACTGTAACTAGGATTGTCTGGAGGCCCAGCTAGTCTTGCTTAGTAATTAATTTTTTGAAGGATAAACAGTCTTTTTTAGAGAGTTCTTTCTCACTTCTTTGAAAGGATGACGGTGTTCAGCTATGATGAATGCTCTGAAGCATAAAAAGCATATAGTAAATTCTATTTCTTTTTTGCAGAATCTGTTACATTGGTCTTTCTTTACTTTTAGGCATCAACCTTTGGCATCCTGGCAACATTGATTTACTGATAGGGACTTTGACAGGAATTGGAAACACCAGAGTGTTTGAATGAGATGGGTTGAGAAAGAGGACTAAGTTTCTCATGATTGCACATGAGCTCATAGTTCTTATGCCCTGGATATGACATTAGGAAACAACACAGGTCGATAAACTCATAGCTTCTGGAGAAGACTGTGTGAGGAAAATGATGAGCACCTTGCCCAAACTTTTCCAGAAAACTGACATCCAGCATTATCAGTTATTACTGCTAGCTGTATTAAAAGACTTACCAAGTATGTGCTGCAGCTCTAGTAGTAACAGGTTGTTTAATAATAATGCACAGATAATGTCCAAATTATCACTGGTGCATTGGAAGATCACAGAATCAGTTAGGCTGGGAAAGACCGTTGAGACTGAGTCCAGCCTATGACCGAACACCACCATGTCAACTAGACCCTGGCAATAAGTGCCACATCCACTCTTTCTTTAAATGCTTCCAAGGATGCTCCACTGCCCTGGGCAGCCTGTTCCAATATCTAATCACCCTTTCAGTAAAGAAATTCTTCCTAATGCCCAACCTAAATCTCCCCTGGCTCAGCTTAACCTTAAGACTGTGTTACATATCATAAGAAACTAGGTATATCTTCTAAACAAAAGATACCCTAGGAAATTACTTCAAGAATCTTGTGGTAAAGTACCTTTACTTTGCAAAGGGAGATACTCAAGAAGTTAGGGCTTTGATTTAGGTTCTTTGTGTGTTCCTGTGCTTCATCCTAGGAGTGCTGATCTATAAGACTTGACATGCTAGCATGTCGAACACAGAACTGAGATTTCATTAATGTACATAAATTATATTTTAAAAGGCAAGATTTAAACTACAAACTTATTCTGGGGCTTTTCTTTATTTTGGATTTATAGTTAGGATGGTGATGCTCAGTTTCTGCTAAGCTTGTTACTATTTGGTGAAAGGATTTGGTGTTTTTTGTTAAGATCCTAGGATAAAACATTTTTTAATAAGGATACATTTATTGCGGCATAGGTTTTTGGAGTCTTTTCAAGCTGTTAAGTTGCATATCAATGTCACTTTTTGAGAACTGCAAGACATAACACGTACATGCTTTGGAGTGCCATGCTATTTTTCAAGTATTCCATTGTGGATCTGTGCTTTGGTTTGCATGTTGGACCCCGGTCCAGTGGAGCCATGCAAGTTATAATTGGCCCTTTATGCAGTAGTGTCACCCGAGGGAGGCTTCATTTTCTTGGTTTCTTAATTGCCAGTAATTTCGAAAAAAACATTCAAACTTTCTATGTGGCTTGGAAACAGTAGGGCTAGTTTGACTGGTAGTAAGTTAGTATATTAGTTTTTAGGCTTTATTTTAAATGTTGTTTTTGTTTTTAAATCAGGAGCCAATGAAGTCGAGAGCACCACAGCTACATTTGGAATACAGATTCTACAAGCAGCTAGGATCTGGAGGTAAAAAGGAGTGTTACGCATTTTACTGTGATGTAATCCAGGCTCAATTTTTGACAGAAGTTTTTGGATTTAGGGTATAAATCTACTTTATAAAGTGTTCTTAGTTACTTAAAGCAGAAAGAAGCCCCATGAGTGAGTGGATTAATGTATAATTTTTTTCAAGTGTTGTAACACATTTTTGTTCTATTCTTTAATTTAAAATGTGTTTATGGAATCCTATTTAATGAGTCTTAGCTGTCACAGCATTTGTCTGCATATGGGTATACCTTAAACTGAGTAATCTGAGACTATTCCCAGTGCATTCTCTTTGAATAAACACTGCAGATCTCCAAACTGCTGATTACTAATCAGTATTTTTATTTAAAGTTGCTGTTACTTCAATAGCTTCAGACTCAAGTTAGCTTTACTTCACTTTTGTTGATACAGTATATATTGCTACTTGCTAGTTTTAAACCTCTTAAATACTTCTGTAAAAAGTTTAACTTTAAATGCAGTTTAATATTTGAATTTCTCATTTCGCTCCCCTTGGTGCTTTTATACCCAGAAGTACTCTTATGATGGTCGCCTGAATGATCCAATTGTCACCTTTTGCTTTTATAGGTGAGCAATACCTAAAACTTCTCACATATTTTTGTGCCTTTCACAAAACTGCATATAATCAGTTAGCAAGATGTGAAACTTCTTAAACTAGGAAAGTGAGTGCAGATATTCTCTAAATCAGTTATAACCTAGGAAAAAAACCTTATATCTTTTCCTTGAAAATGTTCCTTTAATTCCTAGAGTAGGTCATGTAGTTAGCTATTTTCCCATTTTTTACTAATATAGAAGTTTATAGTATAAATGGGCTACTAACTGGCTTTTTACATGCATGCTCAGGTGGTTTTTTTAGCAAAGGCAGCCTGGATTTTGTGACTGATTTTAGTTATGCTTAAACTGGTATAAAATGCTATTTAAGATTAAAAGTCATGTCTGAAAGGCAGGGAATACCACTTTCGTTTTGTTACCTTGAATGTGTGTGCATTATAATGACTTTTAATACTTTTTAAATACCACTTTCACTTTTTTACTTAAAATTCAGGGTCATATGTTCATTGCTGCAATGGCCTGGATAGTGTTTATCTAATTTAGTAGCTTTCAACATTTTTTTATGTTCTTTAAAGGCTTTCTCTGGTGAAACCTACCTTCTAATATGTTCAATTGATATAGAAATTTTTTTTTTATGCTGTAAGGATGAATGCTTTGCAACCAGGAATCTTTAGAGACAGCTCTTTGCAAGACATGACATGGTCTATTCCTCTTCATAGATGGAAGATAAAATTGCAGATACCTAGTAAAAATGTTGAGTCATAAATGCTTGCTAATTGGAGAATGTCATCAGAATATGATGTCTGGGTGTTCTTTTGTTAGTAGTTATAAATTGTCAGCATACTTTAGATAGACTAGTATTCTGAAATAAGTGCAAAGCTGAGATCTTAAGTACTTAACTAATGGGTAATGACAACCCACAAGTTAGGGGCTGTACCGAGCTGTGAAAACCAAGGTGTAACTGTCTAAAATTGGAAAGGAACTGTGTGTATTGGAGGTAAGAATAAAGCCATAATTTCTAGTTCAGACTTCAGAAATTAGGCAATGCTTCTCGGAGGTAGGAAACCTAATGGGAATATTTCTTGGGTAAAAAATGTCTTAGTGAATGTAACTTTGTATATATTTTTGTTTACTGAATAAAGTAAGATAAAGATAAAGCTGGTCACTTACTGAGCTTCATCAATATTTATGAAGAACCTTGTCTTAGACCTCCTCTGTTTTTGCAGTAACCTGCTTTTATTCAAAAGTGAAAGCCTGCCCCAGCACGTACAGAACCCTGAAAGCTCCTTTCTGAGCCTTTCTCAGGTACACACTTGAGGCTTGTGGTAAAGGCTCACTGAGAAGAAATATTCTTTTTCCTATCTTCTACTTAGAAGTTGAAAAAGTTGCTGATTCCTTACCTTTCTGCAGCAGTCTCTTTCTCCGTCTTTGCAGGAGTTGGGTCCTCAAGCCCAGGAAGTTACACAGTCTAAGGTTCTTCAAGAAAAAAAGTTGCAGTATTATGTATTTTCTGTTCTCATGTAATCTGTGGCAGTTGGTTTACTGATTTTTCATAAGATGCTTGTTTACTATCAAGCATAGATTTAAGAAATTTTGTCACATGAACAGTTGGAAAACATAGTGTTGGAAAATTGGTGGACCAAGTGATAAATTCAAGAAGCAGCTAATCCTTCCTAGAACAAGAGATATTAAAAAATCTTATGCTAGATCTATCCATGAGGACAGTGTTGCCTTACGGGCAGTGCTGTACTTTTGTCAGAGCAAGAGTAGATTAAAGGAAGTGATCTTCAGTGTGCAAGTCACAGAAGAGTCTATCATAGGAGGTATAAAAGTAGTTGTTACTACTGGAAGAAATTTCAAGTATAGTAATTGTGAGCAGATGGGAAGTTTCTCTGGTACATAATTACCACACTAGCAGTCACAATTGTCTGAAGCCTTCTGGCTTTTAAGTCCCTAAAAATCAACATTTGCAGGCTTTCTTAATTACAGTTTTTGTTTATTCGGACAACCTTTTTGTAGTTTGGTTGATAGCTTTATAACTGTGTGGACTGGGTATTTTGCATTTAATTGTACAAAACTGTGCTTCCCCTTCTCATATTTACATGTATTCATGTATATTAATAGCAAGTGACTACTATAGTTTCAGAAGCAACTGGAGAAAAGGGAGTAGTACTCCCTTTCTTTCCCACTCTTGTAAGCAGAGTCATTATTTTCTGAATTCTCAGTTTATGCTGCAAACTGACTTTTGCTTAGTGTGAAATAACCTGATGCTTAAGGGATAAAATTCCTGTAGCCCCTGTGAAATCCCACCGTGTTTGGAGATGGCATGGGGAGGAGGGAGTGGCATTAACATGGCAATGAATAGTTCTGGAAGAAAATGAGGTTATTTTCCTGCAATATCTCCCTGAAAGCAAATAATGAAACTGTTATTAGGATTACAGATTATTTTACCTTCCAACCCTTTTCAATAGAACTCCTTTGTGCTTCCTCTGATCTTGTGGACCTCCTTGAAGAGGAGGAAAAAGTAGCATTTTGAAATTGTATGTTTTCTTAGTATTCCCTTGTCTCAAGCCAGTATTTGTCTACTGCAAATCTCTTTATTTATTCTTATAATATCCCTTTTTCTTTCTTTTCTAGTGACCTTGTGACTTAGATTTTTTTTTTAATATGCTTTATTAATTTCTGTGGAAAGAATCTTGCTATTCTCTGTCTTGAATGCCATGAAGATGGAAGACATGCTTGAGTGGAAAAAAATTTGGAGGGGTCTTTTATAGTTCTGCTCCCTGAGAGAATAAGGGAAAAAATAGACATGAAATAGGATAGATATGCAGTTTTTATATACAGGACTTTTAAACTGTATTAATTCTTTAATAAAAAGTGCTCTTGACTTGCATGGATAATTATTAACATTTCAGTGTATTCCTTTGGAGAGAATCTGCTCGTAAAGAAGGTTTACCTTTACTCTTAAATATATTTTTTATTGATTATACATCCTAAGGAGTTATACCTCCTAAGTCTTTCTGCTGTGCCTTTTGCAATCAGATATGTCTATCTCGCGTTGGCCTCATTAGCCACCAGCGCGCTTCTAACAAATGTGGATAGAGCCTTTCCCAAATCTTCGTTCGTGAAGCCCAACCATGAGTGATGAACTTTTTATTGATGTGCCTATGAATGTGCAGTATCATGTAGGTGTTTGTCAGGAAAAAGAAAAGTGAAGAATCTTTCCTAAACAGGAAACATTTTATGTACTTTTGGGTTTTTTTTGAAACATTATTAATTATTCACGCAAATAGACCTAAAACTTATTAAAAATAGTTCTTAAATTAGTCTGAAGATGTGGCTCATCTTAGTCTCGTCATTATTTAGCTTTCCTTTAGCTTTTTTCTTTTCTGACATAATGTTGTCATTCAGTAGCTATGAGCATGTTTTCCTCCTGAAGTTTGAGATCATACAGTCAGTATGTAGCAACTTCTAGCCAACTGAATGAGCGGCATACTGATGGAATTTAAAATGTCTTCTAACAAAATTTGTTAAATATGTATTTTTTTGAATATTCAAGTATGAATTGTAAGAAAAACTGATATGTTACCAAAAGCACAGTACTACAAGTAAAACTATTGCTGAATTCTTACCTGAAATTGCACTGGGACTTTTGGAATTAATAGAAAGCAGTTTTGTATTTCTTACTGATTTCTGAATTCATCTTTTATACTATCTTTCTTTGTACAATTAGAAGATGAACTGTAGGTGTATTTCATGTAGTATACCCATAATTTAACTGTACTTAAATTCAATTTCCTAGGAGGAGCTGGGTTAAACAGTAACTGCTACCTCAATTTGACTACAGCAAAAAATACTAAGTAAAACTGAGGTTTTTAATGTGGGATTTTTTTTTCAGTTAAAAAAACCCTTATTGGTGAAAACTTAAAATGCTTTTATTCTTTAACAGCTAGGCATTTACAGTATGGTACAGTTCCCTTTTGCAGAAAGCAGTTAGTAAATTAAAGAAATCAGGTGTTATGTGTTGAAGAGTGTAAAAACTATTCGACTTTTTGTTGTCTAATTTTTCTAGCGTGTCTTAATGAAGGAGTAGTTATCATAATGGCTGCAAGTCTTTCCAAGTGAATGAAGACTCTTTTGTACTTACTCATCTGATAAGTGGAACAAAGGAATGGCAGGAGCTTCTGCTTCTTAAGGTATCTTAGTAGAACTCCTGTCCCTGTGGTGCTGTTAAAACAGACTTACTATAGTACCTGTCTAGAGCAACGAGGGATATCCACTGTTAGATTTTATTCTTTCATTTGAGGCCATTTTTAAAAGAGACAAAGATCTGTTCAGCTGTTGATTATCCTACTGGTCAAACTGCTGTATTAATATTTCAGAGAAGGCAGATGCTCAGTATTGTAAATCGTATTTTATTTTTCTTAACTTTTGTACTTATGTTCTTTTAGCTGAAATCTAGTTAACACTTCCACTCTAAAATCTGTAAAAACTTACAGGGTGACTATTGACCAGTAAATGTATAAAATACGTATTTGTGTACTACAGAAGAAGGTGTTATACTTCAAAAGGCTATGGCCACTGAGAAGTGAATGCTAAGTATTGCATTCTGTCTGTGAGTCTTTTTGTGGTTCACTACCAACAAGCATGTGGTTAATGTGCTCTGCATTGCTATCTAAAAGTATTCTTTTCAGTTTTGAGGTTGTGAGAGCCTGTCTTTTACAGCGGTGGTCAAAAAGTTGCTGTTGGGTTAGTGGTTGAAGAAGATTGCAGTGCAGGCATAATGTGATTTTGGAAGGTACAGAAACGTTACTAGATCACTTGTGTACATATTGGCTAGTAAGAACGGGTCTGTAGGTAGTCTTGAGAAGCTGCAGCCAGGGAAGTACAAAGCATTTGTGTATGGTGGTCAGCTGCTGATGCAGAGCTGTGGAGTCTGCTCCATTTTGGTAGTCAAGCTCAGTAGAATATTTATTTTAGCTTTTAAAGCATGTCAGGATTTGTCAGACAATTGTGTTTTGGTTTGGTAATGTACCAATGTGACTTTGAAATACTCTGAATTTCTGATTTTGAGATGGGCAGAGTGCCTTAAGGCTAGAGACTGAATGCTTCTTTGTTATGAGGTACTTTATACACAGCTTTAAATGCTGCTATTTATGTTTTTTTCCTTGTTCTCCGTGTTGGAAATGTTTGATGGTTTGAAGGCCAAGAATGAGGTTCAGTACTTCAGTGTTTAGTGCTTTTTCTTCTAGGTAAAGACAAAACCATTCATAGTAACAAAATTGTGATTCGTCATATAATTTCAGTTCAGACCAGTGTTAGCTGGTGTGTATGAGACCCAAGTGTGCCGTGGTACCTAGGCATTTTTTTTGTACACCTCTATTCAGGATATAGAATGCATGAAGCAGATATTGGCACTAAAAGACAGGCTATCTTTTGTATTCAAGATAATTACAGGTCTTTTTTTTTTTTGATCTGTCACTGGGAGAAGGCAATAGGATTTCAGACTGCTCGTGATACCACCTCTAATTAATCTCCTGGGCCATAGCCACCTTGCCTTTCACTTCAGCCTCTGGATGAAAATGCAACACAGCTTGATTTCATCAATGTGTCAACATCTGTGTTTTGCTATAACTCTTCTACAACAAAATTTTCAGCTTTATGTTTTCTTGATTTCTTTTTCACAGTAGACTGTGGCTTATTTTACTAGGTTGATATTCTTCCATATCAGGAGGAAGTATCTCATTAACAAGTCTCCTTTAGAGTAGTGCTAGAAACAAATTGTAGCTCAATTTATACAATTAAAAATAACTTAGCTCATTCTATATTTGCAAAATATTTTGGGACTGGTATTTTGCCCACACTGTTATTATAGGATAAGAATTATGGAGATTATTGGGGGTTTGAAGTGAGTTTGAAAAGAAGATTTTTTGCGAGTACTCGAATGCGATATGTATGCAAACAAATCTGTTTGCAGCACATAGACTGTCCCCAGTACTTAGTTAAAGTAGCAGTAATTGACTGGAGCTTCAGATTTTAGAATATTGTTTAATTTCTAAACCAAATGTATTATGTTTGTAATGATCAGTAACAATGGAAGTGGAAGATAAAATATCTTACCTGGGAGCTACAGAGTTAGCAAGTAATTTCAGAATAGTCTCAGTTGACATATGAATTACATTTCATGAGTTCTTACAGGTGTATCTGAGATGTCTCATTTCACAACCTTTTTATATATCTTGCTAACTGTCATGCAGTATAAATACAAAGTGAATTTTATTAGTAACTTCAGAACTTTGCTTTGAGATATGCCTAGGCAGGTAACTGAGACTTTACTCTTAAATTGAAAGCTGTTTTTAATTTATTTTTTTTTTTAGTGAAGCTGTCCTACTTTATTTTGTTCTAATTTGACTGAGATTATTATGTAGAAGAATAAACAGTAAGCAGTTAGTTGAAGTTTTTTTAATCTCTGATTAATAAAAATTAGTGCAGGTGATCTTAAAAAAGAATACTCTATCCTTAATTTAAGAATTTATCTGTAAGAGAGCTTAAACTGAATCAAATATTGGATTTCTTGCTGAAGAGGTATCTGTTCATAAGTGCTGTTAATCTGTGTACTGATGGCTGTTATGGTTTTGTTGTGAGTTTGGGATGAAGCTGACTCCATTTTGAGTTTGCTGCTGATACAATTCCTGTAATTGAAAGTTTGAGCTGCTCAATTATCAATGTGAATATGCTAATATTTATGTTTATGTGAATGAAAGATGATGATAATAGCAAATTTATTTTTCAAGTGTAGTCCCACAAAAACTATAAAAAATGTTTCTGGCAGTTTTTCTTGTTTTATACTAATCCTTTTCTAACATTTGGCTTAAGGAAATGTATAGAATTTTCTCAATTTATATTTAAAGTAATTTTTTCCCCTAGAATAAATGCGAGAGATCTGGTAAGAATGACAACTGCATAATAGATTCACATGATAATATTTCTGAGAAACAGTGATTACTGGTCATAAGAAGCCTGGTTCTATGCAAAAATTTATATTGGTTTTGGGTTGTGACATCACACAGATTTCAGAGATTAATTGTGGGTTTTTTGTAGCATACAATAGATAACTGTAATTGTGAAAGGAGGTTTGATGATACAGTTCACAGAACAGTGGATGTTAGATAAATGGATATTTGATTTAATAAAGATGACAATAAAAATGCATCTGTAATTCTGTTTTAGTAATGTAAATACTTAGTTACAGAAGATTTTTCCTTGAAAATAGATTTAACTGTTATACTACTATTTCTTATTTATGCAAACATATTCTTATTTTTGCAAATAAGAAATGTGGTCTAAGTTTTTTGGTGCTGAATTCGTGTTGCTGATACAGTGTCTCATTCCATGTTTAGGGTTTTATGGTTCATAGATGATCATGGTTTCAGGAGCATTACAGTGCTATGTTTTGAGATATTGTATGGCCCTTCTGTCTATGCTGCTTTGGTTCAAGTCAAAACGCACATATGGCACTACCCTGGATTTTATAATCTCTTCCTTTGAGAGGATTCACACCAGATTTTGTAGACTAAGTAGAGAATACTTGTGTTTGTGGCAGTTAGTTGAATTGTGTCCTTGCCAGAGTACCAGTATGGATGTACCATGAAAGATAACTGTAACTGCAAATCTTCCACCTACCTAAGGTCTTTTGTTTTTGTCCAGTGAACTGTCACATGGGAAGATTAAAAATACAGATACAAGGCAGTGGTGTATAGGAAGCTGAATACAGAACACCTCGTTCTGCAAGAGCAGTCTTGTGTATTTTACTGGCATTTATGAATCTGATTTAACAAAAAGTCTAAGCAATAAGATATAATGCAGATCACATCAGTGTATTTCTTGACTGGCTTAGAGAAAACTCTAATTACTCTAGTAATGTTTTCTTTATTCTGATGTTTTTATCCTTTCATCATTATAGGGAAAATCAGATCTGTCAGCTTTAAAAACTTTCTAGACGTCAAGTACATAAACATGGTGGACTAAAGCACTTAAGCAAACATTAGGCAATATAATCCATAAATCCACCTAATGGGGCACACATAATTGCAGTAAGCCAAAAATGAATAAACAAACAGGTACACTACTGTCACCATCTCTGCATTCCCACTTATCTGCCAGGATTTCTCCTATGTGTACTGTGATACAACCATCTGACTTAGTGAGAGCTCCAGTGTGAATCCATGTATGTAATATTAGCAAAGTTTAGTTTCTTAGTTTTAGAAAAAAGGAAATACAAAATTTGCTCTCTATTTCCCTCCCTCCTTCCCCCCACCCCCCAGCACCCCAGTGGATAGTAATGCACTTTTAGGGCATTTGGTCTCTTATTTTGGAGACCAGTGTTGTATAGCGGCAATATTTTAGGTGGCTAATGAAAGTTAACTTTTCTAGAAAAAGAAACTGGAAACCAAACGATATTCAAATAGTTAATTTCAAAGTCACGACTTCCTTGATTTTTGCCATGAGGTTAAAATGGGATTCAAAGTCATATTGGTTTAAAATGGATTTACAATTTCATTGCAAAGCAGTCACATAAAGTATTGTAAATGGCTTTAATGAATTGAGATCATTCAAATGAAAGTGTTTTACTTGTGATCAAGTGTAAATATCTAGGGATAAGCAAATGTGACACATATCTGAAAATAAGAATGCTGTATTCAGATTTTTAAATCTAGAAAGGAAGTAGATGTTTAAGTGGTAAGGTAATTTGGTGAGAGTATGTGAATCTGGTTTTTTGACCACAAGTAAGTTTCTTCTTTGGTGGAAGAGTTGGAAGTTACTTGTAACTTTTAGTGATGTTTGTGTGATAATGATTGAGTTCCGTACATAATGGGAAGCGGTACTTCTTTTTATAAAGGATATTTGAGAATGAGGCAGAAGATGTGTCAAGGTAATAGAAAGGATTGAATGATAATCAATTATTGAGCAAGAAACGTAAGAACAATGACTTTTATTTCACTGCAAGACAACTGGGATGTGTCTTAAAGTTTTGAGTAGTTCCTTCTTGTGGAAGGAAAGTGGTTGAAACCAGACTAATTCAGAATGGAAATTATATACATTTTCTTAATTGCTAATACATATTGGAATATCCTGTCAACAAAATAGGAAATTCTTAATTTTCTAAAAATCAGAATTTCTGTGTTTTTCTAACTTCACCAATATCTCTTAAAGATTTATATAGAAGAGATTATTTATTTCTCTATAGTGGGGAAAAAGCCTCAGATTCGATTTATTAGTATCATGTTACTTTCTGACTTATCTTCTGGAGATCTAGAGACATGAAGAGATAATACAAGTAGCAGGATGATATTAGCTTATTGTTTTTAAGCAAAAGCAGTAAGACTGTTTTGATTAAGAACCAAAACCACCAACTTCTAGTACTTTGAAATATTAATATGAAATTATTTTGTCAATATGGGTAATTTTAGACAGAATGCTCCATATGTGCCTTGCAGAAAGTTATAATGTGTTAAACACAATTTTGGAGTGTTCTGGAGTTTTTTGCCTAGTCAGAAGGTCAAGTCTTTTAGCTATCTCTCTGGTCATTAGGGATGATTTTTTAAAAAAATGAAGAACACTATCTTGTACCGTGTTCTGATACAGTATGAGGTATGCAATGTGGTCTGTGCTCCTTCATTAGTAGCAATAAGCTACTCCTGTCAAGTCTTTCTGAAATGGCTATAATTATGCATGTTAAGTATATTAGTATAGAGATGGGTATGATTACACATATTGAAAATAAATTGAAGGTCTGGTCTTCAAAACACTGAACAGTTAAACTGGATTTTTAGGGGTTCTCCTTTCAATATTCTTACTTGTAGGAAAGAGATTAGTGAAAATGCTCTTAAAAACATGTAATTAATTTGATTTTAGTTTTGCTAAAACAGTAATGTATTTTTTTTATTTTTTTTTCCCCCCAAAGCTGTAGTGGAAACAATTATAAATCTGTGCCCTCAGTGTAAGTGGCACTGTAGTAAGGCATGAAAAACCAAAGACCCCAAAAAACACCCAGAGTTAGGGATGTTTTAATTTTTAAACTCACATTTGACCTACAGAGAATGAAGGTGAAATCCAGTGTTTCATTAAGGTATTCTAAAAATAGGTTTAGTACTTCTGTATAGTGCAGTAATTGTAACAATGGATACTGTAAAAAAGCTCACATGAAAGGAGGAATGCATTTTCAGAGTACTGAATATTTCAAATAAATGAGACACTGAGGATATGTAGATATGAAGAGCAAAAAAAGAATCTGGAATAGCTAGGTTCCTTATATAAACAAAATTTATTTTGCTGAATGAGTAAGATGTCCTGTGCATATGAAAAGTGCAAGATGAATAGAAGCAATGATACCAAGTTATTTTTAATTAAATAGTCACACAATGCATATGTACAAAAAGGTGTAAGTAAAATTGGATCATAAGGCTTTAACTGTTGATATTTTCAAACTTCTGGTTTGCCTGCCTCTGGTTAATGAACTCTCTGGTTCATTAATCTCTTTTGGGTTTTTAAATTATTTCTGCAGACAATAAGGTGGGTTTATTACTAACTGTAAGTTTGTCAATAGCCTTATTTTAAAAGGTTTAATTTAAATGTGTGGTGGGTTTTGGTTTTTGGTGGGGTTTTTTTTCCGTTTTTTTGGTAAAAGAGCGTATTTAAGCCTCTCTTCATAGCTTTTTAAAATCTGTTTCAATTTACTGTTACAAAACCTAACAGAGAGGTTCTAATTTTTTTTTTTAATGAAATCTTTACATCTTTCGCAAGTCAAATATGTAACAGTCACAAAATATTTAATGAAAATGATACTATCTTTATTATTCCTGTTGTATCTTTTACCTGTAGTTTGTATGAGGTTTTATTTTTGCTTTTATGTGAAAAATGTATTTATAACTTCACAACAACTTGAAATTGAGTAGGAATTTTATTGGTATGTTCATTAATTGTATTTAAGACCTTGTAATTACTTTGTATTTTCGTTTTACAGATGGAATACCTCAGGTTTATTATTTTGGCCCATGTGGCAAATATAATGCTATGGTGCTAGAACTACTTGGACCTAGTCTGGAAGATTTGTTTGACTTGTGTGGTAGGACATTTTCTCTTAAAACCGTTCTTATGATAGCCATACAGTTGGTAAGTAGAATAGATGTTAATTTGAGTGTTCACTAGAATAACTAAATTAGTCTGCAATGGATTAAATGCTTATTTAACTTAAGAGATTTGCAGTTCTCGTGTTTTAATTTGATGTCAGTGGTCTTTAAAGAGCACGTGATACAGTTTTAGTAGGTAAACTGTCTTATGTTACTTCCATTTACTTTGTTCCAGTTTTTCAAGAGTCATTACACAAATAAAATTACATTACATCCTCTGAGTTCTCACAGGTCACAACCTGAAATAATGAATATTAGTTTGGCATACTCTTTTAAAAAGAAAACTTTAATTAAATATAAATAATTCTAGCATGCAAAAGCAGTTGGATTATGGGACTCCTAAATAGCATAAAAATTTTTCCCGGGCATTCTTGTAAGCAAGAAAGCAAACGAACAAATGAAAGATTCCTCAAACCCTCCCAGAAATTATAGTACAAAATTATTCAATGAAGAATTATTGTCTTTTTTGAAGATTTCCTTATTTGGTTTTGACCTAAGGGTGGGTGGAAGTGCAAAGAAAGACAATTAAATCTATGCATGTTTACCTTGATGATACGAGTTTTAAATAAGTCCTTATGAAATATTAATGATACTGAACTTCCACTTCCCTGAATATTACTCATGAAGGGTAAAAATAGCTGTTTAAAACACAACTGTAATTGTATAACAGGCCTCCAGCTACAGACATATGGACATATTGAGCTTATTTACAGCCAAAATGACCAAGGTCTTTTTTTTAAAATGCTGAAGTTATCACAGATCTAAAGATCCGTTTTATTTAACACTTTCTGTTCCTTTCTGAATACAGAAATTTTGATAGAAAGCGATCCAACTGGAATGTAATTATATGCATAGTGATGAACTTTCAGTGCTTCTCTTGTTTATGCCTCTAATGTGTAACAGATCTACATGAAACTTTGCTGCTCACTACTTGATGACAGTTTCTGGTTTTACTTCCAGTGTGCACAAAACATAGTTGTACCACCTGTTTTTAAAGAAGAAAACTACTGATGTATCTGCTTAGGGAAAGTGTACAATTTTTATTGATCTTAGATATCTAAGATATCTTGTTAAGAACAATATCCCTTTGGTTTTAAGATGGAGGTGATTTCTTCTAAATATAAACTCCATGTAAGATATGTAGCTTCTAAAATGTTTTAATGTGATAACCTGAACCTTAAACTAAACTTTCTGGTTTTGTTGTTTGTTGTTTTTTTTTTTTTTTCCTTTTTCTTTTATTAAAGATTTCTCGTATGGAGTATGTCCATTCAAAGAACTTGATATACAGAGATGTAAAACCTGAGAACTTCCTAATAGGACGACCTGGAAACAAAACCCAGCAAATTATTCACATTATAGATTTTGGTTTAGCAAAGGAGTATGTAGATCCAGAAACAAAGAAGCACATACCATATCGAGAGCACAAGAGCCTTACAGGAACAGCTAGATACATGAGTATAAATACACACTTAGGAAAAGGTATGTGTGCTTTTTAAGTGCAGAAACAAGAATTGATCAACAGCTGTGATTTGTCATAAACCATCTTGTTTTGCAGTTGTAATTTTTCTCAGTCTGTAGTCATTAAGAACTACAAGTTTTGTGTACTGTGCAAATATAGTTTGTCCTTATGGAAATACTGTTTATGGGAATAATATTTTCTGAATCTCTAGTCATCATGATGTTGTTTTGGGAATTGTTATCTTTGTTAAATATATATAAAAAAAACATGGGGTATATCTTTTTGTATTTTAACATCTTCACATTTAGAAATACACCATGGCAGAGTGAAGTGTCCAGGAAGCAGATACACTTATTAAAGATAGTAAAGTGAATAGATTGCAACAACATAGGTTTTCAATGGTATCTTGCTAGTTTTCTGTTCTCTTTGAAATGCATCATAAAATAATAAAGTAGCTTATATATGATACTGATTTCTTGATTATTTTTTTTAGTGCTTACACTGTTAATAAGGATTTAAAGGTTATGCTAACGAGCTAATGAAAGGACAGAATATATATAAAGATGAAAGTTGTTATTATTGAATGAATAAATTTACCTGGAAAAAGGTATGAGCACTCAAATCTTTGTTTATTCCAGTTATAAAGAAGTTTTCTAGTGAAAACAGGTTTGAGCCCTTTGAATTTGTGTAAACTGGTTGTTTATTACTGCATGGTAATCGCTGATTAGGTTGCTCTTTGAATTGGTCATAAAAATGTTGCACAATACATACAGCTCAACTGTAAGTGCGACTGTTAATATGGCAAATGAGAAACCATTCACACTTTTCAGACGGCAATAAGGTGCTTTATCAATAAAGCATAACCATAGAATCATTTAGGTTGGAAAATACCCTTAAGATCATTTAGTCCACTATTAACCCGGGACTGCCAAGTCCATCACTAAAACACATCCCTAAGCACCACATCTACAGATCTTTTAAAATATCTCACAGAATGGTGACTCAACCACTTCCCTGGGTTCCAGTGCTTGAGAACCCTGTTGGTGAAGAAAATTTTCCCAGTCTAAACTTTGCTGTGGCACAACATGAGGCTGTTTTCTCTTGTCTCATCGCTTGTTACTTTGGAGAAGAGCCTAAACTTTCAGATAGTTGTAGAGGTCTCCCCTGAGCCTTTTTTTTCCTCCAGGGTAAACAACCTCAGCTTCCTCAGCCACTCCTCAAAAGACTTGTGTTTCAGACTCTTCACCAGCTTCATTACTCTGTTTTGGACATGCTTCAGAACCTCAAATGTAGGATTTGAGCTTTCTAGACTTAGCTTTTGGAGCTCAATCTCCTCAGATAAAGGAAGCATTTACTATATTTTTCAGACATGAAAGCTGATGTCAGCTTAGGGTGACTTAAATTTTTGACACTAGGCTCTCATCTCCATTAGACAGGATAGACTTTTGAATAATATAAAATTTTCAACAGTGGCACGATGACTTTTAAAATCAAATAAGTTTTTTATTCCTTCTTAAATAAGAAGATTCCCCTATCTTCTATTTAAGAAAATAAACATGAACATGAAACTGGTAATTATTTGAAAAACACAACTGAATTTTGTTTAGGTGTCTGATATTAACACAGGAACATAGTAAATGACTACAAGGGTGACTTTTCCACTTCTTAAGTAGTCTTGATCTCTGGTTAGATGTGTTTATTGTTGTTTAATCATAGAATGGTCTGACTTGGAAAGGATCATCTAGTTCCAACTCCCCTTCTGTGGGCAGAAACACCTTGCACTAGACCAGGTTGCTCAAAGCCCCATCCAACCTTGATCACTTCCAGGGATGGGGCATCCACAGCTTCTCTGGGCAAACTGTTCCAGTGTCTTGGTGGCTACACAGTAAAGAATTTATTCCTAAGATCTAATCTAAACCTGCCCTCTTTCAGTATAAAGCCACTACCTCTTGTCCTTGTAAAAAGTCCCTCTCCACCTTTCATGGAGGCCCCCTTTGGGTACTGGAAGGTGCTGTAATGTGCTTTCTGGGACCTTCTCTTCTCCAGGCTGAGCAGCCCCGACTCTCCACCTGTCTTCATAGGAGAGACACACTCCCTGATTGTCTTCATAGCCCTTCTCTGGACTCGCTCCGTGTACTTCTTATGTTGGGAACCCCAGAGCTGGATGCAGCATTCCAGGTGGGCTCTCACCAGAGCAGAGTAGAGGGGCAGAATCCCCTCTCTCTCCCTGCTGGCCACACTGCTTTTGATGCAGTCCAGGATATGATTGGCTTTCTGGGCTGCAAGCACATGTTGCCAGCTCATGTCCAACCTCTCATCTACCAGCACCACCAAGTCCTTCTCAGGGCTGATCTCCATTCTCTGCCCAGCCTGTACTTGTGCTTGGGATTGCCCAGATCTAGGTGCAGGTCTTGCACTTTTCCTTGTTGAACGTCATGAATTTTGCACAGGTCCACCTCTCAAGCGTGTCCAGATCCCTTGGAATGACATCCATTCCCTTCAGCGTGGTCACTGCACCACACAGCTTTGTCTCATTGGCAGACTTGCTGGTGGTGCCCTCAGTCCCACTGTCCATGTCACTAGCAAAGGTGTTACCCAGCACCTGTCCCAATAGCAACCACTGAGGAATGGTGCTCCTCGCTGGTCTTCACTTGAATATTGAGTTGTTACCAGCAGCTTAAGAGTGCAACCACACAGCCAATTCCTTGTCCACTTGTTCCATCTGTGAAATCAGTGTATCTCCAGAGACAAGGATGTCCTACATTAGTGTCAAAGGCTTTGTACAAGTCTAGGTGGGTGATGTCAGTTACTCTTCCATCCTGCACCAACACTCTATCCATGTGGAAAATCACCAAATTTGTTAGGCATGATTTACCTATAGTGAAACTGTGTTGTCTGTCATCAGTCCCCTCCTTGTCTTCCATGTCCCTTAGCACAGTTTCCAAGAGGATCTGCTCTATGATCTTGCCAGGCACTGAGGTGAGACTGACTGGCCTGTAGTTTCCCATGTCTTCCTTTTCTTGCCTTTGTTGTAATGGGGGTTACGTTTCTACTTTTTCCATCTATGGGAACTTCACTGATCTGGAACAATTTCTGAAATGTGATGGATAATGGTTTAGCCTGAGATTCCCTCAGGACTCATAGATGCATCTCAACAGGTCCCAGGGACTTGTGCACCTTCAGTTCCTGAGATGGGCTACAGCCTCTTCTGCAGTGGGCACCTTAATTAAAGGTATAAATGAAAATAGGGTGGTTTTTTTACATAAAGTCCTCATTATTCTTAAGACAACAGTATGACATACAATGTGTACTTGTCATACAACTTCATTTTTCTGTAACAGAATCATCAGTTTTGGGATTCATTATTTTTTTCGGAAAGGAATGCTGTTCTGTCCCTTATATTATTGTATGAAATCCTATCATTTTTAGTAAGACTACAAACTCTAGGTTTCAAATTTTTTTTTGCTAAACTTTATGGAATGATAGTTCAAGTTAAGTAGGTTGTCACTTTCCATTTCTGTATCTAACCATGTAATCTTCTTGGTAGCTAATACTGTCTTTTCTGATCCAAGTAACTTTCTTTGGGGAGGAATCTAGTGTTTATAATGGATGCTTACTAAAGACTGAATGTCTGCTGTGTAAACTGTATTATGATTATGTTATTGTGTATCCTAAAAAAAGATGATTTCTGGGAATAGCCTACTGAATGAGGCTCTAATGTTTACTTAAATCAGTCTGTTTGAATTGAGATAATTGTCTGTAGTTTATGAACTAAATAACAGGTACTGGTTTCTTATTAATTTAGCTTGCTTCAGGTGACCACTTTGAGAGAGGAAACCAACCATGTACCTTAAAGCTTTGTTGTGCGTTTATCATCTTATGATCTTATTACCTTTTAGGCAACATATCCTCTTAATCTCATTAAATTGTGATACACTAGCATCTGTATACATTAGCAGCTCTTCCTCTAGATGATGCTTGAAATCCTTTTGTCTTCTAGTTAGTCCACTGCTATTTTTTTTCCAGTTTTCAGAGGTCCTTCTTTGAATAATAGCAGTATAATCTTTGGGTTTCCTGTTTCCCCAGCTCATCTTGAAGATTTCCATCCATAGGAAAGTGTATTTGATTACTATTTCTTAATTAGCTCAAATTGGTCAGGGAACAACTTAAATGGATTCTAAATAATAATCGCTGTCTCCTTCCTCGTAGCAGAGTTTTGAGAGCATTGTGAATTCAAATGGTAGTTCCCAAAGAACTGTCCTAAAGAAATATCACCAGCAGTCCAAAGCTCATTTAAAAAGAAGACCCTGAAAGCCAAAAAGCCAAAATCCTCTTAATTTGAAATAATTTCAAGATAAAGATTGAAAGTTTCACCTTTCTTAGATAGGATTCTCTGTGAAGGAGCCATTGCCTCCATAAAATACTTTTTTTTTTTTTTAGAGCAGAGTTGGTTAATTTTTCATCAGCATGACTTGTAGAAATCAATGTGAAAGAGAGGGATTAGCAAAAACTGAACAGAACTTTCCAGTACATTTCTGTGGGCTGTGCCTCAGTGGTGCCCATAGGTGGACCGTCTGTTGCACACTTGTAACATTCTGTGAAGTACTCATTTTCTGCATGCCCACCCTATCTCATAAAGAGCACAGAATTTCTGCCAGCAGCTGGAGCCAACATTTCTTTCACGTGCTGGAACCTGTCAGGCATAGAACTCTACAGCATAAAAAGAACTCTGTAGCTTATTCCTGCTTTCTTCTTACCCTATGTGATTGTATCAGGATAGCATGTGGTCAGTAAATGAGATGTTGTAGGGTTGGCAGAGAAATTCAAATAGAATCAAATTGTCTGGAGGGCACTGAGAAAAGTTGCAGCAGTGGGCAGTGGGAGTGGAGGAGTAAGCACAAGAAGAGTGTTGGCAAGGAAATTGGAAACATGGAAATGAGTGAAGAAGAATTGATCATGAAAGAACCTCATATGGCTGGCAGATGTGTGATGAAGTAATGGGCTAAATATAGAATTATCATGCTAGTATGTGTTTACTCAGTGTTCAGATGAGAAGGTAGGGATAGGAATAGAATATTAAGTACATTGTTCTATCTATACGAAGATTAATAATTGTTCTTCAGATGCAGTATATTTATGACAATATTATGTATTGATCAAATCAGAGCCAGGTTGACTTTGTTAACTTTACTGTATTTAAAAAAATCAAACAATCTTTTTTTTTAGTTTAATTTCCTGCTCCGTTTTTCTTGCTGTCAAAGCATAGCGATTTTGTCTTCTGAAATACTGGGTGAAAACAATTTTATAATTTTGTTTTTCTGCCTTGTGTCAGGGAGGAACTCAAATTTAGAATTGAATACTGCCTGTTTCCTCAATACGTAATACAACGTGTAACATTTGTTTCAACAGCAGTACAGAATGAAGTCTGGTGGAAATGTAAAAATGTCTTTTCTACAAGTAATTTAAAGACTCAGTATTCTCCATTATGTTTACTTTTCCTACAAATAATGGATTTAATTTAAAAACTATATGAAATGTGCTTTGAAAACTTTGAAAACTTTGAAACTGTGTTTTACTTGTTACTTTCTGTTTTAACCTTCTGTGAACTTTTTGAAGGACTGCCGCTGCTTCAGTGCAGATGAAAAATTATAGCCTTGCCAGACATTGTGTACTGTAAAAGCTTAAATATCAGCTAGACTTGAGAGCAGGCTGTATGTACATGCCTCTTTATGCTGGTTTCTATTCAAATAATAGTACTTCTGAGCCTTCTTCAGTCCACCATTGACTTGCTCAGAAATTCCATAATGGGTCCCAGAGGAAAAGCCTGTCTTCTCCATGGCTTTATAGAGAAAAAATGAATTCAATTAAAGTTTTATTAAACTGTTTCAAGTTCACAAGTAATGGATTAAAAATATTGTAATTAAAATGCAATTTTAAGGGTCAAACTAAATTTTAAATAAACAATATTTTAAAATAAAAACAGTTTTTTATAGTAAGATAATTTGGTTTAAGTACTGTTGAGATGAATATACCTGCAGTCTGCATCTGCTTTTTTTTTTGATTTTAGCTGTGTTTGTAATGCAGGGCATAGTACACCAGAACTCCCCAGGATGCTTAGTTTGATTTCAAGTACTCTACACCTACCAATAATTTTTTCATAATTTTGAAGCTAACCTTTCAAATATACTGTAAAATTACTCAGATTGAATTTTCTAATAATATTTGCCTTTCATTTCAGAGCAAAGCAGAAGAGATGATTTGGAAGCTTTGGGTCATATGTTTATGTATTTTCTGAGAGGAAGTCTTCCATGGCAGGGTTTAAAGGTAGTGGGATTTGATATCTTCCTCTGTCCTATTTTCAGATCATCAGCTTTTATTGACATGTTTGTTTTTTTCTTTTTGAATGTTTGTCTGCAGGCTGTATAACTTCAGATGCTTGTTTTGTTCTTGTATCATAGGCTGATACATTAAAAGAACGTTACCAGAAAATTGGAGACACAAAACGAGCAACCCCTATAGAAGTATTGTGTGAAAACTTCCCAGGTAGTGTCTGCTATTTATAAAAATGTTTTTATTGATTTATAAAACAAAACTGAGATAGGTAATTGCTTAATATCTGGCTTTAAAAATAAATAAAATAATGCTTCCAAATACATATTATGTACTATGGTAATAGATCACAGAATTGATCAGGTTGGAAGGGACCACAGTGGGACACCTGGTCCAACCTCCCTGCTCAAGCAGGGTCATCCTAGAGCATGTGGCATGGGATCGTGTCCAGATGGTTCTTGAATATCTCCACTGAGGGAGACTCCACAATCTGTTCCAGTGCTTGGTCACCTCTCAGTAAAGAAGTTCTTCCTCATTTTTAGGAGGAACTTCCTCTTCATTGGTTTCACCCCTTTGCCTCTTTTGCTATTGCTTGGCACCACTGAGAAGAGCCTAGTTCCATCCTCTTGGCACCCTCCCCCTTCAGATATTTACACACATTAATTAGGTCCCCTCTCAGTCCTCTCTTGTCAAGGCTGAACAGGCTCAGCCTTTCCTTCTAAGAGGGAAGGCCACTCCTCCCAGCTTTATGTCATCAGTGAACTTGCTGAGGAGGCATCTACCCCTTCATCCAGGCCATTGATGGATAAGTTAAACAATACTGGGCCCAGAAAGAATTATCCTTTTGGAGCAGCAGTAAGCTAATGCTGTTTTTCTTAAAATGTAGATTCTTCTAAAGGAAACAAAAAAATATTATATGTATACTTACATTGATCAACTAGTCTGCACTTTTATGTTCGCACATAAAATTTTGCAAGCCCTTTAAGCTCAAATATTTTTAATATGTTTTTAATAATAATATGTTTTTAATACGGTGTCGTACCCCTATTAAAACCAAGCTGAATTGGAAGCAGCTTGAACTAATATTTAAATTAACTTGCAAGTTTTGGGTGTCACTTCTAGCTCTCCATAAGTGCAAGGAGAATCAATGAGGTATTGGAAAACTGGAGAGAAGCAAATATGATATTTTTTAAAAGTTGGACTAAAGTGTTCAGAACAGGGGATATACGTAACATGGACATGATTTTACCAAAATATAAATAAACACCTTGAAAGATAATAACAATATCACTGATAGGAAAAATAGATTTGCTGAAAATAGCTCTTGACAAACTGATTTTGTTTCCTCTTATGAAAGGAAATCCTGTCCACAGCAGGCCTTGTGGACAGGGGGCAGATACTTTGTCGTATACCCCTTTCTTTACTTTTCCTTAGTCTTGTCTCTGTGAAATTAATTGAGGGGGGGAAAGAAGTAGAGGCATTTCTTTCTCCACTTTTTTGGCGTACTGTGCATTAGAATTGGAAGGTTGAATGGAAGAACTAAACAGGTAATGCAAAGGGAAAATTAGTGAGGGATCACTTGGTAGGATATGTTTAGAATATGGCCGTTTATCTCAAAGAGCATTATTACTATTAAGTAACTTTTCTGTCTGGTAATTCACAGATTCATAGTGAACAACTGTTCAGGTTTTAGGGTGAGAAATGCTTTTTTTTTTTTAGTTCCATTAAAAGAGGTAATGAGAATTACGTATATTTCTTATTTATATAGAGGAAATGGCTACATACCTACGTTATGTGAGAAGGTTAGATTTTTTTGAAAAGCCAGACTATGACTACTTAAGAAAGCTCTTCACAGACCTACTTGATCGGAAAGGCTATATGTTTGATTATGAATATGACTGGATTGGAAAACAGCTGGTGAGTACAGTTAAGCTGTTAGTAATGTAATGGCCATTTTGTGTGATCAGTTTTGAGCCAGTGGTTCAGAATTGAGTTTCAGGAGATGTGCACCTCAAGGCTGTCATTAGAATTGTAAACAGCTGCTATTACAAACCCATTTTCAGATGCGTTTTCTAACATTATCTTTTGGCTTGAGTGTTTCATATTCTTTCCCTTTCCAGATATACTCTCAATATCTAAGTACGTCTCTGCTCAATCCAAAACGGGGTTGCATAAAGAATTACTTTAACCCTTTAGTCAGGTTTCATCAGAATGTTCTAATTGTTAACTAAAGAAAGTATCAGCCTAAAGTCTTTCAGAATGTTAATTTATAATAATACTTAGAATTGCTACTTCATTCAATTATGTAATTCTTAGTTTGCTTTTTTCCTTGTTGATATTAGTGTAAATATCTAGTGAAACTTCTGCTTTAATTTGATGATTTTGTGTTATTGGAAACTGTCAGATTCAAAGACTATTTTCTTTTACAAACCAGTAACTTTTGGTGAGACTTAGAAATTTGGGGTTTTTACCAGTAGCTTCGTATTATTTATATTTGTAGCCTACTCCAGTGGGTTCAGTACATTCAGATCCTGCAATGTCTTCAAACAGAGAAGCATATCAACACAGAGACAGAATGCAACAATCCAAAAATCAGGTAAACTGCTCTTGTAAGATTATCAACATTAGTATGTTTTTGTCTAATGATTTGTGCTATGTTATTGATTTTATTAGAGCTCCAAAATAAAATTGACACCAGATTTTCTTTGTTTTGCCTTGGATTTAAGTAGATCCTTGTTAAAGTTTACAGATCTAGAAATACATTAAAATGTCCTAAAAAATTGCTTGTTTGAAGCTATGATATAATGTAGCTTATGTCAGTAGCATTTTCTCTCTGATACTTCTTTAATCACTGTCACTTTCCATATGCCATGTCATCTATTTGGGTTCATTTTGGTGACGTGTATGTACAACATTTTCACTTTTTTTTTTAAACCAGGCTAATGACCAAGGTGGTAAAAATGTTAGAAATTCATAGTTGTGTCCATTTACCTTAGCAAAGTTAGAGGGTTGCATTGGTGTACCTTTTCTTACTACAAATTTTGAGTTTTAGCTGCTTCACCTCTCTATGAAAATGTATGTGTAGTCATGTGTAAGTATGTCGATAGTGCAGAAGTGCAATCTATATAGGAATTAAGTGTATAGTGCTTCTGTGCCTTTAAAAAAACCCCAATAATAATTAATGCACAAATTTTTTATTTTCGTAATTTTTTTTCTTTTGCATAAATTCTTAATGTATTCAAAAATGGCAGTCAACAGACCATAGGGCAGCTTGGGACTCACAGCAAGCCAATCCACATCATCTGAGGGCTCACCTGGCAGCTGACAGACATGGTGGCTCGGTACAGGTATTTTCTGCTTCTTTGCATGACTTAAATTAGTTGTTTTCTGGTACATAATACTGGTGTCCTGTAGTGTATGACATGATTCATGTTTTCATATTAAAGCTGCTTTCCAGTAATGCTCAGAATGTTACTCCTTGATTCACAGTTGTCAAACTGAAATTAAACAGGTGTAGAAACTATGGAACTTTTTGTTTGTGGCGTTTTTCCTACACGTTTCTTAGTGAAAGTCTAAAACAATTGAACTGTCTTTTTAATGGAATATGCACTTAAAATAGTGCAAGCAACTGAAGTTTACACTTTTGATGTGTTAGTTATATTAGCAACTAAAAACCACTATTGACTGAATTCAATGTTGTTCAAGCCATGTTTTTTTTCATTAAGAAAACTTGCAGTTAAAATATTAATTGGTGATGCTTGTTTAAACTGTACTATTTTTGTTCAAACAATAGTTGACAAGAAGAATGTTTCCTGGAGTAGTACTTCACACATATCAGCGAAAAAATTAGTAGAAACCAACAGTTTTTCCTTTATTATTAATTTCATTTTCAAAACACTTTTTTCCTGTTTTGTTTTCAATTTTAATTTTTTTTTTAATTTTTGTTGTCTTGCTCTTTGAATATACTTAGGTATGAGACAGGTGGAATAATACATAAGGAAATCTAAATTTAATATAGGATTCAAAATGCCAGCTGCAAAGTCTCCATGAGGTTTTGAACTTTGAGTCCAAAATGAAAACAATTTAGCTTATCTGGGTGGAAAATAAATTGTCTACTGCATTTTTGATTCTAACAATCTAAGTTATATATATTTCTTCTGAAGTCTTGTTTTGGAAAAAATTTGTCAAGGCCTGAAGAAAGAAAAGTCCGGGGTACAAAAAACAGTGCTGCAATCTTGCCAGTGTGATAATTCCATGTCACCTTTAAATGCTTTGGAATTCAATTTAAACTTAACATCCTCTAAATTTTGCTACTTTAGAAAAAACTGTCGTGTGTCATATAAGAAAATCTGGTAATGATAATTATCACTGTGTATCAAGAAAAGTTTCAAAGTTTTGTGCTTCTCATTAACAAATGTTTTAAAAGCTTTATGGTATATTTAACTTGATTTGCAGTAGTTCTCTCAATAACATCAGTTTTAAAGGAAATAATTAATCTTTTGAGAACAGTATAGTCATGTGGAATCAAAGTTGGATTTGGAGTTGTCTTCCAAAATTATTACTTTTTCAATTTTTTTTTTTAATATTAGAAAGAAAACATATTTAGCATGTTAAGTTACAGTCAGTAGAACTTTGAAATTGTATATCATATCACTTGTTTGATAATTGTAGCACTTAAGAAACCTTTTATTCTTTGTCAGATAAAATGCAACAATTGCAAGAGATATGCTAAATACCCTTTGGGGATGGGGAGAACATTTTCTAGGAAATAACAGTAATATGCCTTACTGTTAATATAATGTGTGTGGGGGGGTGGTTCTCAAAGGATTTTTAGATACCTGCTTTCATGTTTTCCAATCCAAGTGATGAGTGTGTACATGCTTGAGTTGGATCCTTTTTTTTTAAAGTCTGCTGTCCAAGGAGATAGATGGGAATAATTAAACAGGTGCTCCTGGGAAAGAAGTGTGAGGGAGAATGCCATGTGAAAACTCTACCCATGCTAGAGTTGGGCACCCTGTTTGACTTGTGAAAAAATCATACATTATTTCATTTGCTTTGTGTAAGAAAAGAGAAGAAAATAAGAGTTCTTGCAAATGCCTTTGCATACTGTCGCCTGTTCTTTGCAATAGTCAGGATTGCTAAGTTGTATTGTGTATGCTTTCCATCCAGAAAGGGACATATACCTGTCTTTATATTTCTTGATGTACCCTACACTTACTTGAGTAAACTAAAGACAAAGGCTTCAGTTTTTGATCAACCACTGTTATGAAACCTTGAGTGGGATCCCTGAGGATCTCTTTAGAAAAATTCATTTTGAATTTAGATCACGACCAGAAATCCTGAATTATTAGGACTGCAGACAAAGTTGACTACAATATTAATTGGATAGCATTACTTTGTATGGATTACTGCAGGCTGTAGTTGTGGTTAGTTATGTAGTTATGCACAGAAAGTTCCACGTGAACAAGAGGAAGACCTTCTTTACTATGAGGGTGGCTGGGCACTGGAAGAGGCTGCCCAGACAGGTTGCGAAGTCTCCTTCCCTGGAGAGGTTCAAAAGCTGTCTGGATACAGTCATGAGTAACATGCTCCAGGAGACCCTCCTTGAACCTGGGGGTTGGACCAGATGACATCACTAGTGGTCCCTTCCAACCGTAACCATTCTGTGCTTCCTTTGGACCCAAAAACCCCTTTGGACAAGTTGAGCAAATTTTTTTTACCCTTACATCATCAGCAGTGCTCCTGTCTTATTTAGCGAGTACTTCTGATGCATTTTCCACTGTGCTTATCACTATTACAACTGGACATTTCACAAGAAGCAATGAAATTTATCTGCACAGTAAGATACCTGGTGAAGTGGTTGGGATCATACTGTATCTCCTTCCAAGTAAATTTGGACAATGATGACAATAAATATTAAGATACTTGTTAAAAAAAAAACCAAAAAACCCAAAACCAAACCAAACCAAAAAAAAACCAGCCCACAAACCGAAACTACTAACCCAGAGTGTTTGGTTCAAAATGCCTGATCCACCATCTTATGATTTGTTAAAGTACAATTCCTATTTATTTCTGTCACTGAATGTGAAGTGCTTCTATCATGTGCAGTGGTATGAAACTAAGCTTAAACCACCTTGTTGAAACTACACTGACTTACCTATCATCATAGAAATAAAGCCCAATCTCCCTCAATTCCTTCAGTTATGTTGACTAAAATGTAACTAGATCCTGCAATCTCAGATATCTTTTCTTTTGTTTTGTTATAGGGCAGCAGTTTTTCTTGACAGTGGTTGCTATTTTAGTCAAACGTGAAAAAGAAGAGAACTCAGCCTAATGTAGGCATATGGCGTGGAAAATGCCTTAAGTGCAGCAAACTTCTGAAGCTCTGTACTTACTTAGAAAAGGAACCACGAAACAAATCTCAATAGGCTAGCTCTTAGTTCTGGCTATAAATAGATGAAATACAACTGCTGCATTAAGAGGAGAGCTTGGAAGGGTGAGGGGAATAATATTATGATGGTGACTTTTCTTCCTGCTCCTTTTGTCTACATTAATCTCTGACCATCAGGCAGCAGCTGGTAATAATCTTGACCTGTGGACTACTGTTGGTCTCTGCAGCTGATTAATTTTTTGGCAGTAAGTGTTTTTGTGTTCTAAAAATCAGATACCATTTATACTCTTCAGTCTAACAAGTGTCTTAGTTTTCCCTTCTTCTAGTGAGTACATATTGAGATACAAATGAATCAGGCCATACAAAGATAGAAACTAAGGAGCATAAATACACTAAAGAAACAGAGATAGGGTTAGCTTGATTGGTATCAGGAAAGTGTTTAGTGCCTTCCCTTAAGACTCTGAAGAGACATGAGGGAGATGAGCAAACCTGATCCACTGAGTTACTTTGCTTAGTCCACTCACTGAGTTTGTCATGTAATGTCAGCTCCACTAATAGATACGAAAGGAAAATGACAAGAGCATGGGGATACCGGAATAAAACCTGGCAAAGAAACTGTTACTGAAATAAAAAGAATTATGGAATTAAAAAATCTATTGTTTTTTTAAGATTTAGGAGTTAACAAATGTGAATCTGCACTGGCATAATTTCAGGTCTTTCTGGTGATTTCAGGTAGTAAGCTCAACAAATGGAGAACTCAACACAGATGACCCAACTGCAGGCCGTTCAAATGCACCCATCACAGCTCCTGCAGAAGTAGAAGTAATGGATGAAACAAAGTATGTTCTTGTTTTTGTATTCTTTGGATCTTGTGGGCTCAGCTGCTTCAATATTTTTCTCATATAGTTATTAAAGAAATATTATCTAAACTAATAGCCACTGGTGAGGGACAAAACTCCAGTGCTCTATCTAGTTTTGTCTTTAAATTTTTAAGTAAAAGACTTTCTATAGCTTGTACTTTTAGGCTAAACCTTCAGTAACACGTCTTGCTATGCTAGAGAAGTGCATGCATTTTTGATATTTCAACTAACTTTGAAATATTTAGGACAATCTTCTGACTACCAACAGCTATGTGTGCAAGATGTGAAATTCTTTCTCTGTGTGGTATTCTGATTCTCTTTTTTTCCTTACTCTCCTTCTGTATAGCTGCCAGAAAGTGTTGAACATGTGGTGAGTTATACAGCATAAGCAGGCAGAAATAGCCCCAGAAGCTTTGTTCTTATTATTGGGTTTAAAACTAATATCAGAGAACTTTAAGATAAAATGTCCATTTGAAAATCACAAAACATGTTTTAATTCCATGAAAAAATTAATTGTTTTTACAAGCAGCTGCCTTCAGGAGCTATTCTGCCAGCTTCAAATACTGCTTGCTTTTAAGTTGTATAGTCTGTGATATACTTTATTTCAACCTTTTTAATGGGCACTAGAATATTTTTTCCTACTTACTATTTTGTTTTAAAGGGGAAAACATTTTTTTAACATCTAGAAAATACCTAATAAATAATAAATACTATCCAATGTTTGAACTTTGCCAGTTGTCTCTGTAAATGAAATATTTACCAGAGTATTAGTCTTTAACAACCTGCTAACTAATCACTAAAACATAACTTCAGGGTTCCTTAAAATTACAGTGTAATGAAAGGGAGAAATATTAATGTCAGTTAACGTGGGATGGACAACTAATGTTTATGCATTTGAGTAGTAAACTCAAACTTGCAAAATAGTACAGAAAAATATTCTTGGCAGCTAAAGGCACTATAACTTCCAACATGTTTTATTTTATAATTGTACCTGGAATAGCATTTTATAAGGATATATGCCCTAGTTTATTGTAAAATAGGGGCACTCAAATATGAAGGATACGTTAGTAACAGAGAAATCCAGCAGGCATTCCTTAATAGCAGTTAGTATTGTAGGGATGGTTTTCCTAACTTTTAGAAAAGGGGAAATTTTTGAAAAGCCAGATTTTGAGGTTCTGGTGTGTAAGGTTTATGTGCATGTGTAGTTAATATTGTCGTGAGTGGAGGTGTCTGTTGTTCCACATTTCTGCACCAGCTTTCTGTAATGACTGAAAAGAACTAAGTTCTTAATCTGCCATCTTTGTAGAGTACTGTATTATTATTTTACTGTCAAGAATACAATTTTCTTATATATATTTAAAAAAAAAAAGTTTCCAAAGAGCAAGGATGTTAGTAGGCTGTTCATGGATAAATTCCCTGGCCTCTCCCTTTGAATAAGCGCAGTGACAACCTTCTTTATGCTCAGTTCATGTACACACAAGAAATGATTAAATTTCTTGTGTTTTGAATAGTGCTTAGCACAGTTCAACCCATGTTTAGTTATCAACTTTACTTAGTTATCTGCAGAAAGTTAAAAGAATTCGTAGTAGCTGGGATGCTCAGCTGCTGTAGAAGTGTAGAAGTTTATTTTTTCTGATGTAAATATGTGATGGACAAATATGCTGTCCTTGACCTCTTTTGCCTAGTCTTTACTGGTTTTGTTACAGATGAGATAACTAGTCTCAATAGCCTACTCTTTAGATAAATCTTCTTTTATTCAAGTATGAAACAGTCAAATTAGTTTTCCAGCACTGTCTATTTAAACTGCAGTTTTCTCAGTCCCTGGGGTTTTTTTAGGGGGTAGAAGTTGTTTTATATTTTGGCAGTAATAAACATACATGTGTGCTTCTCACCTGCACCTGCTCCCCAGCATTGATAATAAGCATCAATGCATAAGTATAGATATTTTTTCAGAAAAAATGCTTTAGAAGGTTTAGGTAATTTTACATTTTAACATAATAGTTACAATCTTAATATCAAAAAGTATTGTGAGACATTTAAACATGCATTTATAGATTTTTACACTGCTGAAGAATGTAAGGAAATGTAATAATCACTGTCTTTTGTGTCTATGATATGGACATTTTTGGTGTTAAGGAGATGTTGTTTTCCAAAAAGACTCACTTTGTGCCTCTTTCATAATCTTTTCTCCTTCTGAAAATATGGACAAAGCTAACTTCTCTTGCTGATGTCTTCTATTTATAACACAAATATAATTTAACTGAATATTAGCTCTTCTGTCGCCATTTCAGTGGAATATTTTTCAGTACTCAGTATATTAAAGATTTTTTTTCCATTGATTTATTTTGTTGTTTTGGGACAGTTTTTCAACACTTTCATTGTTTGATGAATATTTATGTACTCTCAGTATATATTCTAAATCTTATGTCATTTTCATGGTGTTGCTGTGCAGCAAGCATGTGCAGTAGGTGTCAGGTTTTTGGCATTTTGGTGGCTTGGTTTTGTTTTTTGGGTGTTGGTGATTTTTTGTTGTTGTTGATGGTTTGTTTTTTTGTTTGGGTTTTTAAAAAAGTAGCTTTCAACCCTATTTCAGTTGTTACTGGAGTTGTAAACCAAGGAGAAAACTAACTTGATCACTGTTCTACCCTGACGTTTGCTGACCAATCAGCCTCTCTTTCCTCTACTCTTTACTAGAACAGTTGCTTCTATGAGATGTGTGATTTGCATAACCAAAAGGCTCTGCCGTGGGAGGACAGAGAAGGGCAAACAGGAAACCATCTGTCCTTTTTGCGTTTTTCATCCTCTTTGACGCTGCAAACACTTGTTACTAATCCTGCAGTAAAGTGCTGCCAGTGGTAGATGGCAAATATAAAAACACAGCTATCTAAACACAAATTAAGTTGCTTTAGCATGTTGAGTGAAGGGACTGTTCAAGTGGTAGAAGGAAGGATATTTAACAGGAAAAAAGTTTTAAGGAGGATGTTTCAAGAAGGACAAGAAATGTTCATTACATGCTGAGATTGCTACCTTAGATGATATCTCAAAGGTCACTTTAGATTGTACAGGAAAAGTTTAGTGGTTTTTGAATTTTATTGATTGCTATTATACTGCCTACTCTAGAAATGTTTTATAAACTACAGGTAAAGAGGTTAGCGGTCATTAAATGATTTATGTTAAAAGAAAAAATCCTTTCCTAGAACTAGAGATTTTTAAAACTTTTTAAAACTTAGTTATTCTTATGTATTTTGTATGTATATTGAATGATATATTTGTAGCCTAATACTGTTTAATGATGCTCCATTCTGTAGCTTTAAATATGGCTCCAAGCATAATGTATTATATATAAATGGTAATAACACCCTCTAGTGACAGTATCCTTAGGAACATATCTACATTTCTGTTATGAATTATACTAGTTGACAGACTATGCACTATGGATCTCTAGTTTCAGAGTTATGTTTCTTTCATAAAATTTATTTTCAGGCAATGCAGTCTGACCTTTCTTATTCCCATGTGAAGGTGCATATATACCTTGGACGGTCTAGCACTTCTACACTTAAAAAGACACATTTCAGTGTACTTCAGTTCGCATTTCCAAGAGAGTCCTGTGTTTTACAGTTCTCCATGGAATTTACGTTCCTTTAACCTTTTTAGATATATTATATATTAATAAGGGATTTATTTTCCTACACCAAGCAAGAGTCTTCAGCATTTAGTGATTTGCCCTGAACTGAAATACTTGAATAGTTCTTATAATTAAAAAAACCCCAACTGTTCATAGAAATGATGCTCTTTGTAGTAGTATCAAACTCTAGAACACCAGGATTAAAAAAGCAGTGGTTTATATTGGTTAAAGATAGAATTCTTGAATTCTCATTGCATAGTGCCATTCTTCTCTGGTTGAAAGAGAAGTAGCAAACTAAGTGGGCTACGCAGAAGGAATAAAGGGCAGTATGAGATTTGCAGCAAGGATTGGTTAAAATTTTTTGGTAAGGAACCAAGAAAACCTCAAGTGTCCTTGAACTACACAGAGGATACAAGCAATCTGAAACATTTAAGAAGTGTGATCTACTTGAGAGGTGCTGCATATAAACAAAATTTAGTTGAAGAGTTAAAATTCTAGATTGTCTTTCTAGAATATAAATTGTCTGCCATACTTTCATCTTCCTGCAGTTACTTATGTAACCTGGGTTCTGATATGCTAAAATTATGAATCAAGCCAAATTTTTTCTGTAGGCATTCCTTGAGGCCTCATAATCTCAAACAAGTACAAAAGTGATTTACCATCACAGTTCAGGGTAGGATTTCCTCATTTACAGACTCATAGGATAATTCATTTTGAAAGGGAGGGAGCACTGTAAAATGCTTTTTTTTTTGGTGGTATATACATATATAAAATTCTTGTGAAAAGATTGGGGTCAAAGAAAGATTAAACTGAATTGGCGTCCATACATCTACGAGTAAATTCAAAGCTATAAGATAATGGGTGTTAGCAGGTATAGGCAGATGTTGAAAAAAAAGGCTTAGTAGTAGTGGGGAAATTACAGTTACAGTCAGTGTAGCCTTCAAAACCAATTCTGTCTCTTCTTTTACAAGTACTTTAAAGTTAGTAAATACATTATGATACTTCTGCTAGCTGTAAAAATACTTATCTATGTAGTTTCCCCTACTGAATTTTAATTTTGGGCTTCCTCTTCATCAATAACCAATGTTTTTTTCCACTGAAAGTTATGTAACTCTCAGAGCAGTTCTGGTCTGCCTCTGCCCACTGCTACTTTTTCAGTGACTGAGCGACAGGGTGCCTTGGATATTTTGAGAAGGTAACTTCTGTCTCCCCTTACTTTGGATGTTGTTCTCACCCCCTGTAGAACCTTATTTTTAGACCCTTGTTCTCCCTGATTTTCAAATGCTTTCCCCATTTCCCATATTCCAAACTAAATTGTCTATATTTCTTTTGAATTTTGGTGATATAAAATGCTTGGTGAACTTAAGGATTTACTGATAGGCTATTGATGGAGTACATTTATACTTTCACTTCTATTGTGCTTCATAGTTTAAGACCCTTTGGTGTATAGCACTGCAAGTGAGAATTCAATAACCAAACCACAGAACTCCATGAGGCAAGCTCTGTTAAGGTAGACAGCTTGCATGTTCACTTTTGATTGCACAGTGTGAATGCTTTAGTAAATGGAAGCTTTACTTTTAAAGGTGGTGTTCAGGAGTTGGGAGTTGCCTAAAATAAGGCTAACAGTGCTTTCAGATGAATTCATTTTCTTTGTGTTCTTAGTTGCTTTCCTCTTCAGTTTATTTTCAGAAGTACTTTCTGAACTTCTGCAGTCCTCCTCTGTATTATCTGTCCCTAGCTCCCTCCAATTCTTTTTCAGTTTGTAGTGTACTTTCAGATACTTTCAGATGGTCTCTGTTTGCTAAGTAAAATTCACAGTATTTACCAGTTTTAGTTTCTTTCATATAGTGCGTAATAAAGCAGAATAAAGAATGTCATTGTACTTAATACTTAAGCTGTGATTTTTCACTGTAGTAGTGTTATCACAGCACTGGATGAGAACATTAATTTTATGTTGTTCATGAATATTTTGTTCTAAAAAATTTTGGGAAATAGCCTTGGGGAAGGTTTTTCCAAGTTCTGGTTGACAAAGGAAGCTCAGGTTTTCTTGTATTAGCAACAGTACTGTCTTAAGTGCACAGTTTAGGTGATACAATCTCAAGTGCAAGCTTCTGCTTGGAATATTACCAGTTAAAGAGTACTCAGGTAATGGAGTGTCCTTTACTCTTACAAACACATTTTTAAGTCAGCCTATAGTGCCTGTGCTTTTGATACTCTCATCAATACTCTAAACTTAGTAGCTATTTCTGTCATAGCTTTTTTCATTTGATACTTTTTTCCAAAAAAAAGATGAAATGTGTAAAAAATATCTCTACTTCAGTTTCTTTCACTAATAAATCAGTCATCTGCAATATGTTCTTTTTGGTGCTGGCTATGCCTGAACTATGTACTTAAGTGAAACATATAGTAATCAGTTTAGTTTTGCGGTTTCTTTTTATATCATATGTAATTTGTGTCACACTTGCAGGTGCTGCTGTTTATTCAAGCGGAGGAAAAGGAAAACCATTCAGCGTAACAAATGAACATGGGAAAATGCTTAGTTGTTCACCTGTTGTCTTGTGATCTTAAAAAAAACAGCAACAAAACCCAAAGCAAAAACCTCCCTAGTAAACACATTTTCCAAGGACTCCGTGAGAAACAGTGTCATGCCTGTGTGCTTTGGTTTGGTTCTTCTGCACTGAACTTTTGTTTCTTAAATTCATCTATTCTGAAAGCTTTAAAATATTGTCGAATAGGAGTGGTTCTTTGACCGTCAACATATGGACCAATGATGGGATAGAAATGAACAGTATCTTGAGCAAAACTGAACTTGAGAAGAATTTCTTCTTTTCTAGGAAGTAGCAACTGTGTCTTAGATGAAGACAGATGTCATAAATCTGTTATTTGAGTTTGTAGCAGTGTATCAAAAGCAGTTCTCTTCAAAAATGCAGAAGAAAAATATGAATGCACAACCATATTGAAAAACAATAAAATCTTAAGATTTATTTTATGACATCTGCATTGTTTTTCTTCTTTTGTCCCAGTATTACTGCTTATATTGTAGCCAAATGGTCACTGTGTAGAGATACTGGGGAGGCTGATTCAATTTTTGACAGTTATCTAAATGCTGGAGATACTAATGAACAGAAAGTATTTCCAGTAGCCTCTTGGTTTGAAAGTCTGCTTTTGTTATGCTTACAATGAAAATTGCAGTACTATAGAAATTACAAGAGCATTTGTACAAAGAATACAGAAGTTTGTATAATTTAAGCTGTGCTTCTAATAATGTTAGCAAAATTGAATTACCTTCAAAAGAGATCTACAGAGCAATTATAAAAGAAGACATGTGATTCTGATTAAAGTGTAATCAGTATTAAAGCCTGTGTGTTCACTAAGGTAACTGATGATTGACATCATCTTTAATTTGAAAATATGAATGTGCCATGAAAAGTTAGAGATGTATTTGTAAATTATTTTGCTCTTTAATTTAGAAAACAAATGCAATGGAAGTGAGTTAGACTTCTCTCTATACTAGCCCATAGCACCCGAAATTTCCCACGATTGTTTTCTTGGAAGTTACTTGTCTTGCAGTGTAAGATAGGATGGCAAGGGTGTGTCAGGTACTTCTCTACAGTCCCATGAAGTGCTTGCAATATGAGCAAACCAACAGTTCTGTAGACAAGACAGCCCATTTTGCATTTTCTTTTTCAGAAAAGATATGCTTCTTTTAAAGCCATAATGACAGAGTTATGCTTTTGTTATGTTTAGCTACCAGTTATTAAAGAAAAAGTGTGAAAGGTGGAAGTGACTAGACAGATTTATTGACCAAAACTCAGATTATCTCCATTTTTTTATAATTCTTCTAGCCATTTTTTTCTATCCACAAATGTCTTTTGGCATACTTATTTATTTTTAATCTGTTTTGTGGTAACATTTAAAATGTATATTAAAATAAATGCACACTTTTGAATTAATCATTGCATTTACAAGAATTTTAATTGTATTTTGTAATTTATTTATCCTTAAAAGCCAAAAGTGTATTTTATTGTTTGGATTGTGTGCTTATATGTATACTTTGGTCTTCATTGTTATTTGTGTTCATGATCTCAAGTGTTTGTTGTAGAAAACCTGAATTTGGTCTACAAAACCTGTATAACAGGTCGTAAGGTTTCCATTCCACCAGTCTGTGTTATTGATTATTTCAAACTCATGAAGTTAGTTCTTTGTCTTTATTTGAGCTGAAAAGTAGGTTGCTTGACCATTCTCATATGAAAACATCCTTCTTTGTAGTACTTGACCAAATTTTTAGCTTTGTACATGTGGTATGTACACCTGATGAGTTTTATTCTCAGAGGTTTTTGATCTGTACAGTGTTTGTATGATCTGAACTCCATACACATAACAAAGTGTAATTAGTATGGACTTAAAATGGTCAAATATATAAAAACTGTTTATTTGCTGAAATGACTAGTATCTAGGCACTTGCTTTTCAGCAATTTTTTTAAGTGCTTGACTTAAATGCTGAAGAAGGTTTTCTTTTAGTGAAGCAGTCAGCACTGGTATAGGTGTGCCAATATGATTTGTATTTATATCCTGTTATTTTTCCTGTCTAAACTAATGAAGTAAATGTTGGTTGGATGTCTAAAGATGAAATACATCCCTGTTTAAATGTAAGACAAAAAATAAAGATAGTTTTGTAAAATTTGCCTTTTCCCCCCCCTTTCCTACAGTCCTAGATGAAATAATGATAGCTCTTATTTTAAGAATTGCTGAACAGATTTTATCTTTTTGCATGGCAAGGAATTTGAAAACATGATACTCATAATGCTGCCTTGACTTGCAGTTATAGTTATGTTTGTTTAGTTAAGAGGTGTTACTGTTACATGCTTTAATAGATCTGATAATAGCAATAGAATGAAGAGACTTCAATGCACTCATTTGAAATCTACTCAAAGATAAAGTCTATACTGGTCTCTGCCACTTGGAATAAGACCTGAAGAGTTCTAGGAAATTCATTAAAAGAAGGTGTTTTGGATTAGAAGAGACCCTTAAATAACATCTAGTCCAAACACAAAACACCACCACTGCCCTCCAGTACGTGGAGGGTATGGAAATCTTTCACTAGATCAGGTAGCTCAAAGCCCTATCCCACCTGATTTTGGATGTTTCCAAGGATGGGGCATCCACAACTTCTTTAAGCAACCTGGTCCAGTGTCTCACCAGCCCCATGTAAAAAATATCATCCTTACATCCAATCTAAATTTACCCTCTTTCAGTTTAATCTGTAATTTCTTGTTCTGTCACTACAGGCCTTGTTAAAAAGTGTCTCTCCATGTTTCTTGTGTAAATATTGAAAGGCCAAAATAAGGTAGTACTAGAATCTCCTTTTCTGCAGGCTGAACAACCCCAACTGTCTTAGGCTTTCCTCGTAGGAGAGGTGTTCCCATCCTCTCATCATTTTTATTTTCTTCTCTGCACTTTCTTTGAGAGGTTCAAGTGTTTCTCGTGCGCAGGACCCCAGGGCTGGATGCAGCACTCCAGATGGGGTCTTAGCAGAGTAGAGTGGAAGGGCAGAGAATCCTCTCCCTTGCCCTCCTGGCCACACTGCCTTTGACACAGCCCAGGATATGGTTGGTTTTCTGTGCACATTGTAAGCGCATGTTACCGATCTCATTTTTCATCCACCAGTATCTCCAAGTCCTTCTCCTCTGCTCTTAAACCCTTCATCCCCCAGTCTGTAGTGATACCGGAGATTGCCCTGAGCCAAGAGCAGGATGTTGAACTTGTCTTTATTGTCCTTCAGAAAGTTTGCATGGGCCTACTCCAGAAGCCTTTCAAAGTCCTAAAGCACATATTGACTTTTGATAAAGGTGCTAAGCAAACTGAGTAGGAAAGGTGTACTCCTAGGTCTGTTGTTTGTAACTAGAGGTGATCTCATGGGTGAAGTGATGACTGGTGGCTGTCTTGGCCACAGTGATCATGAAATTGTTGAGTTTAATTGTTAAGAACTGTACAAAAGTAATGGCTACCACTGAGAACTACTACAGGAGGTTGATTGATATATTTGCTTTAATAAAGTTCTTCATGCAACCATAACTGGCTAGAAGGGATATTGAGGAACAAGGTTTTTGGAGAACATCTCTTCTTGGAACCATCTTTCCTGCAAACCTGGAAATAATTTTCGTCCTTTATAAATGCTAAACATGACAAGGTGCTCTTTTGTCCCATCCTTGAGGTCAGGAGAAGATGAATCTGCTGACTCATCTGGAGCAGAAGCAGATCATGATCCTGCTCTCCTCACCACCAAGCTTAGACTGCAGCCCCACCTGTCACTCAAAGTAACTGGTGGCTGTGCAAGCCTACCCAGAAGTTTTAGGTGTCCAGGGAATTAGACTTAGAAGATTGACATCTTTCAAAATTATTATTTTATAAGTAAGTGGGACATTTCTTTGTCTGAGAACTATGAGGAGAGTGTGTCCTGCTGATGGAAAGTATTTCCACCTGCTGAAAGTTAAAGTCTGAGGCTGAAATCAAAGCAGAAACACTATGGCTGTATTGGCTTTGTGTGGCAAGGTTTTGGTAGTAGAGGGGCTACAGGGGTGGTTTCCGTGAGAAGCTGCCAGAAGCTTCCCACATGTCCAACAGAACCAATGCAGCCATCTCCAGGACAGACCACCACTGGCCAAGGCCAAGCCCATCAGAGTCAGCAGTAGTGCCGCTGAAATAACAAACTTAAGAAGAGGAAGGAGTTACTGTGTGGGAGCAATTACTACCAGAGAAGGAAGGAGTGAGAATATGTAGGACAAACAGCACTACAGACACCAAGGTCAGTGAAGAAGGAGGTGGGGAGGTGCCCCAGGCACCAGAGAAGAGATTCTCCTGCAGCCCATGGTACTGCCCATTGTGAGGCAACTGTGCCCCTGCAGCTCGTGGAGGTCCATGGTGGAACAGAGGTTCACCTGCAGCTGATGGAGGACCCTACACTCCTCCTACACACCACACCCTCCTTTGGTGGATGCCCAAAGGAGGCTTTGACCACATGAGAAGTCCATGCTGAACCAGGGTTGTGGCAGGACTTTTGGCCCAGTGGAGAGAGAAGCCCATGCTGGAGCAGGTTTGCTGGCAGGACCTGTAAGTCCATGGGGGAGCCCATGCTGGAGCACTTAATGAAGAACTGCAGCCCATGGAAGCACTCACACTGGGGAAGTTCAAGGAGGACTTTCTTCCATGGAAGGGACCCTATGCTGGAGCAGATAAAGAGTGTGAGGAGCTCCCCCCCTGCGGAGGAAGGAGAGACAAGAGACAATGTGTGATGAACTGACCACAGTCCCCATTTTCTGTCCCCCTGGGGTGGAGGAGGTAGAGAAATCAGCAGTGAAGCTGAGCCCAGGAAAGAAGGGAGAGATGGGGGCAAGGTGGTTCAAGTACATTTTGTACCACTTGAACAGACACAAAACTCGCATATACTGCCGAATTAGTTTTTGCATGGTGTGCTTCCTTTTTTTTTTTTTTTTTCTGTGGAGTTTTTTTGGTTGGTTGGTTTTGATTTTAAACAGATTTCCTACTATGGGTGCTAAAATACTGTATTTCACTTGTGCTGCAATGCTGCCACTTAGAGTGAACATTTGAAAGTTCTTACTATATATGCTTTGTAACTGAAATCATTATTTTTAAATAAAATATGCTTGAGAAATATCACTAGGAATTGAATAAGTGCTTCAGAAAATGCTTCGTTTTGTAGCTAAAATCTGTTACTTAAAAAACCCTAAACAAATAACATGCACACAACCCCAACACAACGGCTCATCTTGTGTTAAATATATTAAACTGTTGTAAATGTTGATGCACTAGGAAAGTTCAATAGGTGGCTAATCTCACTGGTCTTCAAAAAAGACTTTACCTTTGTTTTTTAAGAACTATCCTATAAATATTTTTATGATTTACAAATTGTTGATATTATATTGTTTTAAATAATACAGTAGAGCATTTTCTATACAATAAGGCATGGAAACATACTTACAGAGCACAAATGATATCTGCATATTTCTAAATCCATTTATCTAATTAAAGGAAAAGCAACTGATATTTCTAACCAGAAAAATGCATTCAAATTTTCAGTAACTGTCTTTTCATGACAGCAGTATCTAATGTTCTGAGCCTTCCAATAACTTTGGAAGTTTAATATACAAATGTGTAATGCAGAAATTAGCACAGTAGCTATAGTTACTGTGTACTGATGATCAGCTAGGAACTGAAATACTAGTGTGCAGATGAAACTGAATTGAAAATCAACCACATCTTTCATCATGGAACTACAACAGTGCAGCTATTGATCTGGTTTAATAAGAACATGAAGCTTAACAGCTTATAGATCTCTTTGGGATCCTTTCCTTCCATACTCCAAAAATGTAAGAATTTGCCAATGGGATAAGAATACATTAATAAAGCTCAGGCACAGACAGGCCTGAGCCTCACTGTTTTGGTCCGATTTGTTTTTTTGTTGTTTTGTTTTGTTTTGTTTTTTAATTGTATTATTCAGTAAGTTTTGAATCTGTGTATTTGATATTTTTTCCCCTGTATGGCAGGGTGGTGCCATACACGTAAACTATTTGCTGACCTAAAAGAAAGAAAAGGGAGTTGGGGAAAAAAGCAATTTGCATAAACATTCTCCTATAGATGATTTTAATGATGAATTTAAAATGTGTGCCACAACTGAAAAACATGAAGCATCACATTTCCTTTCATGTCAAGCTGGTATGACCTTCTTTGTTGGGAATAGCAGGAAGTATTATTTCTACAGTAAATATGCTACACTTTCAGCCCAGTAGTTGTGGAGCAAAAAACTTAACATGAATAAATACAGAAATAAATTGTCAGGTCACATTTCAGTGAGAGTTCATGTTAGGCAGTAATAAAAATGGAAGAGCTTACCATGAAATGAAAATCATAATGTAAAGATCAAACCTGCCTATGACAGTCTTTTAAGAAAAGATGTTGGACTGAAAAGATTACAGTTTTGTTTTAATAGACAGTAACACAGTACAGCAAAACTAGGGCATTTCTGATGGATAGATGTGTTATGAATTAGGACCTGATTTAGTAGAAAAATGGCATCTACTTCCATGTGGATGATCGTACTGTGCAAGAAAAACTGTCTTTCTTTTTAAACATGAGTATTGCTCTTAGATCACAACAAAATAAAGCAAAAGTATAGTTAAATAATCAGCTGTTATAATTTTTAACTTTGGGATACTCATGCACTGAACTTTATGGTTGCTGAAGTGATTTAAATTCAAACATTCCAATTTAGCAATTTATGGACATCACTGATACTATGCTAGTTTGTACCTTTCCTTCTGTAAGCACGCTAATGTAAGAGCAGTGTAGCAGTGAGACATCATAACCCATGAGAGAAGGTTCAGAGCTAAAAGCATAAAATCAGTTTAAATGGAAACTCAGCAGATCACGTCTAGTCAGTGTGTCATGTGAAGATACAAAGTTGACTCAATAGCTGTGAAGCTTTTAATGAAGTATATTTAAACTAAGATGGCTTATCAGAATCCACAAGCAGTCTCAGCATAGACAGGTGATTGTAAGGATATTTTTAATGACTTTTTGTGATTTTTTTCAAATGTAGTTTTTCCAAATATGCTTAATTCAAATTAAGAGTGAAAACAGATAAGGTTTTTAAAGTCATTGTACAAGAACAGCCATGCTGCAGCAGACTGACTGTGTACTGAGCAGAGTAGTCTGTCACTAGTAGTGTTCATCATCAGATACCTAAGAAAGAATATGAGAAAATGAAAGATTATATTAATACTTCTTCCAGTACTCATCTCTCTCAGCATTACAGAGTTCAGAAACTTTCTCAGTCACAAGAGGTATTTATCAGTTTAATTTTGATTTTTCTTCCATTAACTTGTCTGATTGCTTGGTTGATGTCTTGAGAAAACTTTTTAAATATAATTTTTGGTCATCTAAAAAATGCATCCCCTATTTTCTTTTAAACAACAATGTAAATTTAAACTGTAGTTAGAGAAAATGCTATTAACTACCATTGTGCAGATATGTTTGTACCTAATTCTAACATTTTTTTTCTTTTTGTCTGACTTCAAGATGCTGTTTTCCCTTAGGCTTCCACTTCTATTTCAGTATTCATTTTAGCCTGTGTAGTCATTGACACAAGGCCTTGTCCTGCCTTTACCTGCAGTGTGAAGTACCGTGTTACAGCACTAATATTTACAGAGGAAATACTATCTTCTGAGGTTATATGTACAAAATCTCAGTAATAACAGAGAGAATACAAGTTTTTTGCCCCCTGCCTTAACATCATAACTTACAGTCTGTGAACTGTTTACTACAACATTAGGCATGTGAAAGCAAACTTCTGCAATCATGATGGCTGGCTTCAGTAAACCCAGTCTGCTAAATTAGAGCAATTTACTACTGTAAGTTTCTGGTTGTAAAACTCTAGAGACCACTAGTAATAATGTAGCTTCATAAATGTTGTATTGGCTGCTTGCATTTTATGTATTTGCCATTGACTATGTATGATCCTTCCATGGATAATGCCTGGTAACAGTCTGGCTGATGATGAGTTAAATTTGCAGGTATGCAAAGTAGTTGATTTAGGCCATCCCCTTTCTTGAGGGGGAAGATACACTTCAGTGCAAGCTGTCCACTCAGAAATGATGCACAAAGATAAGAATCACTGAAATCACTTAGATAATCTGCTGTTTCTTAGGCAAACGAAGTAAATAAAACAGCTCATTCCTCCAATAACTTCTCTGGTAGAAAAGCAGATGCCTTCTGTCACATCTCCATATTTCTTATGAGGCAAAAGCTGTAAAAATGGTTTTTTAACCTTCTTCATTCCAAAAATGTTTATTTAAGTTTGTCTAAGGAAAGCTTTATCACCCATTTCAGACATAGGGAGTTTTTTTGAAAGTAAACTGGACTTCTGTATTTTGGATATTCTGTACTACCTAGCTCACAGGAATATTGTGAATGGCCTTGCCTGCAAATTTTTCGAGGTGGTTACATGATGAGCATTGAATGTGTTTGTATTTCTCCGACACCTAAGACTTGTACCGTGTATATAGTAACTTGAATTATGTGCCCAATAAAACTACAAAGTCCTTACCTTTTTTTTATTATTTTTTTTTTCCCTCGGTGGTATGTGCAAGTAAGCTTATTTCAGGAAGTGACAGGAAACTTCTCACTGGGCAGGAGGATGAAACATACTCAATAGATGTTTTGAGTGACTTATAATGTATGATGGATGTGGGTGGTGGTCCAAGACAGTGAAGAAATCAATAACTTTTTCTGGTCTTTCTTTTCAATGAGGTGAGGCTTGCCTGGTTTAAATTGTCTGCTGCTTTTTGTTACACCTCTGGCTGCAGCAGGTGGGTCGAGCTTCTGGTGCCCAGCGGACCCGAGGCAGCTCGGGCGGCAGTATCTGCACGGTGGAAGAGCTACTCTGACGGTCGAATCCGCGGTGGAGCTGAGCAAAGGAGTCCTGCATTCCTGTCATCTCTTTCCCCTATCCCTCCCTCCTCTTGCCTGCGTGTCCACCGGGAAGTGAGGGCGAGGGTGTGGGAGTCGGGGTCCGGCGAGCGGAGCCAGCGCTGGATGTACCACTGGATGTGCCACTGGATGGCAGCATTGACTATGTGTTGGACCGCGCGGCACTGCCGGGGCCGGGCTGGGCTCTGGTTCAGCCTCGCTAAACATCAGCCGGGTAAAAGATTGATTGCAATGCAAATGTATTTATAACCACTAGAGATAGTCACCTTCCACCCCAATTAGCCTTTGAATTGATTTAGTGAGAAAAACATCTATTATGGAATAAAAGTCTTAGAGATTAGTGTTGCATTATTTCACTACATTTGAAATAGCTGTAGGTAAGAGGGTCTTACAGGCATCAATAAGCTTTAATATTATAAAGTGCTTTTAGGCTACATCAGAAGCAAATTACAAGTCAAAGGTTTGTTTGCTGAGTAAAATATAACTACAGGTATGTTGGGTATGCTGGGACTTTGTGGTATTTACAAAATCTATCTTATAAAGTTTTTCTTTTCTTGCTTTTATTTTTTAAAAGGGATTAGTTCACTGGTTACAACAATGTGCTTCTTTCTGCAAGCTAACAGAAATCAGTTATGTTTTGAAGTTGTCTGATTTTTTTTCTATTTTCTGTTCTTTCCAAAGAGCCTGGAGTGGTGGAGGAATGGTGGTGGTTCTTTCTCTGGCGTATGAATCTTAGGTACCCCATGATGTCTGATTAGTATTGCTAGGAAAGAATCCAGGAAAGAAGAGAGTTCTCTACTGGAAATTATTGTAAGGAGCTGGTCTGGTTTAATGCTTCTAATTAAAAGACCTAATTTATATCACATTGAGTTTCAGTTACAGGTGAGAAGTGTTATTTCTTTGAAAGGCAAAATTTCCCTGCATTTTATAATATTGCTCTGTTTTTGCTGCTTTGATGTAAATTAGCTTCCTTTCTAAGGAATACAATGTGAACAAACAGCCTTTGAAAACAGAACTGGAGCTGTAGCTGGATGCTTCCCAATTCAGATTCTGCACCTCCCACCCTCCCCCCTTTCCACTGTAAAATCTGTACAAGTCTTTGCTTTCTATTTATGTATTCATTTGTGTTTATATAAAGGATGAAGCTTAATGAAGTCTGTGCAGTCACAGCAGGATAAACCACTGTGAGATCAGATGTGGCCCTGTGCTGTGTGTGAGAGCAAGACCTTTGAGCTGTGAGTGTTCTTATTCTCTGTATTGTCACTCAATTCATCTTTGTTTAATCCATACCTTATATGGTTAACAACATTAAACATAAAAGGTAATTTCAAAATACACTTCCAGCTTTTTACATTTTGGGAAAAATTATAACTTATTCTGTTCTTTATGACAATAGAAAAATATTTTATGCAATCCAGAATGCTGGCTTTGAGGGCTTGAACCACAAAGATCACCTTCCTTCCACTCCCCACAGCATCTATTGACTGTTTTGAAGTCTAGTCTGAAATTTACCTGAATTCATAACAAATGCTTGTATCTAGATGACAAAATATTTTTATTGATGCTGAGCAAAAACACATTCCTTGGTATGAAATTTTAAATGTATTTTAGATATTTGTATTTATAGTTTGCTTTCTGACATTTAAATAAATAGTATGGGGACAAAGAAAAATGAAAAAATAGGAGGCAAATTAGCAATGTTTGCCAAGTATGTCTTTGAATGCACAAAAGTGTTTAAAAATGTAGACTATGCTATAAAAATTGGAAGGAAAAAAAGTAAAGTGAATAATTCTGCTTCCAACTTCTTTTGTATCCCTCTTTTGGATATCTACAATGCACTGCAGCATTGATACCAGATAATACAGTGATATCCCACTTAGTCATGGTGAGGCATGCTTGACAATCTATCAAAAATCAGCTGGAAGCAAAACCTCCTGAAGGCAGCCTAGATCTGATGGGATTTGTCTTTATGTGTGTGTACATAAGTGTGAGATACGCGAGATTTAAACATAAATGGCATGCATGCAAAATACACTGGGATTTAAAATATGTATTGTACGTTCTGCAAAATATGTGCTCCTGAATATCTCCAATTCTGAAGAAATAAGCAGTCTGATAAAAATAGAATCCAGGGAGCTAATATTGGCATTGATTTTTAATTTACACAGAAGTTATTACAAATATATATCAGTGTCAATTAAAGCAGTTTCATTGCTTACAACGCATAGGAAATCAGATTCCATAATTACATTTGCCATGCGTATGGTAGCCCTGATTCTAAGGTTCAAAGGTCACTGACAACTAGCATAAGATTTAAAATTAAATTACACTAAATTTTGTTCACTATCATTACTTCAAAATTTGACAGGAGAATATGAATGTTAAATCCAAAGAATATATTCTGGCAGCAAACCTCAGTTGTCTTTTCCCCAAAGGTTTTCTTTAGATGTTTAATTTTGTATTTGGTTCATAGGAAATAGTTTATGTTGTGCCTAGGTAACCAGATAGAACTTATTTACCATATAGGCAAGACTTTATGCAATGTTTGTAGTAGCCTGGGAACATAACAGTGTAGATAAGATTAATAAAAAGGCAAATGTAATAATCTGGCACTGGTTAAACATTTCAGTGGATAGCAACAAAAAAAGTCAGTTCCGTCATAGCTGTAGGGTTGTATTTATATTTGTGGACTTTATGGTCTTATTTTCCTGTACAGAAGTTTTTAGTTCAATTTCTTCTCAAATTTTATTATATTTTTAGTCATTAAAATGTGTCTGTGTGTGAATTCAAAGTTTGGTAGATGCTTTTCTGAGGAAGGAAATATTAAAATGTGGGAACCTTTCTGCAAGGATATAATTTTAAAGCATGTATTCTGATAGCAGAAAGTAGATGCAAAAAAAAGACACTATTTCAATTTTCTCTGTAGATACAGTTTGAATATTTATGAAATGGTTTCAGCAATTAATGATATGAAGACAGGAGTACAACACCGAGGAACCTACCCTGATTGAGCTTTGTCTTGTGCCCTGATTGGCAATCTCAGATGTTCTAAGAGGATCTGCACAGACAGCTGAATATGGGATCTGTGCCCTTTATATAACTGTGGAAATGAAACGGAATAGACTTGGGCCTATTGTTGGAAGGCATTGCTAATCCTTCTTTAAATGAGGGCAAGCTGTCAGCTGTTCTCAGAGATGTGATGGTTCAGCCTCTCGAGGTCTGTGAAACTGTTGCTTGATGCTAATATCCTATTTAGTTGTTGTCTGATGTCTGAGAGATTGAAAAATATTACAGTCTATAGTATTTCCCATGCATTGGTTAAAGTTACTTAAGTCTAGTGAAAAACAGGGATATAGCTTGAAGTTAGTTAGCTTAAAATCAGCCTAAATAAAAAGGCAGTTTTCAGAAGATGGTAACCTACAGTGATTCACTTGAGTGAAAAGTTTTCAGACTGTACATGAGACTGAAAAAAATATATCCTGTGTCCAAACTTTTGAGAGAGGGAAAGTGTCACAAAACATGAAAACCATTGATTCCTCAGAATGTTTTTTCCTTCTTAACAGGTGAGAGTGTTATGACAGACATGCAATACTGTACATATGCATGTTGTTAGAGCACTTTGGTTAAAACTTAAAAACACATAGAAATTTTCCATGTTACAGAACATAAGCAAACGAGCCTTGAGCTGAATAAACAAGGCAACACAACATTGTCTAAGTTAGTGTACTACATATTTCTAGGGGTATGCATAAGGAAAGTATTAATGAATTCTGTAAGGAAGAATCTACACTTTATGAACACGATTAGTCTGCAAGAGTCTGTGTGAAGACATGAGGAGAACACAGGTCAAACAATATAATGTTTTTAGTCCACATTACTATATTAATGAGAAACCGAACTATTTTTCAACTTCTGGTTAAAGATAAAATGTGCATTATTTAGGCAATAAGGTGTTTTTCTATTTCCTATATAGGAAAGAAGGATTATTTTTAGAAAGTGTTGAAGTGCCATCAGTGAACTAATGGTTATAGTGTGCTTAAAAAATGCGTTATTTGACATCACTGTGAAGTGTTTCTGGATAAAATTTGTGGTAAAATTAACATGTGTTAATCTTAGTGAAGATGTTATTTCTACCAGAAAAGTAAATGAGTTTGAAGCAAAGTTGAAGCAAACTCTCAAGAAACACCAAAAGTTGCAGGTTGATGATGATATTACATATGAAGATCAGTTTGAGGTAACATCACAAATGTAGTCCAAAAATGTAAAAGATTTGTTTGCTAGACAATCAAAAGCTATGTCGACAGTAGATGGTTATTCTAAAATCACAAAAAGAGCGTTGTAAACTTCTGTGTATATTGATTGCTAGACAGCACATCAATTGTCAATGCAGATAATGGGGTACAATGTGAATGACTTGAAATGAATTGCTAAAGTATATCTCTTTTAACGTTGGGTCAAGTATGTGTGCACCCTGTTGCAGACTGTATAGTAGTCACTTTATAAAAGCAAATATCCTGGAAGATTGTCTTATTTCTTTTTCTGCTTTAGAGAGAATTTAGGAAATAATACATGTTGAGTCCCCAGCCTGAGTAGGAGAACAGGTGATCAAACCATATAAGAAGAATGGACTTGAAAACAACAATACAGAGGTGCTTTGAAGATTTAAAAACCCAAGAAGATTGAATCAGAGCCTGAATTTTTTAAAAATAGGATTACTGTGTACTCCTTCAGCAGAGAAAGAAATAAAGTTATTTTTCTCTTTAACATTTTGGCTGACAGAGAATACTTTGGTTTAGATGATATTACTTAATCAGTGTCCTCTGTGCTGTATTTCTTGAGAAATACACAATTCTCTGTTGCTCTCTCTCCCCTCTTTCCTTCAGTATCTATTATTTTTTCTTTCATTATGATAAAGGCTTTTACTTAAAAGCTCTCTCGCAGGCTTTTCTTGAATGACCAGAGACAGTAGCTAATCTGAAACTGAGTGTCTTAAAGGCCTAATTTTTTCATCTGAAAATATTGCACTATACCTCTAAATAAGAAAAGTGAAATTTATACTGTGCTGACAGTCCTAGGAAATTTGTGATTATATTTGGTATTTATAAAGCCAAAAATAGCATATAGCACTTTTGTAAATTGCATTTTTATAGTAAAAGTAGCATAAACTTGCTTGGTTTTTCTCTGGGGAATGTTTTTTGGAACAAAGGAAAAATAAAACTATTTTACAATAGGTTTGATTTTACTGCCTGCCACATAAAAAAGTTTGAAGTTCTCAAAATTGTTTTACTGTTTGCACTGAAATAGTGTGGAAGAATAACACTGAGGATTTAAGACCTCCCACTGTAGCCATACTTATTTTTGAGGAAAACTGTCTGCCTCTAATAAACAATTAATGTACACAAATTCAGTCCCTGTAATATTTATGTGTTTTATTTTCAGTGAAGAAATTCTTTGGATATTTGCTGTCTTTTGTAGTTTTATTATTTTTGAATTGAGGCTGGAGAAAACACTTGTTTTATGGGAGGATCCTAAGCTATGAGAAGGAAAGAATAGTCAGAAAAAACTGTGAAGCAGATATGAGATGGCTTTTTCTTTTTTCATTTTTTTTTTCTAGTGCAGGCAGGGTAGCACTGTAATGCATCTTGAAGATCTGTTGACTCCTTGTCAGCTCCTGATTTTAAACTTTTTCAGTTTATATGACTCTTTGCGACACACATCAAAGCTCCTGATAAATAGCTTGCTGTATTTTAAAGATCTCTTAGAAAGAACTATTGGAATAAAGCTGAAAAAAACTTTACATTTTTAAATTTGACTTAGGTTAAGAGCAGTTACTATCTGATGTACTTTAATGTCATTAGTGCTTTGAAACTGGTTTGTAATTGACACGGATTTGCATGATATAAGCCATTATCAGGACTGTCACATTGTTGGCATTCTCAGAAGACACAGTGTTTAAGATCAATATAGTGACTAAACAAGGTTAAAATGAATTATGGGAATTTAGAGGATAAATTCCAGTAGACCAGTCTTTGAGCAATGGGGTCTAGTGGGAGGTGTCCCTGCCTGTGGCAGGAGGGTTCGAACCAGATGATCTTTCAGGTCCCCTCTAACCCTGGCCTTTCTATGGTTCTATGAAATAAGATGTCGAACTGAACAGTGTTAGACATTTTGAGAATAATATCACCAAAAGCACGAGACTTTGCAAGTAAACTGCTATATCAGAACCGTTTCTGATTATTTTTTGTAATTCGGATAAGAAAAGACTTCTGCAGTAACAAGCATTCCAGTATTAATTTATCCAGTTGTAGAAATTCCACGGACTTAGGTCAAGCAGAGATAGCTGAACCCCAGTTGTTCATGTTCTTGTCTTCCAGCTCTTGTGTTTTGATTTTTCATATATTTTTAGGTCATGTATAATCTGCAATGTATTAGATCTTGCTATAAAATAGATATCAGGAGATGTATCTGTTCACCTGTATGGACATAAGAGATGACCTTGGGAGTTACAGCTGCTTTGTATTGCCCAAGGTCACAGATAAACATCATGGAATATAAGCAGAGGACAATATGGCAATTGTATGATGTTGTATGACATGCAGATAAACATTAAGCAGTATCTTTCCCAACTATGATCTGCTACTGCATGCTATGCCATACCCATTTTATAGATAGGAAACCAAAGCCGTGAGAGATTAAAACTCTCTGTAATTCTGTGATATAGGCCACACTGCTCGAATCTAAAGCTTCTGCCAGCAATTCTGCCTCCACTTAGGTCACAGGATAATTTGGGCTTTAGTGGCACTCTTATCACACATTAGCAGTTAAAATGCCATGTTGGAAATGCACTGTAAAGTATGCTTCTTTGAAAGAAACAGTGTAGTTTATTTCTTCCTTTCTTTATTTTTTTAAGATGGTTTTATGAAAGCCATGCTACTTTGGATCCCTCATTAATTTATTAATTAATTAATGAGAGTGTCACTCTCATTATTTGTGACTGTTTAAAAGCTGGTTAGTCATTGCCTTCTTTATACCTTGAATAAGGCATAGTTAGCAATGAGATAATATTTTTTTAGTTTTATTTTGTTTTGTTTTGTTTTTAACAGGCGCTTCCAATTTGTGGAAATGTAGAATTTGTTTCCATAGTAACTTTCAGACTTCAAGGCTTGTGGGAAGAAGACTGGTAAGTGTATGATTTAGATTATTCTTACTGAGTTTTATTGTGTTTTAAATGTGGTAAAATTGGAACAATTTAGAGTAGTGAGATCTGGAAGGTCTGACCTGAAATATTTTGCAAATGTCTTTGTTATTCTGAAGTACAAATAATTCTAAAAAAAATTTGACTCTGAATAGGTTTGGTGGTCTTGTTTGAGAGTTTTGATTTTTTAATTAAGTGAGCTTAATATACAATAGTTGTAGGACTGAAATGTTATTTTCATCCTGCTATTTCAGAAAAACCACTTTATTTTAGGAAAGCTGAAATTTTTGTGAGTAAATACTGAACCTGAGGCCTAATTACATTCCTTGTATTTGTTGTTATTAGTTCTATATATGACGTGTTTATTTCTTTATTACTAATTCAGTTGTCCAAATTACCAAAAAAACCCCAAATATTCTTATACTGTTTCCCCTCAAGGTGAAAGTAATCAAACAGAAGCTCTTGAAATCTGAAAATAGTGCTTCAGATTTGAGCTACAGTCTTGTGATTTCAGTATTATCAAATACAAATGTGAACATGTTTTTGATTGAGCTTCAAAGCATGGTCTGTACATAATATGAGTATGATTACTATCTTCTTAGACTTGATTTTCTTTTCTTGTAGACGTTGTTAGTACAAAACCACCAGTGGTCATCAAGATCATGTACGAATATATATACAGCTGCTCTTCAAGGCTGGCTTCAGTTTATTTGAGGAAACATCTTGCATCTCTAATATTTTAACGTTAGAAAAAAGGATGAGCATTTTTTGAGAGCTGACAGGGGTCTACAGCCCATAAAATTAAGGAACTCATATTGACATATGAGAACATATATTGAGTATTGGTTATTTTTAATGTTCTTAATGTAAGAGATTATCTCTGACTAAAAAACTTGATTGGACCCAAACACAGTATCTGAACTGTTGTAGGCAAGAAATGTTTGTTTTTCTGTAGCTTACTTTTCTTTGGTTAGGCCAATTTTTAAAGGTTTTCTTTAGCTTTCAAAAAAACCCAAACTTGCCCTTAAATGCATCTGGTTTGTAGTATGGGTAACATTTATTGTTCATAAAACTGAAAACCTTATGAAGAGTAAGAAAACATAACACAGTTAGATCTTGGAAGAGAAATCATTCTGCTGAGGATATTTGGCATTGCCTGGAGTTAATGTGTCAATATCATTCAGTTTTATCATAATTTTGCTTGGATCCCCTCCATAGAATATCTTAGCCTTACCAGGTTTTTTTTCGTTGTGAATATGCATTTGAATCTACAGAACGGATACCAAATCAGTCTACTTGCTATAGAAATGTACAAGATTAGGACAACTACTTAGATAGGATTAAATATGCCTAATTGTATTTTATGGTGGGTTGATCTTGGCTGGATGACAAGTGCCCACCAAAGCTGCTCTATCACTTCTGTCCTCAGCTTAACAGGGGATAGTAAATAGAACAAAGTGTTTGTGAGTTGAGATAGGGACAGGGAGAGGTCACTGACCAATTGCCATCATGGGCAAGGAGACTGGACCTGAGGAAATTGATTTATTGCCAATCGACTCAGAGCAGAAGAATGAGAAATAAACCCAAACCTTAAAATACCTCCCCCCCACCCTCCCCTTTTTTCCCAGGCTCAGCTTCATTCACGTTTTCTCTACCTCCTCCCCCGCAGCAGTGCAGGGGAACAGGGGACAGGGGATGTAACAGTTAATTGCATGTTGTCTCTGCTACTCCTTTCTCCTCAGGGGGAGTGCTCCTCACACTCTTCCCCTATTTCATCACGAGTGCCTTCCAGGAGGTGTAGTTCTTCAGGAACAGGCTGCTCCATTGTGAGTTTCTCACGGAGTGACAAGTCCTGCCAGCAAACCTACTCCAGCTTGTGCTCGTCTTTCCACAGGTCACAAGTCCTGCAGATGTCTGCTCCAGCACACCTTCCCACAGGTTCACAGCCTGCTTTCAAGCATCCATCTGTTCTGAAGTGGGGTCATCCCCGTGCTGCAGGTGGATCTCCACTCTCCCATGGACCTCCATGGGCTGCAGGGGCACAGCTACCTCACCATTGTCTGTACCACAGGCTGCAGGGGAATCTCTGCTCCAGCACCTGGAGTACCTTCTCTCCTTCTGTGGCACTTCGTGATATGTTTGAGTAGGCATGGGGGTATGAGGTTGATGATGGAGGTATTTTTCAACCTTAATGGTTCTATAATTCTATGATTCACTTGGTGTCTGCAGAGCTGTTGCTTCCCCACTCTTCTCTTCTTTGGCTACGATTGTTTCTGCACAAAAATTCTTCCTCTTCTTAAATCTGTTCTCTTAGAGGTGCTACCTCAGTCACTGATGGGCTTATCCTTGTCCAACGGTGAGTCTGTCTTGGACCTGCCTGGCATTAGCTATATTAGACTTGGGGGAAGCTTCTGGTAGCTTTTAAGCCACCCTTGTATCTCACCTGTTACTGAAATATTGCTGTATAAATCCAATACATATGTGCTTGAAAATGGGATACTTCTTTTTCTCATCTTTGCCAGTTTAGAGATTATATTGAGACTCTTTGGTCATCTTCTTTCTTTTGACAATTTTTGTTGGTGTTACCTGACTTCCTTTGTAGCTTAAGTATGTGATCTATGTTGCTTAACTGTTCCTCAGATAGTGCTATTCTTGAGACTTCCTTCTCCAAAATATATTATTGGAATTTTGGCTGGGGTAGCATTAGTTTTTTTTGCAGAGTATAGTGTAGGGTTCTGTGTATGGGGTTTAGTTGGAAGCTGGACTTAAAACAGAATGAATATATCAAATATTTTAAAAACACCTGAACATGTAGTACTATGTGCATATTTTGAAACCTGAAAACATGAACTGAACACCTTTTTTTTTTAGTGTCCATGTAATGCTGTTGGATCATGTTCCTTAGGTATGCAGTTATGGTCATGCTGCTGCTCATAAATGAAATTTTGAAATAGAATGCCTGATTTTTAATTAAAAGCCAGGGCTGGCTAACTAAATAAATAATTTCACCCCTTCAAGTAATGGTAGCAGAAGTTGTATCTTAGAGTAGGTACCAGCCTAGGTACTTTGAACACTCTAACAAACTGGGAAGCCAAGAATAGATGAGCAAAAAAGTTAATAGCCATACTTTTTCATCACTTCATTATGTACATATCTGACTATTAAAACACCTAGAAGGTAAAAGGAAGACATCTGTTTGTCAGTTCCCTTCATTCCCACCAAAAATTGGTCCGTTTCAAGCAAATTTGAACCCAAAAGTTAGACTTCTCAACGATAACTAAATTCTTTCAAAATCCATGAAAATCAATGAAAAGAGAGCAGTGGCAGGAACAGCAGGAAGAGTTCAAACATTACCCTTTTGTGGGTACCAGCTTCAGCAAGCACATGATCCTCACTACTGAAGGGGTAGGGACTGGAAGGAAGATCAGCTTTATTGTTGGTAAAAAGATCAGAGAAAAATGTAGGAAAAAGTCTCAAAAATTTCTACAGGGCTTCTTGTTGTTTTCAGATAAGGCTAAACAATCAACGTTTGAAAATTCTCTCCTGACAAAATTGTCACATGTGAGTAGTGTATCCATCTGTACACTTTTTGCTGTGTCCCCTCAAATCAATCCAATATTTGGCACTTTAAATTTGTAGCATTCCCAGGAAATACTTTCTTTGTACTTTATCATTTGCATCTATATCTGAGGTATTTACATCAACATTTTCACTAAGGAGCCATTTCTTGTTTTGTCTGCATTTCAATCTGGTTGAAAGAGAATGCAGTCTAATCTGAAGGGTCTATGTTCTATTATGTTTTAAGGTGTTTTGATACCATACCAGATATATGCAGATGCATACCAACAAGAAGTCTCTGCAAGTAATTTCATATTCTTTTAGAGACAGAAGCTGGAATAAAGACTGTGTCCTGGCTGGACAGACTAAAGAGTAGAGTCAGCATTTAGGAATTCACAGACAGGTAAAGTACCTCTCCAGAAAAGAAATCAAAATATATCCATAAATCTGTCTTGGTGCACAGTCATGATTTCAACTTGGTTTTGAATGTTTAAATAATGGAAAGTTCTTGAATATTTTAAAGTATGGTCACAGGTAGTGAAGAGAAGTTATAGAAGATATTAGGTATGGAAGTGCTGTATATTGAAATGAAATGTAATAAATCTTTTGTTGGGGTTATTTGGTGAAAATCAGAAACACTAATGATATTTTTTCAAGTTCTGTTCAAATTCTTTAGCCTTGAGAAACAGTTATTATTATAAATATGTTATTTGCTGTCCTCATTGCTGTTTGCGTAGCTTTTCATTTTTTGTCACTCTTGTGTATCATGAACATGGGTATTAATTTTAAAGGAAAGGGAATGGAGATAATTCACCTTTATAGTCTAGATATTGTGTCGACATCAGTAGGTCTCTGAACAGGGTCTCTGAATTTTCAGGTCTCTCCTGATCCAGTGTTATTACTTCTCTACTCCTTTCTTCTTTTTTTACTCACCTCAATAAAACATTAACTTTTAAGGCACTAGTTTTCATTTTACTGTTCAAGTAGGTGGAAAAAGCCCCTAAAAGAAATGAATGGTTAACTATTGTAATAATAAAGTAACAGTCAGACTTGGTTTCTTTGTGACATTTGCTTAACTCAAAAGCAAAAATACACATGCAATTAAGAGAAAAGAGGCTGTGAAAGAGATGGCTACTTACTGAGGCTTCCAACTTAGTTTCTCATCAGTGAATAGTATTATTTTGTGGTTGTGAACAATGCTGTTGGATAATGATTTTTCAGGTGGATAGTCATATATTAATTTTTTGAACACTAAAGGGAAAGTAAAAGGTAAACATTGGTTCCACAGGGTTGTTTGGTGTTTGTTTGTTTGCTTGTTTGGTTTGGTTTTATTTTTTGTTTGTTTGTTTGGGGTTTTTTTTGTGGTTGGGTTTTTTTGTGCTGATGTTCTATTCTTTTTAATGTGTTATATTTCTGGGAAGAAGGGGGTTTCAAGAAAAGTAGTAGATTCTTTCAAATTGAAAAATATGAAATGTGGTAAGAGTTTCTGGGGACCCAACTGTGAAATAATCAGTAGTAGGAGCTTTGCCTGTCTGTAAGACCCAGATTTGCTTCCCTGTAAGAGTCTATTTGTCCTTGGGGTGTAAAAGAAGAAAATGTTGACAGCAGTGCTTAAATCAGTGTGCTGTTTTTTACAGCAGGCATTTTTTTTTTGCTTTGCAGAGGCGTAATGGTCATGCTGTTGTATGGGGTTTTTGTTCTTGTCATATATTAGATTTTCCAGGTGAATAGGACTTCAGGCACTGAATTAACACAACATTTGTCCAAGAGGTTATGTAAGTTGGAATCTTCATTGAACAATTGCAAAATAAACTCACTTTCTCAATAAAAGCTAGCTACCAGTAAACACTTCCATACAATTGTTTCACAAACAGTAATGATCATGCTGTCCAAGTTTATGTCATGTTGGTGGCAGATGGCATGTAATAAACAACCCGCTGTTTTGATTTCTACATGCTTTGATTGTTTGTCCAAATGAGCAATAAGTGTAGCTAATGTTTAGGCTCCAAAATATCTTTGACTGTGAGTGGAGAATGCTTCATTTGTTCTGCTGAAGCAGGTATTCTGTATTCTTGTTTTCTCATCAGAGCCCACAAAAAAGCTATACCCTTGGAATAGCTGTGATATTTGGTTCTCTGACCACTTGATGTTATATTTGGTGTGTGCTAATAAAATATTCAGTGTCTTCTGTCAAGGATAGAAGGAAGGGTTACATCAAGGAGACTTATTTTGCTAAGTGTGCTATTTCACTCTTTTCTTCTTCTTGCTTCTAGTCAAGAAAAAAAAAGTTAAAATTACCTTTTATTCTTGTTCTTCCTAAAATAATAACCAAATCCATATTTTAAAGTGTCTTTGTATTACCCTATTCAATTCTTTTTCTCTTTCTTCTACTTATTCCAAAATCAACGAACAGGGAAATTTAATTGTACTATTATTTGACTTCCAGATAAAAAATTACCTTGTAAAAGCCAATTTCAATTGGTGCTGATGTGTTTGCTTTTTGAAATATCGAACATCTGAATGTTTGATTGCTCAGGATCAGATTGGATATAATTTCTGTGGTTTTCTTTGATCTCTAAAGACAGCAGGAGTCTACCTTTTTGAATGGCACTTGAATGTAGGTTAAAAAAGGAAAAAGAAAGTAGCATGTGTGAATATCAGGGCAAATTATATCATTATATTCTGAACAACATGCCTTGGAATTACAATGCTAAGCGCAACTTGCTCTGTCCTCAATAAATAAAATTATTTAATTCAAATATGTGTATGAAAATTGCCATTTGTATGATTTAAGTCATGACCATTTAACTATTGTAATTGGAATTGATTGTCCAAGTCTTTGTAACTCGGTTCCATGGTAACAGTTTGGATATTAGTGTGCTGTAATAAAATTGCCATGGCTACACTGACTGAAGCCTTGATCTTAAAATGAACTTCACATGAAAACAAGGTCTTACATTTGTCTAATCACTGGCATTTTCACACCCTGTTGAAATCAGCTTGCAAAACACTTGGTCATGAGCAGGAAAGATTGCTGCTCTGAAACACTTTAATCTTAATCTCTCTGCACTAGGGTCAGAGTAAGACTTTTTTGAAATAGTCTCCTAACAAGTTAAATTTCCTAACAGTTGAATAAGGAGTGGGCATTTGGCTGGTGTTTGTGTTTGTAACAAGGAATGACTGCAAGCTAAACAGGGCAAAACCTTTTCCCTACTATGAATGATCAAGTGTTTTGAAATCCATTGATTTCAGCTGGCCACTGATTGGGCCTTCCCCACAGCAAAAGATGTACCTCTTCTGTTTTCCTGAGCAACCACTGCAGGACTCATAGTTCTTCTCAGAGATCCAGTACTTACTAGGGTTCAGCCCAGCAAGTGACCAGGAAGATGAGAGGTCAGTTAAAGATGATGAAGACAAAATGAAATAATTAGAATCTATCAGGAGTTGGAGGGAAGGAAGTCCTTCAAAGTGGCACTTAGCAGAGTTCCTAAAGGAACAGTTAATGTGTGGAATATTCACTTCTTAACCACCATAGGAGATCTCATATTTGCTGCTGTCAGCATTTGATATAGGAAATTGTAATGATGACCATTGCAAATGGAACAGGATAAGAATTTAAGCAATCATTTAATATATATGACTAACAATCACAGGTTAATTAGGTCAATTTACCTTTGCTTAGACCAAGTGCAGGCAAAACGACCACAAGGTCTGAGGTACAAGAGAAAAGCTGGAGCTTTACATAGGCAAGGAGTAGATGAAACAGCTTCTGCGTGAAATTAAAAATAATGTTAGTATTTTGAGTGCTATTTGGTTTAGAACATGACAGGCTGGCATCTGACTACCTTAAATGGATATTGGACATCTGTTAAGACAGGAGGGAGGGATCCAGTTTTTAAGAGAGTGCACTTCAAAAAGCTACTCGAGCAGTCTGAGAATGAAGGAAATTGATTCCTTCAAAAAAGGATCTGGGAAGCTCCTGTTTGTAAGAGCTCTGGTTGGAGGAGAAGGAGTGGTAGAAAGGCTCTGGTAAGTGTGTGTGTATTGTGTATTTGTGACTGTGATATTAGGGTGGACAATTCAGTGTGGTGTTATGCCAGTATAAATGAGCTAATCAAAGTCCTGAAAGCTGTATGGTTACATCAATAGTATTTCATCAGTACTGTTGAACCAGTTAATCCTGCTTCACAGGTTGAATACAATTACTGCAAACTGAACTATGATCTCTGCCTACCAGTAGATGCAGTAGTCTGGTAGGAGTGTATACTTTTGCATGGTATATACTGGCCTGAAAAATTGCATGTCCTTAATAAGAAGAAAAAGGTCTTGTCAGGAGACTAAAGGTTGAGAACCTAAACTGTAGTTTCCTAATTGAAACTACTGTAAGACCACCAAAGAATTTTGTGCAGTCCTCAAGATGCTCCGAATAAAGAGAAGACACTTGTAGACCCCCTTTTTGTACATACCCTAACTCTGAAGAGGAAGGAGAGACCATTTTTTTAAAACTATTGAACTGAAGAAATGTTTTCCCATCCTATCATGCAAAGACCTTGTTTTCTGTTAACAGACACTCCTAAGAGATTGTACATGTTTTTGAAAATTGAGTTGTTTCCTGTTTTCTGACCGCTTCATTCTAATACAAACATCTTCCAAGTTTTATTTCACTGAAATAGTGTCTCTGCACTCTTTACAACATACTCTTTACAACAATATTGTGCATCTCATTGACATGTTATTTTGAAGCCAAACTTTAGTGACTTTCTCTTTTCAAGTATTAAGGTACTGTTTATTCAGAAAGACTGAAATCTTTCTTGATTATAGTTTTGGTTGTTTTGTGTTGCCCAAGTGCATCAAATCAGAGATGAAACCATGTTTTTCTTTTTGCTGGTGTGGCAAATCTCTATGCTTAGATCACAGGAAAGGGGAAAGATAGTCTTCTGCACCTAAAACTTCTCATGTGGTTTGGTATCCATCACCATTCTTTCCTAATAGTGAACAGAGCTCAAACAGCCTTTACTGGGTAAAGTCCTTTTCCCAATTCAAGGGGTAAGAACACAGATTAATTTAGGAGAAGGTAGGGGTTTTTTGGAAGACAATGAGTTTAGGTGTCCCATAAACAGGAATCCTTCAACTTTCATATTGAGAACTGAGATGAATATCTACCCTTCTGATTAGTCTTGACTTCAGAAGTCTGTGTTTGTGCCTAATTATTTTCTCTATCTCTTCCAAAATCTAATTAATTTATTATGCAGTCAGATGCACTTTGTTAACTCAAGGCTTTTTCATGTTTTTGGTCTAGTTGATTGAAAGTAATAGAAAGAATTCAATGAAAAGCTGACCCAGACCTTTCAAAATCAAGGATTCCTTATCCTTCTGTCACAAGTTGCAAGCATTTAGCAGAGAGGAGGGAGGATTCCCTTTGAAACAAGCAGAAACAATTTGTCCAGATGATTTCCAGAACTCCTTTTAATTTAGCCCAAGAGTTTGACAACAGCAAGGTTAGATGGAGTAACAGTGCCTTGCCAAGTGGCTCTGCATCTACTATGGTTGAAAATAAATGACAGATTATGAAAAGTAGTAATGCAAAACCTGATGTTCCAAGTGTGTAAATACATCTCTTTTCAAGATAAGGTAGGATGTGAATATACAATATAAAACTAGCTCAAGCTGAATGGAAACATGCAAATATTTAGTTTAGAAAGAGCAGCAACAGAAAGATGAGAGTTTATTAAGGAATGGAAAAATCAAATATTGTTTGGTATGTTACTGTACAGTGAGGTTATATATTCCATTCACATTTGTGAATGTTAACACTTTCAGTGCCGGAGCTTTTGAGAATTATTTTCTCCTTAAATTATGGTCCTTTATTTTATCAGTATTTTGAACACAGGAAAGTTTGATTTAAATCTTCTCAGTAATTCTTTTCAAATAACAGGTTTGACAAGCCAATTTTCCTGTTACTGGTTTACTCTATGAACTTTCAAATCACCAAAGCATTATTTGTTATTCTTGTACTTCTTTTGACCCATTTTTTAATTTTAGTTGTCAAAATGTAAACAGACTGTGAGATCTTACTTTCCACACAGTAATTGCTAAATCGTTTAGGAAAGAGAAAATAAAAAAATAACATAAGCAGTTGTTATTATGCATGTGTGTTTTTAATACCTGATTTTCAGCATAACCTTAGATTACAATGCAGGTTAAATTTCCCTTGCTGATTTATAAGTATGATGCAAACTCTGGGCTCAGCTAATGATATTGCAATATAAAATTGTTCTGTTGCAAAGTAAAGACCTTGCTTAGCACTGCAAAGCTCCGGGTTCATTTCAATGTGATCGTTCAGGCACTATGAAGGGATTATGCTTTTATTGTATTTTTTTCATGAATACATGAATGAATAATAAGTTCAACAAACAAGAGTTCCCTACTGGCTATGTCAAAGAAATCATTTTGTAACATGTTATGAATTTCAATCAATCATCCTCAACAGTCCTTGTCCTGCTGAGGTTTGTGCATTAATAAAGTAAGCATTTTGGAACTACTGCAAATAGTCTTGAGTCTTGATCAGAATGTGGAAGATCAGGAAGTTAAAAAGGAGTGCTAAAGAGGAAGCATCCGTTTTGTATTCTTCCATGTTTTTGTTGCATCTACCTTTCCACATTTTACAAGCATTGATTATGTTGTATTTGCATATCCAGGACATGTGCTTCTCTTGTGTGCCTTCCCTTTCAGTGAGTTGTTGCCCTTAAGAAAGAACTGCAGAAGTGATGCTAATGCCACAAATAAGCATACACATGAAAGCCTGAGCTTCAGAAAAAGCAGGATGGAAATGCATGACTGGGGATTGTTTGACCCTGAGATTAGCTCTGTTGATTAGAGCATATGCTAATATGCTAATAACACCACGGTTGTGGGTTTGATCCTTCTATGGACCATTCACTTAAGATTTGGACTTGATGATCCATGTGGCTCCCTTCCAACTCAGAATATTCTGATTCCATGATTCTGTATCATAAACCCCTTACCATGGACAGGGACAGCTACCACTAGACCAGGTTGCTCAAAGCTCCATCTAACCTGGCCTTGAACACTCTGGGGATGGGGTAGTCACAGTTTCTCTGGACAATGTGTTCCAGTGCCTCATCAACCTCAAAGTAAAGAATTTCTTAGCAATATATAATCTAAATCTACTCTGGGAGTAGGTTTGAAACTAGTTTAAAATAAAAATGGTTTCAAATCATTGTTCTTTGGCCTATCACTATATGCCCTTGCAAAAAGTCTCTCCTCATCTTTCTTGTAGGCTCCCCTTCATATACTGGAAGGCCAGAATCAGGTCACCTCAAAGCATTCTCTTCTGCAGGCTTAACAATCCCAATTCGCTCACCCTTTCCTCACAACAGATGTGCTCAATCTCTCTAATCGTCTTCCTGGCTCTCCTCTGGACTTGCTCAAACACATTAATGTCCTGCCTGTGCTGAGTAACCCAGAGGTGGAATGCAGTGCTCCAGGTGGGGTCTCACCAGAGTGGAATAGAGGGACAGAATTAGCACCCTCAACCTGCTGCCCATGCTACTTTTGATGCAGCCCAGGATACAATTGGCTTTCTGAGCTGCAAGTGCACCTTGTTAGTCATGTCCTCCTCTCCTTTACCAGAACCCTCAAGTCCTTGGCAGGGCTGCCCTTGATCTGTTCATCCCCCTGCCTGTATTGATACTAGGAGTTGCCCTGACCCAGATGCAGGACCTTGCTACTGGTCTTGTTAAATCATGTGATTTAACAAGACCACGTGCCCACTTGTTGAGCTTGTTCAGGTCCCTCTAGATGGCATCCTACCCTTCAGGTGTGTCAACCGCACCATTCAGCTTGGTGTCTTCTGCACATTTGCTGAGAGTGCACTTGATCCATTCTTCTGTGTCATTAATGAAGATTAAATAACACTGGTCCCAATATATATGAACCCCTGAGAGCACCACTTGTCACTGATTTCCACAGGACTCTGAGTCATTGACCACCACCCTCTGGATGTGACCTTCCAAACAAGTATCCCTATTGACAGTTTCCTTGCAGAGATGGAAGTTTGCTTTCCTAAAGTTCAGAGGCTTAACTTTACTCCTTACCTGATCACTGCAGCCCGGGTGGTCTCCAATCTTGATGTCCCCAGTTAGCTCACTTATGCTGGTGACAGATCCAGTAACACATCCCTTCTGGTAGGGCTGTCTATTATCTTACTTAAGAAGTTAAACTTCGTGAGTTTCAGGAGTCTTCTGGATTGCCTATACCTCACCATACTGATGTCTCAGTACCTTAGATAAAAGTTAATTGCATTGTGCTGTGCAGAGGAAGCTGCTGTATTAAAGAGTTCACAGGACTGTGCATATGACATTGAACAGAATAAGAGAATTAGTGTTATATGAAGGAGGAAGGAGCTGAGAAAAAAAAGGAAATTAAATGACTCACAGAAAGACATCTGTAACAAAATTGTTTAAACTGGAGAAAAATCTTCCTGAATACAGCAATCTTAAAAGCCCAAAAATGCTGTTTTCCCTTAGAAAAAGTAACCAAATACTCGTTGGCTATAGGCTCCCATTTTAACCATTTGATATAACAGTTGCTTCTGGAGGATGCCCTTGGGGTTTCATGCAGGTGACTCATATTTTATAAGGTGCCTGTATTAATTTACCAGCATGGGGAATTAGATAGAAATGCCTTTGTGCACTGATCATTTTCCAACTCATCTTCAGGTTCAATGAATTACATGTTTGTTTGTTTTGGTTCTTTGAGAAATCCTTCTATTCTTTTTCATGTCTGAAATGGTTCATATTAAAGCTTTCATAATACCCTTCAGTTTCTGTGTTAAATTGATGTTTAAATTGGAATGAAAGTAGGAATCTTGGCAGTTTAGATAATTCACTTCATCTGGTGGCCAGCTATGTTAACAATCACATCATATGCCAGCACTTACGCTAGATGAAAGGAGTCCCTGGGGCACTAGAACTGCATTTTAGAAGCATAGGAAAAATACAGTTATGGTCTTTGTTTCATCATTTTATTCTGTAAAATGGGAAATTATTTTAACTGGAATTTTTAAGTGTTAAAAGAATAATTTAAAGGTTATGTGGAGGGCTATTTTGGGTGTATTTGCCTTGGAAGCTGAATGGTAATTGATCAGTATTCAGGACAGGAAGTGTTCAGCACAATGTCAGCAAATTATGTCTTTTTATTCCGATGTATTGAGCACTTGGAGGAAATGGTATATTGTTAGCATATGAATAACATCAAAGCCTCACATTGCAAGATGTATGTCAGTCTTCTGGAATAAAATGCATGGCCTCCCCTTCATGTATTTAAGTGCCTCCCCTTGTAATATAGTGCATGCTTGAACCCTAAAGCTTTTTCTTGTCTAACATGAACAAACTGAATTTCAGGATTCAATTGCTGGTGCATGACTGCATGTTCCATCACTTAGCAAAAACATTTGCAATATCAAATTGGCTTCCTGCTTGAAGAGTAAAATGTATTTGATTAAAAATAAGATTCTTGTGGGAAAAGTGGTTGTGCTGTTTTCTTTTTTTAAGAACAGTTCTCACAGAATGAATTTATGTCATCTGTGTTTCCCTGATAATCAGAGAGACTATAACTACTCTGCATGAAAAGTATGAATTTAAACAGTACATTACATCTGAGCTTATTCTGATTTGGCCTTCGTTACTGTCTCCCGTGATTACATTTCTGAAATTAAACCAAATTAAAAAATAACCAAAAGTAAATCAAGAGATTTACTGGACTGCTGTCCTTAAGGAATATGCTTTTCCTTCTTTTATTGTCCTGTAATAAAAACAAGCAAGCACTCTTTAACCTTTTTTGTTTGTTTGTTTTTTAAGAGCTGGAGTATTATGCATGAGAAGAAATTCTTCTAACTTGAAAATCTCATCTACAATGAGTCTCTGGGATGAGTGCTTGTTTGATAATCTATCACAGACAAAGAAATTCCAAATGTTTAAACTATTTAGTCCATGAGTTTAAAGGCTATGGGTAAGAAAGTTTGCTTACACTAACCATCAACTACTTATTTGCAGACATGTTTGGCTCATGAAGATTTCACTACTTTCACATAATAACTTTATTTACTGGCTGAGTAGAAAAGCCCTTGTAGTTGAGGGTCAGTATAAATTATATTAAAAATATTTAACACTAATATAAGACTGTTGGAAATTGGATGCTCATCACCGATCAGGAAATTTCCAGTATTCTAAATCTATTCCAATTCACATTAAGATGTATCTGGCTCAGCTAACTTTGTGTATCAAATCAGTGTTGGTTTCTTTGCTTTCTAACACCAGTTATTACAAATTTCCTTTTATTTTAATTATACTTTTGAAAGTAGCAACATGATGTATTTCACATTTCCTTTTGCATTCAAATTTATTGTTAAAAATTCAAAAGCCATTGTACCTGAAATGCTATACTATTACTATGCAGCACTTCCAGCACTAGAGGCTCTGACTAGGTTCTGCTTTGCTGCCTTTGCTCAGCAACACTCTGATCCACCAGAAATGTGTACAGAGTATACTTAAGACCATGCATAATAACACTACTGAAGTCAAGGAGACTACAGATGTTTAAGTATTTTACTGGACAGGGTACAAAGGGTCCTTCACTTCAAATAACAGCACAGATGTAGAAAGAGAGGATTGATTTGTTTCAAGGTTACTAAAAATGATGTTGTTTACTCTATCACCTTATTACCTATATGAAATACTTTACAAATACTTAGGAAATACTCATAATATTAATATTTTGAAAGAAAGTGTAATTTTTTCTGAAATAGTTGTTGCATGATACACATTTTAAGCTCACAGCTAGACACTCATGAAACTAAACAACTGATCCTGTCTCACACTAAATGTACAGATCTTGTTTTGCGCAAGGCAAAGAGAGTGAAAGAAAAGAAAATTAATTCCAGAAAATCCATCAATTTACTCTCCACACATGGACTTGCTTTAAAATAAAAATTTAAAAATCACTTTTGCCTTCCCAAGTATTTTTCCATCTCTTAACTGATAAAAATACAACAAACCATTTTTATTTCTTAAAAGGACACTTGAGAAAAGTAGTTCCTTGAATCTATAACTTTAAAGTGTGAATCAGCCAACAGTGTGATGACTGCATATTTGGGATTATTGCTGGTCTTGCTGCAGTTAAACACGTGCTGAAGATTAAGAGGCATCTCAGGTGGTCTAAAACTCTTACCACCCAGTCTGATTTTGGGTTTAGTATACTATAAATAAATGTCAGAAACCACACGTTGTTAAGCTGTGCTGCAGTAACTCTTAGAACTGGCAATAGCTGAATAAGTCAGTGGAAATGGTGTGTTAAAATGAATGAAAATAAGACTAATAGACTTAATTTTTTATGGAATAACTCCCCATCACAGTAGCCCAGCTCTACCCCTATACATCATTTGTTTATGAAAGATTAGATTAAAGATTATCCTAAGTGACTTTCAAGTGTATATGAAAGCAACAAATGAAAATCCACAAGATAAAGTCCTCTTTAGAGGTAGAAACATTGTATAATATTATTTGCTTTGATTTTCAGGTGATCAGATTTGTGGCAATGTGCCTCTACAAGAAAAGTACAAGTATTTTCAGCTGGATCTTCAAATATTTTAGAGGCAGTTTTGACTTTAAAAGGGTCATAAGCTGTTAAATAGTAACTTTTCCTAACAAACCGCACTTCCGGAAACACCTGTGCTAAAGAGGTGTGTGCTGATCTGCTGAGAAAATTGGCACAACACTCCAACATTTGCTGAACAAACTGGAATGAAAATCTTTCTAATGAATTCTCAAGACGATCTCTTTGAGGTACTATGCAACCATTCTACTGTTTTAATATTTGCTAAATGGAAATTAAAAAAAATACTTTAGCTGAGTTATTGATAAAGTGAAGGAAGTGGGATGAAAAGGGAGCTAAACAGTTGTCTGCAGAGGATTCATTCATTATGCATGTTTAGTATATGTCAGACATAACTGAAGAAAAATTATGGATTGGAAAAGGTTTACCATGGGATTGCCGTGAAGATCTATGCTTTGTTGATGGAAATGCTTATTTGTGTTAAAACCTCACAGAAGAAAAAAGTAGATTAAAATGTTTTTCACTGACTTTGGAGACTAGTTTCTGTTTACCATTTTTCTAAACTCCAAAGTGCTAAATTGGAGGGAAGGGGTAATAGGAGTAGACAACAAAGATAAGGATGAATTCATACTCCCTAAGTGTGGGTAACCACACTCCATCTCCAACTCCCTCAGTGTTCACTTACTCACTCAGAGGGAAAATAACATTTCTTTTTAAATTCTGTTGAGAATGTGAAAAACCTGAAGGAGACTGCAACTCTGTTACGTTTGTTGGTGCAGAGTACCTAACAATCACCTTAAGGATTCTGGGTTTGTTGCAATCATTCATAAGATCTTTGAACTATTCTTTCTATTTGTTCCTGTTATTTGAACCAGCAGGAGGCTGAAAAGGACAAGACTATGACTTACTGATGTGTTCAGAAGGCTACAATCTTGTGAATTCTGTTCCCTGCTGACATGAAGAATAGGAAGGAAGAGAAGAGCAGAGTAGCTGTACAATATATCGTGATGGTATCAAGGCTCTGTGCTCTGGATGGTTTGTTTGATCACCTCTTAAAGGATCTGTAATTTTAACATTATTGTGACCCTTCCTACAGGTCAGTGGAAGAGGACTTCTGTCCTTGCTCCAGCCCTTCTTATCCTTTCCTATTATCTAAAGGCAATGTATTTTTTTCAGGAGTGAAGCTAGTGAAAGCAAAGACCTAACAGTGAAAAAAATAGTGAGAAGTTTTCAAGAAAATAAATTAGAAAAAGTCCACAGCAGTCCACAAAAACCTAGAAGTGCTCAGAGGCTGCTTTCTTGCCACTATGTTACAAAGATTGTATCACTTGTGATAAAAGGTCTGAGCAGCCTTTACAGCCTTTCCAACTACATGAGCCTAGGCAAAATAAAATCCACATTTTTTACAGTGTTACAATAATTTAACTTGAAATTATTCTTTACAGTAAAGTGTATCAAACTTGTTATTCATTAATGGAGCTACATTTAGATCCCTAGTATGGCCTTTTCATTCCTTTAATTTGACTGTATTCACATGAGTAACCTGAACAATGGGTCATGAAGAAAAACAACAGTGAACCATTATCTCGCTTAACTCCTGTCAGTTCACTTTTGTCTCACATGTTTTGTAATCTTATGCCTCAACCTTGCACAGAAAGTATAAACATTTCTTTATATAGTCTTCAGGTGCAATAGATAGTACAGAACAGGGTACAGACCAAATTTCGAGTGTTTCTTTATGGGCGCCAAGTCAATATGTCAGACAATGAAGGAGATCCACACCATGGGAAGAAGATTCAGACCGATACTGTAAAATGATAATTATTCTGAAGACTGTCTTTTGGTTTTACTATATGTACTTACGAATAAAAAATAATGATCAGGGAACCTTAGACTTATGGCACCTCTACTAGTTCTGAACTTTGCTTATGCTGAAGCACAACTCGATGGTGACCATATCAAGCAATGAAAGTCCATATTTAGAGTTTTGTGATAGTCTTAAGCATTCTGTTCTTTGTATAGCAGTTAATTAAATAGCATTTAGTTGAGTAAGTTCCTCTGTTTCTTGTGGTTCTTACTTGTGTACCTGCAAAACTATTGCTCAATGAGAAATGTTAGATATATGAGAGAAATCTGAATTTTGACTTGCAGGCTCTATCTGCAAAGCATGGTTTGATTATACTATTAAATGGAATTTAGCTGCTCCATCTGTAACTACTGTCTACATTTTACTTGCGCTACTGCTATGTAGAACTACGAGTTATCTAGTAGTGTACAAAGTCAATCAGTAATAGGACAAACAGAAGTAAAAAGTGTGTTGTGATTTTTCAGTCTAAGTCAGTCCTGTGTACTAGGAATCTGGTCTTTGTTGGTGCATATACTTTGCAATTCTCATGTGACATTGTCTAAGTTTCTTATAATTATAACAACATACAGGTAAGCTGATTAAAAAAAGAATTTTAAAAGGTGAGCATGTTTATTTTGCATATCTATTTTGAACTGGGACAATAATTTAACTTTTTATTCTCTTTGAACTTTTCTATTGATATTTGTTTACCACTGTCATGGTTTAAGATACCCAAAATCCAATTCCCTAGCTCCATCCCCCCCTCCCACATCTCAACCTAATGTGGGATGATTCTGTCCAGACAAAACACACCAGACTCAAAGTGGGGGAGAGGGAATATATTACAATGACTGTACAAATAAATACTACAATACATTGTATACAACCTTAGCTATCTCTACCATGCCATAAGTATTTACAATGGATCAGATCTCTTCTCCCCTCCAAATAAAAGTCCAGGAGGGAAGAAGGACAGATCCCTTCCACATTTAGGGCAGCAGCTCCTCTTCTGTCTTCCATGCAGCAGTTGCAACTGGATTGTTGTAGCTGGATCTCTTTTCAATACACACAAGGGGGTCTCCGAGCCCCTCGGCTCTCCTTTGACTCCAAGCGAAGGCCTCACCTGTGGGCTGCCAGCAGGGACAAAACTTGCTTCACCACAGGTATATCATGAAATGCAGGGGCATCTTCATGAAAGTCCCTTCCTCAGGGGATTCACCCCTGAGTCAGAACATCTTGGGCAGCTTTCAGTTGAAAGTCCTTGCCTCAAGAGTTCCACCAGAGCTCCTGTGCTCTGTCTCAACTGCCAACGTGGCAGCAGCAGTGGGGGGAGCAAGGTCACCCCCTTCTGCATTACATCTGGCCATCCCGGTCCAGCTCCAGGACGTCTTTGAGCTTCTTAGCTCCTCTCTCTCTCTCCGGTACTGCTGTACTCCAAGACTCCTCTCAAATAGGAGTCCATCTACTCCTCCTCTCTCTAGGAGGGGTCTCCAAGGGTTTTTGGGAGGTCTGGTTCAGTTCTTACCCCCAAAACTCTGTCTCTCAGCTGCTGGCTTTCTCTCGGTTTTCCTTCCAGGAGTTCTCTCCTGCTTAGCTGTAATGCCTCTGCTGCTTCGTCTTATCTCTTCTGGCTCTGTGCCACCGTTTCTCTGGTCAGTGCCGGCTGCTGCTACTCCTGCCGCTGCCCACAGTGGAGAGAAAACTCCCAGCCTTCATAGCTACAGACACATAGTCCAGCTTAACACTGTTTCTGAGTTTCTATGACCCCAGCCGTGGGTTGGGGGGCCGTGGCCCCCCAGAGGGGCTCTTGCCGCTTCAGCTCATGGCTTCAGAACATGGCTACTTCCTTCTTCAACCAAACTACAACTCTTCTCTTCCGTTTGGTTTGATATGTTTATATTTTGCAGAAGGACTCATTGGACAAAACTTCAAAACTTCAAGAGTTACCACCCCCTGGGGGTTTTACCATTTTCAACTGCAGGGGAAAAACTTGATTCAAACTACTACACACATGTATCAGTATGGAGCTCATGGTATTCTGTCCTGTTGAACTAGAAATACAGGGGGAGTTTGCACTGGGAAATGCTTTGGTTCCTTCAGAGAAAGTAGAGATAATTATCCACAGAAATCAGGTATTTTAGTGCTAACTACAGCTTCAAAAGTAATGATTCTTTTTTTTCCTACAAGTTTTTTTTTAATGAAGTTTACTGTTGAGAGCTAATAGTGGGGTTTTTCTTTGCTTTTTTTGTTCTTTAATTTTGGCTGGAGTAAATCACAATCTTACTAAATCATTAAAACTGGGTCCCACAACCATGAGATTATTGATTTGTGTGTGTGTTAACAAGAAGAAAATGCTAATCAATTACATAAATTGGTTTGATGACTTATTGGTTGCTTTTCTGATGGTAAAATGACTTTCAGAAGGATGATTTTGAACAGTGGTTAATAAAAGCAACTAATTTTGGTGCATCTTCTGCTTTTAAATCTGCTTAAAAGTTTTGAGGTAAGTAGCTCAGTTTCTAAATCTTGGAAGAAGTAAGAAATGGTGTTACTGAAATAACAGTAAAAGACCTATGTATCAGGTGACTCATTACACTGTATGATGAAGTAGCTAAGCAATGGATTTTATTTCATGCAATATTCTATGAAAAGTATACTGGTAAAAGAGAGCTTTACTCTGTGAATTAAGGTATATATTTCACTACTGGCAACACATACAAAATGCAGTTAAAATATTACTAAGTGGAAATTAATGTGTATTGGTGATCTTCAGACAATGGTGGTATTGTGTCTACTGAAGTCTGGAGTTTCTGCTGTGAGCTTCCATAAAGCTTATTGATCTTTCATGCAGCATGTCCATAAATCAGTGAGGTTTAAATAGCGCTGCCCTCTCAAAGACCTGCTTATTTGCCTTGAGAAAATTCTGTAGCATTTTAAACATCACTTTATGACATTGTAAGTGATGCCTACTCTAGAAGCACTTGGAAGAGCCATTAAAGTTAAGGGTCTATCAGCATTTCATTATAAAGCTTGATTTCAAGGGGTTTATAACTGCCATTTAAAAATGCATTCGACTGAAACCTGGTATGTGACTCACTGTGTTCTTTTTAGTATTGGACAAATTATTTCAGGTCGTCTTTTTATTTGTGGGAGGAGAAGTGAGGAAGAATTATGTATAAATATTTTTTCTTACAGAATAGTTTTTTTCTTACAGACAACAACCCTTGAATATTTTATTTCCACACAAAATGTCTTTGTGATTATGTGCTTTGAAAGATCTTATCATGTCATATGAACTAATAGCTTGCAGTTACTATACTCTATATGGATTATAATTTTCTTTTTTTTTTCAAAAGTATTGAAAAATATATTTTTTTCTGGTTTTTTTCCAAGAAAATTTTAAGAGACCTTATTTATTGTTTTTAGTTTTAACAAATAATTTTAGGTGCTTTGTGTAATGGAAGACAGCACTGAACTTCTAAGTTAGAATTTGTAATAATTTTATTTACAAACACTATATATTTTTAAAAAAATCAATCAATATTTTAGTGGTTACCAAGTACATCAGTGCTATACTTTGTTGCATTACTCATTTGATCCTTGATAGGATATTGAAGGGTGGGATTTGAAACATACTGACAAGTTGTTTTTTTTTTAGGACACCAGATCTAAAGTAACTCTGTGAAGAAATTATCAATAGAGTTTTATGACAACAAACAAAAAGAAATAAAACTTTCCTAGCTGCTATTTCATAGATTTATAAAGTTCTGGAATAGATACCTTATGTGCAAGGTGTGCAAAATGGAATAAAGAAACAGCCTTGTTCTGAGGTGCTGATAAATGTTCACAGATAAAACAGCACTTGAAATTCACCAGTAAACTCCCTGAGAGTGATTGTTGGTCCAAGATGTAAACACAATATACTGTCAGCAGAAAACACTGTTATGTAAGTAGTCTATGTAGTTGCTGTCTAGTCTAGTCACTGTATGCCATTTTCAGTGTCAAAATTATCTGGAGCTCTGTTAAATAGCAGCACTACAAAAAGTCATGGTGTGGCATGCCACAGCTGAAGTGTAAAGAATTTTTTTTTTATAATAAGGTATTTAGTTGTACCGTTACTTATGACTTTGTGTTCTTTAATAAGATATACTTATATTAAATTACCCTGATTATGCATGAATGGGAAGCTATCTTTTAGTCTGTTTGGAGGAAGTTGATCTAGAAGTTGTTCAGTGTTTCCTCTCTTTCCACTTGCTCTTTCAACCTAAAATCTAGATAATCGCAACTAAAAGTAGATGTTAGAAAAATGATGACTTAAGATGCTCTGAATATATGTTTGAATTCAGCTAGCTGGCTGCAGAGCTATAATCAGTCAATAACTTTTTACCTTATTTTAGATTCCCTAGAACACACTCACATCTTACAAAATCCCAGGTTAGGGAGAGGCTTTGATATGTGTCAGGTCTAATATGACTATTTGTCGAAAGTTTCTGGTTAATAGGAACTTAGGCAATGTGCAGAACAGCTGGAAGCCCACTCTGGATTAAGGAGGATGTTTCGTTTTCTCCTTTGTGCAGCATCAGGAGGTAAAGTTCCAGCACAAAATGACATAGACCTGTGAGTGGATGAATGTGTACATGTTTATATGCATTTCTAGATAGTAGACATATATATAATGTTTGTTTAATGGAAGTTTTTAAGTAATTTAGCTGCTTTCTTGCTAAGCTATTTTTACAAAAGCCTCTGACCATTCAAACAGAGGTAACTTTGAAGTCAGTACTTTTCACGAAGTGAAGAGGTGGAAAACAGAAGTCAGTCTCTACTGGTTAGAGATTTCTTGTGTTTTTCTGTATTGTTCTTATAGTTTTGGCAGTCCAACCGAAACTGACTCTTGTTTTCTCTTCTATTTGTTGTATCTAACTGTCATACTGTTGTATTATATATTCATTAGTGAGTTTAGCAGAGCTATAAAACAGTGGGCTCAGTTCTCCTTGCCTCCCATATCCCAGAGTCCTGTCAATTTATAGACAAGCATTCACTGTTTGTATTTCACATAGCCTGTGGCGTTTTTTCACTCTATAGTCCAACTGAGCTTGAACACAAAATGTGTCATTGCTCCTTGGTTAGGGAGGTGCACTTAATGACCTCCTGAAAACTGTCTAGTCCTTTCGCGCTGTGAACACATTATGTGCCTGTGAAGCGTGTACTGAAAGTGAGTCAGTGGGAACCAAACCAAAGTAAAGGACACTGAGAACAATGGTATTTCCATATTGACCTGGACTACTACAAGGCTTTTCACATACCCCAGGAACAGAGATGTGTATCTCAGTTGCCAAAAGAGTGAAACACAAGTATTATTTATTTTTTAAAAGAATCTGATACTGTGAATCATATTTTAATCCATATCATGACAGTAAATGTGTGCACAATCTCAAACAAATGATACAATCAACGTCTAAGTGATGTTAGGTTAATTTCAGGGTTAGATCAGAACTAGTGCTACTGTTGGGTAAAAGACTAGCAACAAATTTCTGGGACAGGGATCTTAAAAATTAATGGGTTTATGACCAATGCAGTTGTAGTTTTGGAGTACCTTTTCTGGTCCAGGGCTTCTGTTGCATTGGTCACCTTTGCTACCATTTTCTCAGTAATGTATGTAAGGAAACTATCAGTGCAAAAGTAATGAAAACATGTTAACAGGTAGGTAGTGGTTTATCTTAGCAAAAATTTAATCGGTTGCTACTCACAAGCATACTTAAAGCAGGGATTACAGGCTTAGCAAAAGCATGAATGCATAGCTAAATATATATCAACTGCTCAGTGTTTATAACTGTGATATTGCCACTAGCATTACAGCAATGTCCCAGACAGAAAGTGTTGTAAATTTCCCATTAAACTAAATGTAAAGAGAAGTCTTCAGTTCTGAGAGTGATTACCCCTATATACACTTGTTTCATAGCTCTTTCTCCTTTGAGAGGAGGAGGGAAAAGAAGAAAAAAATGCTAATTCAGCAATCTGTTGTTGGTTATATAATGTTATAGTTGTTCTCTTTCTTACCCAGTGAGATTTCCTTCTGAGTATTCAGAAAAGGCAACTTATAACACACCTGATGCCTACCTTTCTAAAATCCCTTCTAAACTTTTCATCCTAAATCATCTTCAGTAACTGATTTTCTGTTCAGTCACCAGGCACTGAATTACCTTTGGCCGAGATAGTCCATTTTCTGTCATGGACCTGGTAGTGAAGTCGTGCGCATCTGCCATGGGCTCCACACTGCGATGTCTGCTGCCACTGTGGCTTTCTCACTTCAAGAGCATAGTACAATCTGGCTATTTTTTTTTTCCCCTGGAAAGCTAACCAATTTCTGTGGATTGGTAGCCAGGATTGACACGGTTTCTGATAAGCAAATGTATAGATGTGAAATACAGATTTAGGTATCTGAAGTTATAATTCTCTGTCTTTGTACTGTGGAATGCAAGATGACCAGAAATAATAGTGATAAATGCTCTGTCATTGCCTTGGAATTCACTTATTCTCTCTAACACTGGAAGGGAAAAGACACATTACTAATCGTCAATAAGGCTGACACAACTGGTAAAAAATTCCAATGGTCAATAGCATATTCTTACCTATTTTACTTTCTTTGACAGCCTTAATTCATATTTTTTATTTCCTTTGCTGTGGTCATTGCTTAGGGCAGCGAGACAATAGCCTTAAGGGATGATGGCTCTTTCAGCTAGTCAGTAAGCACAGCACTAGCACTGTTGCATATCCCTTTGCTGTGGTGCTCCCGTGAAGTCTTACAAACAGCTTTGACCTGTCTGATCTGTGTAATCTGTCCAGAAGCTCTTGGCTACAGTTTCTCTTTTGAAAGCTGTACATATGAGCCAGTGTTTAGTCCTCAGCACCACTTAATCCCTCTGCAAATGTCTAACTCCTTTGGCATGGAAGCTAAAGTCACTGTGACAGTGACTGATTGTAGTTCCTGTTTTCTACTACCTTATAATTTTGCTGCCAGCTGTTTTTCTTTTTCTGATCCTTAAGTATAAGGTGAGAGCTTATACTCAGAAATGGAGCAAGTCAATTATTATCTAACTCAAATCACTGAACAGCAATTGCTAGCATGCAGAATTGAACCATTTTTTCATAATTCTTTTTCCTGAGAGTGGAGTGTAAAAAATGCCTGTAAAATACATTTGAGTGAAGCATCTGACTACTATGGATAAGTTCCTGCTCTTCTTTTATAAAGAATCATCTGACTTGAGTTCAAGACATTTATTTGTCAGCTAACAGTTATACCCCATTTTCAGGAACATTAGGAACAGTCACATATGGAAGTGTGAGGAGGCTATAGAAAGATGAGGGAGTGGAGTGTATTTATATTTTTCCTGCCCAGCATGAAATTGCAAATGCTGCAAGTCAACACGTTAAACAAGAACCCTCTTTGGAATGGTGAAGTGCTCAGCAGCAGCTCGAAAAGGTGCAAATGAAAATGTACCAGATGGTACCAGTTGCTGAACGTTGAATTCTGAATTTACTTCATTGTATGCATATGTATTCACAGGTCATTCTATCGTTTCATAAATAATGGAGGAAATGACTTATGTTTCCTTACATAATACACCAAGAACATGGAATAGTCATTACATCATCTGACTTTCAGAGTGTAAAGTACTTTACAAAAACAACTGTGCCCGTGGGAGACTCCCATTTTACATAGACCCTTTTAAAGGGTTTTCTAGTTGCTTTTGCAGAAATACATATTTTTTTAAGAAAACGTAATTTATTTGCAAAAAAAGACAAACATAGGCACTTCCTGTTAAGAATATGGCATGTACATGATTATGTGAAATGGATATCATGGATAACTTACTGGGGAGACAGTACAGATACATGAATGTGATATGTAGGCAAGAAGTATAGAGTAAAGCCATATCTGTCATCTATGTCCTTTACTCTCTTATACAACTTCTAGTTGTAGATTCAAAGAACTAATCCCTACTTTTTACTCTTGCCAACCTGAAATGACCCAGATGAACCCTGGAAAGGGATGTTGTCTGTGCTGGCGGGGAAAGTGAAAAAAAAGCCCAGGGACATGATGTACCAAATGGCCAAATTTCTTTTCATCCCTTTTTGTCTTGGATGGTGCATCAGGAAGGTGGACAAAGCCCTGTTCTACATTAAGAACTTGCCCCCCCCTTTCTGCTCTGCACTTTGTGCTCTACTCTGAGACTTTTCCCTACTGTGCCATCACACCTTGAGGAGGGGTAGAGAGGTAAACAAGCAAGAGGCCTTGTCACGACTTCTCTGTCTTGGAGCAATCAAGATGGTGTTTGTGCAATGGGGACAAGTGGGAGTCCCAGTAAAAATGGGCCTGGCACCATCATTGCAGCTTGGTGCAAGGTGGTGATCAGCAAAAGGTGGTCATCCTGTCTCCTCAGGATGGCTTTTCTTTCCAAGGAGCAAGGTCTCAGCTGACACATACTATGATCTGTTGCTTGAAGTATTGCACTGAAGCATAGAAGCCCTCTGTTGTCAAAGGCACTGGCTGCTCTCTCCTGCAGAAGCCATGGTCATTTTGGTTGGAGGTGACATGGTTGAAAGCCTCTGGGTAAGGATTAGGGAAAAAGAGAATAAAACAGATGTTATTATGCAGGCTTATTATAGATCATCCAGCCAGGCTGATGACAATAATTTATCAGTCTATAAGGACTTAAACCTCTCTCTAAATCGGTTGTCCTTGTTCTGTCACTATAGATCTTCATTAAAAGTCTCTCTTCATGCTTCTTTAAAGCCTCTTTTAAGTATTAAAAGGACAATAAGGTCTACCAAGAACATTCTCTTCTCCAGGCTTAACAACTCCAACTCTCAGCCTTTCTGCATAGGAGAGGTGCTTCATCCCTCTAATCATCTTAGTGTCCTTCCTGTGGACTCTCTCCAATAGGTCAGTGTTTTTCCTGTGCTGAGAACCCTAGAGCCAGACAGAGTACTCCAGGTGGTGCCTCACCAGAGAAGAGTAGAGGGGCAGAATCCCCTTCTTCGTCCTGCTGGCCAAGCTGTTTTGAATGCAGCCCAGGATACAGTTGACTCGGGGCTCTTAGCGCACATTGCTGGTCATGTCTAATTTTTCATCCACTGGTATCCTCAAGTCCTTTTCTGCTCTCAAACTCTTCATCCCCCAGTCTGTAGTAACACTGGGGATTGCTGTGAGCCAAGAGCAGGATACTGAACTTGTCCTTGCTGTCCTCCAGAAAGTCTGTATGGGCCCACTCCAGAAGCCTATCAAGGTCCTGAAGCGCATAGAAGGTGACTTTTGATAAAGATGCTAAGTAAACTGAGTAGGAAAGTTGTACTCCTAGGTCTGCTTTTTGTAACTAGAGATGGTCTCATGGATGAAATGATGAATGGTGGCTGTCTTGGCTACAGTGATTATGAAATTGTTAAGATATTTGTCACCATGAAAAAAATGTTACCCTGGATAATGGAAGAGCAGTCTTTTGGCTGCTCAAGGAACTAGTTAGTGAGGCCCCCTGAGGATCTCCTTTCAAGGATATTTGAGTCCACAGATACTAGGGACTTTTCAAGAGCCACCTTTTGAAGAAATACAGGAGAAGGCAATTCCAATGTTTTGGAAGTCAAGGACATGGGGCTGAAAGCTGTGTTGGTTGAACAGGCAACTGAACACTGGACTTTCAAAAATGAAAGTTTATGGACTTTGAAATCAGGGTCAGGCTACACAGGAGGACTATGGAGGTGCTATTTGCCCCTAGGGAGAAAATTTGCATTACCAAAACTCAATTGGAAGCAAGTCAGTGTTGGGGTGGATATCAAAAAAGGCTTTGTAAGGCATGTTAACATCAAAAGGATGACTAAATAAAGCATCAGTCCATTACCATACAAATAGGGATGAAAATAAAACTGAGACATTTCATACCACTTTTGCCTCTGTCCTTTAAAATCAATGATGGGCCCTGGAACTACTGGAGCCCTGGTTTTGAGCACCACAGATCAGGGAGCTGTCTGAATTTATGCAGAATTTGCTGCTGCAACTGATTGTACAACTGATCTGCAAATAATCTATGGGGCCCAATTGGATTAATCTCAGGGTACTGAAAGAGTTGGCCAATGTTATTGCAAGATGTGTCTCAGTTATCAATAGTTTTGGGAATTTGGAGAGGTCCGTGACTGGGAGATAGCAATTTTCAATAATGGCTAGAAATGTGACCCTTGTAACTATAGGCCTGTAACTGTAACTCCAGTGCCTGGCAAAATTATGGAAAAGATTGTTCTGGGAGCTACTGGAAAATGCTTGAAAGAGAATGCAGTCATTGGTCAAAGGCAACAACAGGTTCATGAAGAAGAAGTTATACCTTACTAATTTATTATTCTTTGATGACAAAGTTACCTGTCTAGTGGAAAAAGGAAGGCAGTGAATGTAGGTTGTTTGGTTGTGGGGGATTTTGTATGGTTATTTATTTTATTTATTTTATTTTGTTTTAACAAACATTCAGCCACAGACTCATCAGACTGCACCTGAAGCAGTCAGTAATCATTAAAGAGTAACTAATTATAATTAATCAGTTATCGGTTGTTGTAACTGTTTTTCTTCAGTTTAAATATCTAGCAACTACAAATATTTATCATTCCTTATACAAGTATATGCAAGCATATTCTATGATTCTATGATTTTAAGTGGCTCATATGGGTAGAACATGGGTTTCAGTGTTTTGAGGAGGAGTTTGTGTGTACATGTTTACATATTCTTGTGCCTGTGGATGCAGCATGTTCCGCTCTGTAGTTTAGGTCTCATTTTGGGAAGTGGTGTGTGTAAAATTGATAGGTTGAGGTTATTTCTTTTGTCAAGTGGAGATTTTCCTATAAGAGAGAGATTGAGATTTGTTCTGGGGCACTTGAGGACTTTTGATATGGAAAGCAGAGACACCAGAATAGGACCCATTGCACATGGTGAGATAAACCAGTCTTGGATGTAGTTTCATGGTGTCTTGAAGAGCTCTGTAGGTGCAATACTTCTCCTGCATTATGTGCCTTGGAGTAGACTTGATTCTGGCAGGTCTCTCTAGGAGATGCAGTCTTCTAAATATTCTTTTTGGCTTCTCTCTATACCAAAAATGGATGACTATTTTTTGACATACTAATTTTAAAGAGTTTTCTGTTCAATTTCTGTTGTGTACTTAGTTAAGGCTACCAACTAGTGATTTTAGGATTAAGAGAAATTGAACAATATGGTTAAGAGTCCTTTGGGTACTAATTTGTTTTCATTCATAAGCACATTTGAAAAGAAATTTTTAATTATTCCACCATCCTAAACATAATTATAAGAATTTTAGAAATGCAGCCAACCTCTTTTTTTTTTTTTTTCTGAACGTGAAAGATGACTGGCAGGTATCTGATGATATAGTGAGGGATAGGTAACCCTGTTGCCTGTGATGCATTCAGGATCAGATGGTACAGCTTCAGCTGACTTGTTTGGCCAAATTTGCACCATGCATTTTCTTTTGTTTCTTGTGTTTGTTTTCTGGACTTGTGTGGCGGTTTGAGACACATTAGAAATCTAAAATCCATTTTTTAGGCTTTTCCCCACCCCTTCCCACAATTTATCCTAACACCAGAGAGGAACTTTCAGATCAGAGGCTTCTGTAGGGGAAGGGGGAAGTATATACATTTATTTACACAAATAAATACTATACAAACTAAAGGCAACTATATATATATACATATTACATTACTATCAGTCAGTCCTTTCAAACCCCTCCTTTAACTTTAGTCCAGGAGCAGCCTTTAAGGCTGATATGTAACACAGTCTTTTGCTGTGGGAGTGTTCTGGGCTCCTGAACGCTCCCCCCTCACCAAGTTCCAGTTGTTTTTTGTAGTCTCTCCTCCTCATGAAGTCCGAGACGATAGCTTTGAGTCCTTGCTCTTTTGCTGCTGGTGATTTCTCCCTCTCGGTGTTTCACCTCGGTTAGTAGGCTGCTGCAGTGTAGCTTATCAAGTGTCCACATCCTGGAATCTTCATTCCTCCACATCAGTTCTCAGCTGCCCCCGGTCAGCTTCGGCAGGCAACTCTCGAGCTCTTGGCTCGTCTCCAATTTCACCTGAGACTCTTCTCCCGAGTGCTGGGCCTACTTCTACAGCCCAGTCTCTGGCTCAGCTTCAAGTTGAGCCTCTCCTCCACTTACAGTGGAAGGAAAGAAAAAGCCCCCCTCTACAGTTTCACTGCAGAAAAGGAGGGGGAAGAGGGCTTGGTTGCAAAGTCTGCCTCTCTCCTCTTACCTCAGGTGCTGTGACTCTAACTCTAGCCAAAGGCTGAGCTGGGGGGCCGCAGGGCTCCCCTCTCCCCCCCGCAGGGGGAGAGAGGGAGCCCAGCCACCCTCTGGCTTTGTCCACCTACACGCAGCAGACACCAACAGCAAAACCAACCAAGACAGAACTTGCCAACAGCTTCCGGTGCTGTGATATATGATTGTGAGCAGAAGCGAACAACATGAGTGGTGACTGGCTCTCCAAGGAACACTGTCCTGGCACCCAATCACCTCTGAGCCCCCCAGTCTCTCAGGGGGGGCCAATCTCAACCTATGACAACCTATGACCAACTTGAAAGTGCAATTATAGAAATATGTCTGATATCATGTCACAGCTTTAGGTCATGTCTTGTAAAACCACACCAGGGCACAACTGGCTTTAACCATGCCAGACACAAATTCATGTCAACTCTGCTGGCACTGTTGTGCTGTCAGATGGTGAGAAGTACAAGAAGCACAACTGTGGAAGAAGCAATTTCTCCAATTTTTTTCTTTTTTTTTCATGAACTAATTTGATTTGAAAAAATTACTGGAAAGTACGAGTTTTACACCAATTATTTGAGGCACTGGATATAAATATTCCATTTTTCCTTTACATTTCTTAAAAAAATTAGGAAAGATAATTTTTTCTTTCCACCTGTTACTTAATATAATGGTCTGACTTACTCCCAAGCCCAGGGAATCTAGAATGGATCAGAGTGGTTCTTTGTGAAAAGAAATTTCAGCAGGAGACGGTATTTCTGAATCTGTTTTTGGTCTATTTGTTGAGATGCTCTCATTGCAGCTTCCACAGTCTCTAGGTGCACTGTGAAAGGGATGATCATGCATGCTGGTATCTTGTACTCGTTTAACTTGGACAAGAACTTGCAGTTTTGGGTTTACCTAGGGCTATCAAAAATGTGGTGAATAATTATTAGAGGGGACTGGATAGAAGAGTTTTCGTCGTGTGAAATGAATGAAGACCTTTCTTTGGGTCTTAATCCAGTGATGTTTTTCCTTATCCAATGGAATAAATTATGAAGTTTTTACTTCCTGCTTGTATTAAAATTTAGTGTAAAAATATAACTTCTGATAATGAAATCACTTCCTGATGTGTCAGAAGCTCCTGTCAATGAAGTGGTAAAAAATATACATCTGTCTCTTAGTCAAAGAATTATTTTGTGCTTATCTCTTACTTTCCTAATTTTTTTGATAACTGAGTCTTATTTTGTTTGACACTTCTAACATGTTGACATAATAAGTGTGCATATATGGGCACAATATAGGCGTAGAGGATCCTTCTGTTACAATAAGTTTGGTTGAGCTTTTGGAAGCTTACTGGTCAAGCCCAGTATTTTTATGAAAATTAGTATTTTTGTGAGAGTTTAAGAATTTCCAAACATTTGAGTGAGTTTACTAATCCCTCTTCTCATATTCTGGTAAATATAAAGCTTCCAAGTCTTGTTGCTTAAATTATATCTGTCAAATCATACAAGCCTGGATACAATACAGACATTTTATGTATATCCAATTGACAATATGCCAGCCAATTGTCATGAACTTTTAACGCTGTAGCATACTTCTGCACAGAAAGGAAATTTAATATACAGAACCTAACATTTTTTGCAACTTATTGCATCTGGTAGAGTGTGTGTGTGTGTATGTGTAACATACTCATACTTTTAACCTTCCTGGGGGAATTAGGATTTAAGAGATTGCTTTGCCACATATTACAGGAAAACACACATAATTCTTTTATGAGGAAACCTTTTATATTTAAAGGCTTTATTAATCACAGACATCTCTCAGCAGTTTGAAGACTGAAGGATTTATGGGAGTAATTCTTTAAGAATGGTTGGAAATGATTACCTCATTTTTATCCGAAATAACCTAGTATTTCCCTGTTTTTGTTTATTTACAAGTTTAATGGTCTTGTTTGTAGAAAGTCTGAGTGTGCTGTGCTGAAAATATGATCTAATCTTTCAACCTTTGTTTACGTGAAAAAAATCTAGCTGAGGTGATTAGGCTCCATGAATAATAACTGTTTGTGGGAGCGGTGTTTGCCAGATCATGTCTGATCTGATCTGGGCTGCAGCATTTTCTTTTTCCTTCCAGCTATGTGCTTTGTTGAAAGATCAAACGATGCCATGCAAATGATGGTAAGATACTGTAAAGAAGAGTATGTCTCAATATTTCTATCATCGTGTATCACGCACAGGAGAGACAACTCTTTTCTCCCCTACTGTGAAGACACAGATGCATATTAAACTGTGGTTTCTGGCTGCCTTTCAGAACAATAAGAAACTACACACCTGTCAGCTCTTGGCAAGCCAGAATGGTAAAATTACTAACTTTGTTTCCACAGCATTCTCTCATTGACAAACACACCATTGGCTTCATTTTTCCCTCCATCACTTCTCAAAAGGCTTAGATTTCTCCCTAGAGTCACAGAAGAATTAAGCAGTTTTACTACTGCTTCTCATAAATGGCTTACTTTTTAGAAAGGGTACATTTTCATGCTAGGCTTGTTTTATTACTGCTTTTCTTCTGGAACAATTTTTTTTTTGCCAATCAGTGTTTTGCATCTGTAAGCCTTTGTGCTGTATAGCACCCGCCTTTCCTAAGGCAATTCAAAACCCCTGCAAACTAATGGCTCATTTAGTGATCAATTTGTCAAACAATATTCACAGATGTTTTTCTTGTAATACAGTGCAGGTAATACCTATGTGAGTGATTCCTGCTCATAAGTGGCTAGGTAGAGAATTTGTTTTGTAAAGTGCAGTGTGGAGTTCTCCAGCAGTCACCTTTCTCTCTTGCCTATAAAGCTTTTAAACAAAGCTTTCTTTTAATATAGAAATGTGAATGAACATTGGAGATAATTTCTGTTTAAGGACAAGTCCTTAACCTCAGGCTTTTAAGGAGTTGCAACAGATTGCTAAAGTGGAGTTAAGAGTGGACTTTCTATCTCAGGTCTTCATTGTTAGCTTTTGTGGTCTTAGCTAAAATCATGAAAGTTATAAGAAAGCTTAGTCTTTTTATTGTTTGGGTTTCTGTTTGTTTGATTTGTTTTGTTTATGATTTCCTTCCACTTGTTATATTAACAGTAAAAAACAAATTGAAGGGAAAGATGGTTCAGAACACTTTACAGAGCGATTGAAAACTTCCCCATTACATTCCTGCCCCCACTTTCCCTCTCTTCCCAGTCTTTACAGCTCCCTCCCACTGCCGCCCCCGAGTTAAAAGCACAAACCAGGAATTCCTCGGAAAGTCTTTTATGGGGCATGTTGAAAACTTTGAAGACATTAATCTGAAATGATCTGTCAGGGATCCAGGAGAATGGAATCTAACTGAACTTTAACTACTTTATCCTACTTAAGCCGGAACAGAACTGCTGAGCTGAGCAATTTAAGATTCCCACAGCTGCACTAGCAATGTTTTCGTTCATGGTACTAAATTGTTTCCATTAGCCTGAAAAGGGTTATAAAACCTACAATCAATTTACTTTCTGGGGCATTGTGTTTTGAATACCGTTTAATAGGGTGTGACAAAAACACATAATTTCTCCACATGTTCTTACATTGCAAGCAGATTTTGCTTGGGACTAGGCAGTGAACCAAATGTTCTGGACAGACAAATGTTCAGCAGAGAATGCACTGGAATTGGAAATAAAGGAACAGTATCAGACAGCTAGAATGCCCAGGGCATGACAAGAATCTTAAGTGCAAGAGAGGAGTACAAAGGAATAATAGGAATTTTTATCATCCATTTGCTCATCAGCTCTACATTTGCTACTGATAGGAATCATTGGATTTGTTTAACGTACGGGAAAAGAATAGATTCAAAAACTAAAAACATGAATGAACTCAATTGGACAAAAGTATATTGAATACTAACATGAATAACCAGAGATGGCTGAATATGATGAACAGCTGTGGGCAGGAGGAGGATTCTTGCTTTATTCCAATGAACTCAATGACTTGGATTACTTTCTCAGCCTAATACACCCACAGCATTTTTGTTACATGAATAACCACATTTATTTTAAAAAGACTTCTTGATAGGGGAGGACAGATTGATTTACTTACCTGTGCTAATGTTCCTAATCTGTTTTTGTCCCACATCTCCTTTCAGTGCAAGCAATTCAGCTTGCATTTTTTATTCACAGTGTGTCTTAAATCAGTTTATTGCACAGGGAAATAAGACTGTTTAATGAGGAACCATGAGTAAACATATTCAAGTAAATTATATGAAGAGACATTTCTGAATAGTGATATGGAAAAAACTCCACATTGTCCCATGGCAGCATGTGTCTAACAATGTGTTTTGGCAGTTCTTTAATTGTCTAATCGTGTGCTGAGGTACACTGTAAAACAAGGGAATGCTGGCCATCAAAAAGAACTTAACTGAATTCTATTTTTGACAGAATACGATCTTAATTGTCCTTACTAGATGTTTTATTGTCTCTTAATTTAACCATTTTTAAATGAGAGCAAAAGAAATCTGAAAAAATTCACTCCAAGTTTAGAAATTATTACAATGTTAATAAGACAGCTCCTTGCAACCAGTGCTGTAGGGTAAAGAACAAAGCAACAATCAGGGCAAAATTGAACTGGTTGGTTGTAGTGCAGTGACTTAAAGGTGTGCTATTTTTACTTGATTTGTTCTTGTAAGGATTTCTAAGGGGTCCTTTTGAGATCTTAAAAATTAGGTGCAGGCTTTTCCAGATTGAGTCTTTAAACAGAGAAAATTAGCTACTCTTCATAGACGCTTTTAAGCTGCTTCTCTCTAGCATGTATTCTGGTTATTTAAGCAGTATATAGCACTAGTATTTTGTAAGATGATGATAATAAAAGCCTAATATACTTTACTTGAGGTGTAAAAATAACAAGCACTGAACCTGATTGAGAATGGCTAGATAATCATTTCATGCAACATTATTTAAGATACCAAAACATTGTTTCCAATGTTCAGCTCAGTGGCTCAAGAAAGACTAGCTGTAAAGCAGAGAGAAATAGAAAACTACTGCTTGAGGGCTATTAGACAGACTATACAAACCATCCTGTTTTCCAAAAGCTGTACAGAAAGTCCATCACACCTAAGTTCTTCTCTGTCCTTCCCATTGGATATGTGTTCTTCATGCCTAATCTAGTCTTTCCTCCTACCATTTAACCCTATACTTTGTCTGAAACTTGGAAAATATGGTATTCGGTTCTTTCCTTGCAACTGCATTTTACAGAAGAGAGGTACATCACTCTCTTTTGCACTTTCCTCTCACCGCAACACTCATTCCCGTTCTTTTTGTTTCTTAATCACGCTTTAGAATTATAGAATCATTTAGGTTGGGAAAGTCCCTTAAGAATATCAAGCCCAATCATTAGTCTAACACTAAGTACAACGGCAATTCATGCCCTATGCACCACATTTACACGCCTTTAAATACCTTCAGAGATGGTGTCTCCACCAGTTTCCTGGGCAGCCATGTTCTAGTGCTTGATAACTTCTATGGAGAAGAAATTTTTCCTAATATCCAATCTAAACCTACCCTGGCACAGCTGGAGGCCATTTCCTCTTGTCCTGTCACTCGTTGCTGGGGAGAAGAGGCTGACCCTCAGCTCATAAAACTTCCTTTCAGGTAGCTGTAGAGAGCAAAAAGGTCCCCCTGAGCCTCCTTTTCTCCAGGCTGAGCCCCCCTTGCTCCCTCAGCTGCTCCTCATAAGACCTGCGCTCCAGCCCTTTCACCACCTCTTTTTAAAGACACCTTCTCTGGACACACTCCAGGATCTCCATGTCTTTCTTGTAAGGAGGGTCTCAAAACTGAACACAGGACTCAAGGTGCAGCCTCACTAGTGCCCAGCACAGGGAAATGATCACTGCCCTAGTGTTGCTGGCCACACTATTTTTGATACAGGCCAAATGGCTTTATCCTTCTTGTCTGCCTGGGCACGTGCTGGCTCATGTTCAGCCACTGCCAAACAGCACCACCAAGTCTGCTCCCTCCAGGCAGCTTTCCAGCCACTCTTCCCCTAGCCTGTAGCACTGCATGGGATTGTTGTGGCCCAGATACAGACCCTGCACTTGGCCTTGTTGAACCTCATCCAATTGGCCTTGGCCCATTTATCCAGCATGTCCATACCCCTTTGCAGAGCCTTCTTATCCTCCACATTCTCACCCAACCTAGTGGTGTTGTTTTCTATCTTTTTGGTCACTTCTATACTCTCATTTGAGCACGTTTTACAGGCCAGAATGATCTTCTAGAGCTCTGTGTAGGGCAGAGGGTTCCTCTGGGTGCTGCATCCCAGTATGCAGTGCTGATGCCTCATCTCTTGTTTGTGGTCTCTCCTTGTCACCAGAGCCACAGTTACTACCTGGTCAGTGAGATATATCTGTATATGACTATCAAAAAATAAACTCAGAATTTAAGTTTTGTCTTTATTGAACTTTATTTTTCTTCTCCACACCACTAATCAACCGGAATCCTGATGATTTCAAATAATATTTTCCAGTGTGACTTCAGTACACCTGTATTTGTAGTCTCTGGTTGGGCTTTTTTCTGGCATCCAAATCACAAATGAAAATAGTGAATGATATATTGATACCTGATTCAGTAGGGTGGCAAATTTAAATATTGTGATGTCTTCTTCATGTTAGTTGTTAATGAAAACTTCATAGACAACTGGTGTTATCTCCAACTATCCTTTTTTCTCTACTTCCTATACCCCACTACATCTCGCTTTCTACCTGTAATATACTTTAAGAAACTGTTAAATTTGTGACTTATTTTCCTTTCATAGGCTGTAATCTACTACTTGTCTGAAATTTCCTTTACCAAAAGGAGTTGTTATTATTTTGCTAGTTCCCTCTCATGAAAATGATTATGATCGCAGTAAACACTGTTAAGTACTTCTACTAACCATCTACTTTCAGATCCTGAAATTCCTTTGAAAAAAAAATAAACATTATGTCTAACTGTTTTTCAGGCTTGTTTTCTGTGAAAGTGGTTTTAGAGTAAAACAGCTCATCCATTTTTATGGACAAGCTTTCAGGATTTAGTACTTTTAGTGCTAAATTTAACACTTTTAGTACTCAGGATTTAGTACTTTTAACTATTTTATGACCTTTCTAGCATTAGAATTCACCTGACAAAGCAAATGGGGAGACAGATATGTGGATGTAGTGGGATCATCTCAGTTATAAACAAAGAATAAACATCAGTTTTACCTTTATCATACTTGTGTAATACATTAATACAATTTTTTTGAGCAAACAATGCAACTGCTGGAAATAGAGATGAAGATCCTGTAAGAGTGTGTGGTTTTGGAAACATGATGAAAGTAAAAAGATAATTGCAGCTTGGGTCTATGCAGAATATGGAAAGGCTCTTTTTAGGAAAGGGAGTTTTCAAAGTTTTAAAAATTGTCTAGTTATTTGAGAAAAGTCAACCATTTTATAGCATGACTGAGAATGGAACTTTGTATACAGAAAGGCTGTAAAATAGTATAACTGCTGTTGAAAAGCTGAGAGTAATAAAAGGTGACTTCACTGAAATATGTTGGGTGATATTGCTTCTAAACTGCTACAAAATTCTGTTTCTACTGAATCAGTAGAGAAATATTGAGAAATGTTTGGGATTTTAAAATAATATTCTACCCTTAAAACTCCTAATGATTGTAGAAAACTTTAAATTTTGACTGAAATATAATTGATCATTGAAGTGTGAATGTATTAGTGTTAATTTTATGAATATTTCTAGATAAGAAGTGTTTCAAATAAGAAAAGAGGACTTATCGACTTCATAGTAGCAAAGTGATCTAAACTAAATAAGATCTGAGACTGGTTTAATGCTAGCTAAAACCATACTGTATTTGTTGTAATAATTGCTGTGGATATTGGGGAATTGTGACAGCTTGAATTAATCTTTGAAAGGTCAAGACAGAGACAACACCTGTAAAGACTACTTCTATCCTGTAAAAGAGTGCTAGAAAAGAAGTGACCATTGCTACACATACAAACTATGTGGGAATCCAAATAAATTGAAACATGAAGATTTTGTAGGTGAGTGCAATGAGTGGAACTGGCAGTGTAATGGCAACAAAACCATGTACAGTACTCCTGGCCAGTTATAGAGCTTTTTCAGTACTGTAGCAGTCCATTCCAAATAAGCTGCAATATTCTGAATAGTTTAATGATAGGTTACTGTTGTGGGAGTAGGTGAAGAAGAGGACTTTGGAGGGGGGAAGGATTAAGGCTTGTTATGCAAGAGATGTAAAACTTGGCAAACTAGAGCAAATCTAGTTGCAGTGGTTTAACTCTAAAAAAATGCCCTTTTGTTAGACATGACCCATGGCAATTGGGAAAAGGGACTCATACTTAAATTCATAGTGAGAAAAGATTTGTTCTGATGTGCTGGAGTGATTGAAATGGGTTCATATCTGGCATATTTAGAATGGAAGTATGTCCACTACTGCCCTCTAGCAAAAAGGCAGTAGTGGACATGGTAGGAGTGTGTGAGTATCTAAGCTGTCATGTCTGCTTGAAGGCTGAAAGTGAGTAAAAGCCTTACGAAATACATTTAAAATTCTATTTTACGTATCTGCTGATAAAGCTGGCTAAAGTTGGTAGTAGAAGCTTATGAAGATATGGTGTGGTGGAGTTTGGTTCTGATTTGTGCTCATCACCTATAGGCCTGTGGTTCTGAACATGCAGGTCTCGGATGACTTATGCATATCTATCAAAAGGTTGAACTAGCACCTGGTTATATCAATGAAAGGGTCTTTCAAGAGAAATTTGGCAGTAATAAATAATGAATCAGTTCTACCTCAATTAAAACTTCTTAGTGAAAAGCAATATAGCATGTGCACTCAAATTACTCCAATTAATGAGTCAACTTCAAGCATTCTTGCTTAAAATAGTTGTCTGCTACCATTTTTTGTGATATTCCCCCAGTAGTTTTAAAGTGCATATCATGAAGTATGGTATATCTGACTTTTAGTTTTTGAAAATCAGAGTTCTGAAAATAATACAGTCAGCACTTGTGAAACATCTGTATTTAACAAGGATTTGCAGAAACCATGAATATGACTTCATTAAACCGAAAATGGCTTGCAGATTTAGTTATCAATTGCCTTTTGCAAGGTTTTGAGATTCTGCAGATGAGATTGACTCTGAATCCTTATATGTACTGCAGGAGACATGTGTTCATGCTATCATTTTGCCAATAATGAAAGTAGGAAAACAATACTGGAGGAAGTTGTATGTGTGTTTGATTGTCAGTGTAGCAGGAATACCTCAGGAACCTAAAATTTCACACTGTCCATGAACTCAAAAGCTACAAATTATTACTCTCCGTATCTGACTTTCCAGACTTCTTTGGTGCTCTGCTCCTCATTCTTTTAGTACTTCACTTATTATTACTGAACCAAGAGAAATGATAATTTTTCACCATTGTTTGTTTCCATTCTTTTTTTAAAATAAGATGTATCGGAGAGAATGGAGACCCTACTATCATATTTGTTTGAAGAGAACACACGGTCTGCAGGCCACATAATTTTGAAATAATTCTTTTGGCTTAATGGGTACCATTTGTATTGCATGCTGATAGGACAATGTGACATACTGAAAGCTTGTGGCTTCTCTTTCTGTCCTCTCACCTGCTTTGCACCATCAGAGTGACTTCACAGCTTGACATCTCATTTTTGGGAAGGATACAGAATGGGAAGGAGGTCTCAAGAAGTTCAGAGGAGTGGGAAATATAATTGACAATTCAGAGTTTTTAAATGGCTCATCTTTTTTTTTAATCACATGGCTCTCCATTAAATAGTCATTTGATAAATATATAGCCGGGTCTAGAAGACAGCAGTGAATAAAGATATACAATTTTTTGTTCTCAAATGCTCTGTGGGCCCATGCCAAAGTAAGATCCATACTATAGCTTCTGACCATGACCTCTTGATCTCAAACCTAAGGAGGAGAAGGTGAAAGGTCACATATTTCATGATGGAGGTAAAACTGGTATCTATGGAAGGTCATTTGTGAAGTAAAAAGTCATAAGAGTTAGTCTTGTGGACTTTATTGCAATGTTATGTGAACCATACAGAAAAATATTTAAAAATAATTTTTTAATAAAGACACCTGTCAGTTTTGACTAACTTTAAATTCAATGCATTTGCTTTTGTTAAAAATGATCACCCAATTACAATTTTGTTAGTTTTATTGTTGCTTAATATTCTGTGATTAAAATAAGAGTTTGTTATTTGCTAGATCCCACTGGACAATATTGATTTTCATCATTCTTATGGAGATATAAAACTTTAGCAGAACACATGTTAATTGAAATAATCTGACTAAATTTTACTCAGGACTGTAAACAGAGATTATATTTCTTTTTTCTAAATTAAATGAAAAATATGCAAGGTGTTCATTAATAGTCAGGCTTCCATTGCTTTGAGGATTAATTTAGAACTAGGATAGTAGAAAGAGACTGTGGAAAAAATAGATTTAAAACAAATAGCAGAGATTTCACAAAGGTAATTAAAAAATTGTTTAAGATTTCTGACAATCCGCATATCAGAAAACATATCTCTTTAAAGTTCTTGAAGTTGTTGGCTCCTTTGAGATCTTAGCTTTTTACTGTTGTCATAAGACCTTTGACCTCAAGGCAAAAGCAATAAATTTTAGACATGAAATTTATAATCACGTATGTGACTTGGTGGTAATGCAATACGCTTTATATCCTAATTTTGGCGGTGTTAATGCATCTACTGCCTTATTCATCCTTGAAACTGCAGTCACCTTTGCCTGAGTTTTACAAAACACACTCCCAAAACTTGATTATAAACCCAAGCATGTTAGTTGTATGCAGAAAAGTGTTGACAAAACTTGCGGTTATGTACAGCCACATAGTTATGTTTGCATTTTGGAAATGAGATGATATCTTTGGACCTGTAGATCCTTGCATGTTCCATGCATACATTAGACTTCTTGCTTTGCAAAACTGGTTTCATGCTTTTAATAGAATGAGAAACCAATCTGATAAAGTGTTCAACATACACCAATACACATCTAGAGTACTATTATGACATTATGTAAATAATGAGTAGAAATTTGGAAAATTGAGTGGGACTATGTGGGCTACCAAGAGAGTACAAAACATCTTAAGGAGTTTTTTGAATGTATAAAGTGTTAGGAGAGAAGAACTGAGTTATCCCTGTGACAGAAAGAAATACTATATAGAGGAAGTCTCTCACTCTGTGCTTTCTTTGAAAAAGTTTATTCAAAGAGCACGTTGAGTTTCTGTTTTCACTAACCATAGAAATGCCAAGCAAGCATTTCAATAGATCAAATATCTGTTTAGAATAGAAAATCTCTTCATGCATAATGTTTTTTTTCACACATATCCTAGACCGCCGCAGCATAAAGGGCGAGTAACCTGTTTCCTCACCACCTCCTATTTATCAAGCCTATTGAAAGATGGGACAGCCATTTAGATCACTGTACCCTTGCCTACTCTCAATCATTCTCCTCGTGTATTTGAAAACATTTGGGTAAAGACATTTTCCATACTTTAGATGATGGCCCCTGGTCCTCATACTTTCTGCTTTCATGTTTTCTAAACCACTGGAAATCTTGTAATTAGTGGCTTTAAAGGACAGAGAGTTACTTAATTCGTTTGTTTGATGATATTAATTCCATCTCTTGTAATATGAGTAGCATTCTGTTTATCTTCTACCCAGTGTAATTTGATTCGGTATGGTTTCTTCTGCATGTTTTAATTTTAAACATATTAAATGTTTTTATTTAATTCTGGTTATATGTATGTTGTTGAATTGGATCTTTTCTGTGCTGTCCATTGAGATATTTGATTAAATGAGGTAAAAACAAACCCATACTGTCACTATAGACAAATGCTTACAATGAAAGATAACCCAGAAAAGTAAAAAAAAAACCAAAAGAACTGATTTCTATAAAAGAGAGAAAAAAATCAGCATCTAAGAAGGAATAGATAATAATGATAGTATATCAACAAAAGAAGAAAAATAGTTCATCAATATGGTAAAAACATACACTACATATCACTGAATGATATTGACTGTTATTATCGGCAATGTTATTAAACTCACTGATTCTATTTCCAGTGATACAGCAGATACATCCATATGTGTTCATGTATGCAAACTCTCTTTCCAGAAATGAGACTGTTTAAATGTTTGCTGTAACGTAGTTGTTGCTTCTAGGGCTACAGTTGAAACCTCACTGCTTACTTCCTACAGTGGTTTGGTACTTTTCTATGGAGTATGGGATTCCAGTTGTTTTTCTATTCTCTTTGGCCTGACCAAACAGGTTAAGGTTTTTTGTAAAGGAAGGTACTGAAGAGCAACTAATCTGTTTCTCTTCATAAATCTCAAAGGCTATTAACTCCCATGCTTTAACAAAAAACTCTTAACTGCATCAGAGTTGTAAGAAGTTCAATTAACATGTGTTTGTTTGCTCCAATTACTCTGATCTTGATTTCATAATGCTGTAATTTGGATCTGTTGATTCAGGGCATTTTCACCTCCGACTAGCTTTCTTAAGCCTACAGACAGTTGAGGTCTCTTTTATTTTGTGCATATGTTCTTTCTGGCTGTAATCTCTCGGTTTGCATGGGAAATTATTCTCTAGAAGCATGTCGGAGACACCTGCAGCTTTGGGACTATTCAGTTCAAATATGACCAGAGGCTCTGTTTTGTCCGGGTACAAAATATTTTAAAAGTTGGGGAATATAAGCGCAGATGGCCCTGTCATCACAGAATCACAGAATCACAGAATGTCTTGGGTTGGAAGGGACCTTAAAAATCATCCTGTTCCATCTGCCCTGCCATAGGCAGGGACACCTTTTACTAGACCAGGTTGCTCGGAGCCCCATCCAGCCTGACCTTGATCACTTTCATTATTAAATCTAAACCCACTCTCAGTTTGAAGTCAAACCCCCTTGTCCTGTCAATACATGCCAGTGTAAAAAGTCTCTCTCCATCTTTCTGGTGTGCTCCCTTGAGGTACTGAAATGACACAATTAGGTCATCCAGAAACTTCCTGAACAATTCCAATTCTCTCAGCCTCTCCTCATAAACAAGGTGCTTCATCCCTCTAGTGAACCTGGTGGCCCTCAGTGCCCTTCACCTCACAAACTGTAGCTGCATGAATGGAACAAAAGGAGTACTCTGCACAGCACCAACTTGCCTCTTGTGAGGTCCAGAAGGTAAATATTGAAGGTGTCAACATTTTCTATCTGAAATTGTATTTGGTCTTCTTTTTACTATCCTACCTGTCCAGCCAGGACCTTGTTGGAAAACGTTCCTTCAACCTTTAAAAAGGGAAAGGTAGTAATCTTCTTGAGTCTGTCTTTTCCTTTGTTTTTATTTTATGCCTGAATTGAACACTTGTTTAGAAAGAATTCTCTTAGTCCCTTAATGGTTGAATGAACTCAGCTAGGAAGTTAAAGGTGAAAGCCACTAATGCCTTTCTGTCAATCGCCTCGATTAGTCACTTTCTCGTATAGGGCTTCCCTGAAATTGTCTCCTTTGGTCTTTATTACCTGCTTGCACTTTACCCTCCTCTTAGCCTTAAAGTTTTTGTCACTTTGATAGTAAAGATTCAATAGGAGAAAGATAATATACTACAAGCCAACTGAACATGTAGATAATGAACCAAAGCATCAGTACTTGTGTAATAGGTTGTAGTTCTAGAGGGCTGTAAATAATCACTAAGAATATACTGAAGCCCAATTTATTTTGACAGTGATGGACTCATAGATTAGAAGTTTTCAGATGAACTTTATCTAGTGATAGGTTGTGGATACCCTTCTAAAATTGGGATGCAGGGATGTAGTAATTTGTAGCAGTGTCAAATCTTCCCATCATTTCAGAAGGCTTTTCAATGTTTTCAGTTATGGGTAAATCCATAAGGAGCTGGATTATGTCATAAAAATAATGGCAGGCAGATATGTCTGAAAAAGTAAAGCTGTTAAACTATTGTTTTCTATTCAGACTGTTAAAGGTAACAGTAATTACAACTAAAAGCATTGTGTTGATTCTTCCCTGACAAGGTGACAAAGTCTTTCAAAATCACTTGCTGACAACATAAAATACATACTGAAGTATGGTGCTTGTGTCATAGTTATGTTTGTCTAAAATTGTAAATGAGGAAAAGTTTTGGGATTTATTAAACCAAGAATTAACTGGAAAAACAGAAAATCCATTACGTATTGAAATAAGATTACATTCTCCAAACTTCAGAACACTGGATGTTTTTCTAGGATGGTTAGGGAATACATACTTTAATTTAAAATGACACTTTTTTTTTTTAAACTTAGCAGCATATCTTACTTTGTGAATAAGGAGAGATTATTTAAGTGAGAGTGCTAGGATTTCTTTCTTTATGTAGAAGAATGTACATTTACACAAAGCGATATTGTTCCTTCCGAAGAAAGACAGCATACAAAATTGCTGGACGAAGAATGATAATCTGTCTAATTTATTTTCTGAGAATGTAGCATACTGGCTGATTAACCTTACTGGCACTTTCTTCCACTGACAGGGTGTAGCTCTGGAAAGGGATTAAGTCAGAGACAAAGCTTTTATTTTTTGAGAAAATGCTCATTCTGATTTTTTCATTGGAAAGCAGAGATAAGCAGTACAATCCCATTTGTCGGCATGCTTATACGTGAATGTGAGTGGCATATCTATGTGCATGTGCTTGATATCTGAAATCTTTAGGAACTGTGTGGCAGGAGAGATGGAGGCGAAAGAATAAGGAGCTTCTGATAGGAACGTGTCATAGACTCCTGGTAAGGACCGTTATTTTGACTATGGTTGGCAGCATTTTCAGAATGCAGACCACACAATTGGGGTTTGTATGTGTGTTTGGTTTAAATATAGAACAAAATAGGAAGGTCTAGAGAAATATGTGAGCAATGACCAATCTCTGTAACTTGTATGGCTTTTCCATATTTTGTGGAACAAACATCTGTTGAAATCTGAGCACACAAAATTGGTTTAGTAATGACAAGCAGTTCAACACACTGTAATTAACATAGGGTGGTATAATTTATAGGGAATGTACTATGGAGTTTAACACATATGCAAAGAGAAAGGAGGATTGAAAGAATTGTTTATCTGCAAAATCAAAGTGTCTCTTATCCTTTGATGTCAACATTTTATTTTCAAATACTCATATGTTTTTGTCACTAACAAAAGGCCTCTGTCATTATGAGTTAACACAGTGGCAAGCAAGAGTGAGTCATGAAGATGACCTCTGTCCTTTTGCCTCCATATTAATTTGAAAGGGAAAGTTTTAGCAGGCTGTTTTTACTGTACATAATTAAGCAATTCTGAATGCTCAGTGAAACTTGAATAGTATGGCATAAAGCCTGGTAATATGACAGTTAATGAGATGAGACTTAAACTTATTGAGCCTTTATAATAAGTGAAAGCTTTTGCCTTTAGATTGAGGGCAGACATATCCTGAAGTATTCATTAAAAAAGCTAAAAACAACAACAAGGGCACTGTTCTATGTGTCTGTTTTATGATTCTCTCCAAGAAAGGAGAAACTAGATGAAATTATTTCTTAATTATATTTACGAAATAGCTATAATAAACTGTGACACTTGCATTCATGACAGAGAAGACTAAAAGGAAGATTGCTAACAACACAGAAAGTGATTTATGTTACTGTCTTTCTTTCAGAGTCCAAACTGTTCCGACTGGCTGAAGCTACATAACGAATTTCTCCCTATGTCTCTAATAAGAGAAGATGTTGCTTTAAAAAGACCTTCTTGTCTTTTTCTCTGCTGTTATTTCCATATTCATATACTAAAAAACTTAGCTTTTTCTAAGCCATCTACTTGTCATTGGTGATTCTCGTGTGTTTGCAGCATGATGTTCTTTGCAGCCATGTATAATACAAACTCGGGGAGGGGACTTTCAAATGAATCATGCAACTTAGCTGATATCAACAAAATGTATTATCTGAATTTTTAAAATTGTCTAGATTAATATTGGTAAGTACAACTACATTTAGATTGTGTATTTAAAAAAAAATTATGAAAAATTGTGAATGATTTTCTGTTGTTGTGAATGTTTATTTCTATACTAATAATACTGGAAACCTCAGGAATTACCTAGGGTTAGCTGGCTTGGTTTATGCAGCTTTAACTGCAATCACGGAAGTCCAGACACTTTCCCAAAGAGGAAGAGTAACACAACTATGTCTACATCTGAAAAATTAATCAAGGTCAGAGCCCTAAGCTTTAACCCAGTAAGCCTACTGAGACATCACTCTTGTGTTCAAATTAGGGTTTTGGTCTTAAATTGAAGGAGGCAGCTGGAGTATATTCTTCTCCACTGCTCTCTTCTACTGGTGCCCTGAACTAATCCCTTTAGTTTCTCTCTTAACGTGTTTACACGTTGTGAGCATTTAGACTTTCTCTTATCCAGCTTTGCTGGTCCTACTCCAGCTGGACAGATTCTGAGATGCTGTGTAGTGACTATCCAGGCCCAGGATCATAGTCTAACTGCTGAAAAAGGCTGTGGTTAAAGATGTAAAGACTCGTTTAGTCTCAGGTATATGTTCGTTGCAAGTGTACTGTACTGTGTTGTTCAGTAATTCAGAATCCTCAAAATTTGGAGGAACTCTAATGTATTCCCACAGTTGGAGCACACTGTCCCTGCTTACTTTTTTTTTTTTTTTTTGCAAAGAGATACTGGTTAATAGGTGACACTTATTTTACACAGAGATTAGACTGTAAGATGTAGTCTTCTCACGATCATGTAGCGACAGGATGAAGGGGAATGGCTTTAAACTGAAAGAGAGTAGGTTTAGATTAGATATTAGGAAGAAATTCTTTACTGTAATGCTGGTGAGGGACTATAAGAGGTTGCCCAATGATGTTCTTGACATCCCATCCCTGGAAGTGTTTAAGGCCAGGTTGGATTGGAGTTCTGAGCAACCTGGTCTGGTGGAAGGTGTCCCTCCCCATGGCAGGGAGACTGGAACAAACTGGTCTTTAGTGTCCCTTCCAACCCAGGTTGTTCTATGTTTCTATGATTCTATGGCCAGTGGTTCATACAAAACTGCTTTTGTCAATTGTTCCAAAAGAAGATTTTTGGAATTGAAATTCTGATCCATAGAGATTTTTTTTGCTCCATGTTTTCCTTAAATTGAACAGTACTTTTGCAAAAAGACCAGGAGCATCATGGGTCTATGTACTTTTTTTTGACTTTCAGAATTATGTTAGTTGTTTTACTATATAAAATATAAGAAAAAAATAGAAAATTTATAACAAGAGCAAAAAAATCTGAAAGTCTTATGGTTATTCTGTAGCAGAGGGATGTAGTTCAGAGCTAGACCACTCTGAGGGTTTAGGCTTGGATCCAGCAAAGTGGAACTTGAGGCAAGGCTTCTGATGATAACTATGTAAGCCTTGCCTAAGAAAGGGTTGTGGCACTAGGGGTGTTACAGTATTTGTTTGTTTTTCACTGACACTTGGTGTATACTTCAGGAGAGAAAAAGGCCCTTTCCTGTTGAATTGTTTTTTTCTCCCTGATTATTATAAGTACTGCAAACAGCAAGTGAATTTGTGGAGGAGGGGAACTGAGAACATTTTGTAATTCTTGAAAGGTTAATTGCACTATTTATAGACTGAACTGCAAAGGGAAAAAACTCTCAGTGTGACCCAGCAAGGTCAGCATAGTAATAGCAACCTAAATGGAGCTCTGACCAGTCATGAATTACTGTCTGTGATACTGGGAATGCTGACAGTTCAATCACAGCACTGTTTCAATAGAGAACTCCATATATTTAAAGCGCTGATACTGTTTTCCCTCTAAATGACAGGCTTGACAGATGGGCCGAAAGCACTGCAGACATTTGAACAAGGAAATAGAGAGGGAGCCTGCTGGAAGCAGGGCTTCACGCAGCCAGCCGCGGATGATGAATAGAGTGTGATTGTGTCTGACAGGTAGTAATATAACTATTCATTCACCACAGAACACCTGGAGCACACTATATTAAATGGTACAAGATGGAGAGATTCTGTGACAGGAATGGGAAGTGTGAATCCCATGCTGAGTTGAGGTACAGCAATATAAAAGGTCAGAGGTCGTGCAATATAAACTCCCTGAGAAAAGGATGTAATTAAATTATTTGCTTACTAAAGTCTTTCTAATGTTTTGCTAACATGTTGCCAGGATCATTATTTCAGCATGTCTGCGCAGCTGAAAAGAAAATGGCAAATGCTGCTTGCTGACTACTGTGCTCCCGTTCTGTGTTCAGAGGCTTGCTAATCAAAATACCATCATTATTACACAAAGCTGCATCAGAGAGCAGGGATGACGAGGGACAGAAATGCTTAATTGCGCTGAGAGTCCTAGATGCTGTGTGTGCTGTGTTTTGTCTCATATTTTAAAGCTCGTAGCTGACCTTTTTTTAGGGTATTCAGGGCTAAAAATCTGCTGTGCTCAGCAGGTCCCTGGAGAATCAAAAGATACCGTACTCATGGATAATGTGGGCTGTGGAGCTGTGTAACATCAGAATTTTGTTCTGTCTGAGCTGAAAGAAGCTGCCATTTTCACCTTATGATGGAAATGTTATTCAAATCCAGAGACTTTATTTTGCTAAAATTTATTTTGTTCTGTTTCTTTATTGATAAGCAGATCAGGCTAAAAGTCTAGAATTGTTCTTTACACACAGAAAAGGAAGACCTGAGATTAGGTCCAGTGTTAGTATGAATTGGTACTGAGCAGCAATAAGTTGACTTATTATAATAACAAATGTTTTCCAGACAGGAACTACTGAAAACCTTGGGAACGCTTGTTAACTTTTTTTGAGAAAATGTGGGATAATTAGAAACCTTTTGGAAGATTTCAGTGGCCTTTACTGTGTGAGAATATGTGCTTTCAATAAATAATATCCAAAAGTAAATCTTACTAGTAGTCATATTCAAGCGAATATTATTACTGCAGTTCATGTCTTCCTAGGCAGGAGCCTCAACCAATTTTTTTCAGTTTATATGTCATTGATATTGCATAAAATGTAATGAAAAAATGCAATGTTCTTTTGAAAATATAGACAAGTAATGCACACATAGTCCCTTCACTTGAGTGTCCAAATGAGGACTTCACTTTTGAAAGCATAGGTGAAAGAACAAATAAGAAATACAAGTAGGTTTAAATTTTTTAAATTTATTTATATATTATTTCCTTTACAGGGAATTTGGCACACTATGTAATTCAAAATGTTACTGTGGATATTGTCATGTGTGTTATTGCTGTCCTTTGATCTTAGATGGTTGAAAAATGTTGAATAGAAATGTTTACATAAAAAATATATTACTTTTGTCAAAATTTCAATGTCTAGTGAAGGTATTGATATTTTTTTAAAACTCAAAAGCATCAAAAGGGTGAAGTAAATAAAAGCACTCTACTTTTTGCTAGTGGAAGCCCCTACTTTTCTGTTAGGAACTTGAGACATATAATTTAATTTTATCCCTCACATTATTAGACACTATACAGATAAATTATTTCACATTAAAGAAGAGCAATATAATATGTAGTATTAATTTTTTATTTCTTGATTTTTTAATTTTATATATGCTAAAATTTTAAATATTTTTTAATTGTAGTGTGCAATAAAAATCCGAGTTACATTGTGCCGTAGATTGGAATCTCAGTTTCATTTTTTATGTAAAATAGCTAATGAAGTGAACCTTCTATTCAGTGTAGTTGAACTCTTTGATCTCTGAATCCACTCCACTTCATTTTTTGCTTCTAGTTTGCCTCCATATGGTATTATAGCAATTCTGACATATTTTAAATTATTTTGAAATTAAAATTGAAATAAAAAATGTTGATTCTGATTAGTCAAACATTATGACTGGGTGATTTTTTTTTATCATTTCTTCTACTTAGACAATCACTTAGATATCTCTTGCAACATAATCAAGAGAATCATACTTTTGGAAATATCCAATGACACGACTGTTGACTTGTCCTGGGAAGTCCTTGTAAAGTGAGGTTGTCACTTTTCCATAGGAGGTTATTCAGCAACTTTCCTCTTACATGTATTTTGCTTGTCACTTTCTTTATTTGCTGAATTCTCTGGCTAGGTCAGTTACCACCTGAGTACTTAGTGACCTTTCCTGAGAGCAGAAGACATAGCAGGCACTCCTTTCTTTCTCTTTCTCCTTGCATTTCCAGATCTAGCAACATATGAAAGTAGTTAGAGGATAACAGTAAACAACCAAACATAATTAAAAAGAAGAAAACAAAAGTAAAACCCACCACTTTTGTACATTTTTTCTGTACAGATTTAGTATTCTTTTTTTATGAAAATAAAATATAAAAAGAATTGTTCTACATGCTCAGAAAATTAAAGAAACTGCTCTTGAACCTTCTACTGAGAAAGTTTGTAGGAATTGGTGTACTTGGACTCTGTCAGGGAATGGCCAAATACATTGCAACTGACCTTTCATCAGAAGGATTCATCACAGTTGAACATGTGTTGAATTGTTTTCCTGAGGAAAAACCCTGCAATCCCGGTTTGTCTACTGCTTATTAATTTCCTGTTCTGTCTCAGACCTTGTTGCAGGCTAAATTCTAATTCTGTTGGATCATCAGAAATGGATAATGAAGTCAAAACTTTATTGACAAAAAAAGTGTTTGGTTGTTTTTTAAATTATTTTAGGCAAAATGAGCAGTATTGGAGGCCTTTGTCTGTCATCAGTCTTGGAATATTTACTCATTATGTTTGCAACTCTACACTGAGGTTGCACTTTCCTTGAAGGTTTTTTTAACATGTGTTTATTGCACTGCTTATTTTGGCAAAGAGTTTATCACAATTTATTGTAAATTACTAGAAATATCTGTCTCTTACATTAATTTGCTTTCTTTCCTTAATAAGAAAAGTGATATCTGATTATTTGTAGTGTAAGGAACACGGGTAATATACAGAACAGTGTCACTGAGCATGAGATACCTGCAAGAATTTCTGCTGAGGGAATTGAGGGCAACTGTAACCTTACATTAACAGAATCTTAGTTACCAAATAACATTATTTTGCCAGGAGCATAGATGCTTTTTGTCCCCCTCAATGTCTGAAAATTTCTTTCAGTATTAAAGGAGTTTGCAAATAGAGCTGGACAAAATATACCTGATAATCCATTGTCTTTTGTGGATATTTAAAAACTCTCTAGCAGGAAAAAAAAAAATCATAAATTCAGCGGTATCATTAGTTTAGTATTTTGCAGTAGAATGCAGTGACAAGAGAAGAGGAAAATTGACCTTTTATATTGAGAGACTTACATTAATTTTGCTTTTCAGTGTCTATAAGAAGTTATATGGCAATTGTCACCAAAACAATGACTTTATGTATGGTTTGTGAAGACTCTTGTGGCTAGAAAAAATTAAAGAGTAAATCATTAAATTAAGATTATCCTTACTATATGTAAGATAGTTTTTCCTCAGATAGAAAAATGTTTTCAACTTCCATTCCAGTCAGTTCTTCCCTGAATGGAGGAAAAGGTTAATTCATCTTTCTCCTTTTCCTAGGGCAGTTCTGTACAGCAGAAGCAAAACTTTTGCTCTCACCATGTTTCTGTGACTGTCAACATCACTGCATGTCCACATCAAAGGACTTTTTTACCACTATTTTGATGCTTCCCTACAAAAATATGAGAAGTGAGAAAAGGTGAAAAGTCTGCTACTAGTATCTTTGGTTCTGTGGCTGGGCATATATGTGAAGGACAGTGATGATTCAAAACAATTTTCTTGTCTTCTCATTTTAACTGTCTGATGAGTTACCTAGATGACTTTGTCAATGACATTCAAGGTTGATATGTGAAAGTTGAACATGTTTATTTTCCAGAACTCCCATATGTAGAGAATGCCTTGGCATTTCTTTGTGTTTGCTGCTAAATTGGATGTTGGGATGCATATGGCATGTGCTCAACATTTTATGACAAGAAGAATATTACCACCTACTGAATAGACTGGTGCACAGAGATTCAGGAGAACTGAAATCTCCATTGACCTGCCAATTGCCCACAAGGGCAACATATCCTATGTTCCCATCAATGTTTAAAACTGTGATTGAGGAACTTCCTTGGCAGTGAGTGTTCATTTTGCAGGTGTCTGCCCTAACTGTGCAGCTTAAATGTAAAGATCACCTTGATATGGTCAGAACCACGTGAATGTAAATATGTCTGCTCAGGATTCATCAAATCATGCAGATGGTTTTTCGGCTGCTTTTTCTGTAAGTCCTTAATATAATTAATATTCTCACTTCCCAGATTACTTCAGGACAGATTCAGACTCCCTAAAGATGCATTTTCTGGATCTGTTCAGAGAAGGAAGAAGAGCAGAAGGAAGTGGTGTGATGTGGTGGATTATTATTAGATAATAATCTATGGAAGAAGTAACTGCTGGATAAAAGGAATATGAGACTTTCCTCTTCTGGTGAGTAAGTAATAACTAGTCTACTAAATTATACCATTCTGCATTGCTCAGTTCATATCAACTATAGGACCAATTCCTCGCTTTGAGTAACTGTGTGTTTGTTACTTTGGATATTCTCTTGGTAGTTCAGACGTGTATTGAGCTTAGACTGAATTTGGGTTCTCGGATGTCAGATGTATGGCCCTCTCAAGTTTGCTTACCAATTTGTAGCATGGTTACCATGTTTGTTTGTTGTTTTTTTCCTTTCCTTTTAATAAAAAACACAAATGCTGTACTTTCATGGAAAGTATGTCTTTTGTCATACATGGGTAAGACAGCTTAGCCATTGAGTACAGTACAAGTGACATGTGCAGGTCATGTTTTGGCTGCACTTTGGCTGAATTAACAAGGATGTTCTTTACCAAAGGGAGTTTAGCTGATCTTTCAAAAACAGAAGTATACTTATTATCAGCTGTATCGCCCAGAATTTTCACCTAGTGGATGAGGTCTCAGCTGACTGGAAGCTGGCTAATGTTGTCCTGATTGTCAAGAAAGGCAAAAAGGAGGATCCCAGAAATGACAGGCCTGTCAGTATCACTTCAGTGCCCAGTAAAATCATGGGAAAGCTTGTTTTGGGTGATATTGAAAGACACCTGGAGGACAAAACAGTCATTAGTCACAGCCAGCATGGCTTCAGAAGGGGAAAGTCCTGCTTGTTGAACCTGATTTCCTTTTATGAACTAGTTGTTCTAGGAAAGCCAGTTGTTGTAATCTTTTCGCACTTCAGCAAATCTTTTGACACCTATCTCACAGTATCCTTCTGGACAAAATATCCAGAATACAGTTGAATAACCATATTATGTGATGGGTGAGCAAATGGCTCACAGGTCGAACACAAAGAGTTATAGTGAATGGGGTGACATCAAACTGGAGACTTGTCACAGAGCTCCATCAGTGGCCCAGTTCTCTTCAACGTCTTCAGTAATGACTTGTACACAGGACTTGAAGGAATACTAAGCAAGTTTGCTTACAACACTTACTGGGAAGAGCTGTTGACTCTCTCAAAGCCAGGGAGGCCCATCCTGAGAGACCTCAACAAATTATAGAAATGGACAATCACCAACTTCAACCATGAAGTTTAACAAGAGTAAGTACTGAAATCTGCACCTTGGACATGGCAACTCTGGATGTGAGTACAGAATGGGGAATGAGAGGATGGAGAGAAGTGCCACGGAAAGGGACCTGGGGGTCCTGGTCAACAGCAAGTTGAATATGAGTCAGCAGTGCCCTGGCAACCAGGAGGGACAACCGTGTCCTGGGGGGCATCAGGCAGAACATCGATAGCTGGTTGGGGGAGGGGACTGTCCTGCTGTGCTCTGACCTGGGGCAACCTCACCTTGAATATTGTGTGCAGTTTTGGGCACTGCAATATAATAAAGATATTATTATATTAGAGAGTGTCCAAAGGGGGGCAACAAGGATGGTGAAGGGTCTGGGGGGATAACTGTATGAGGAATGACTGAGGTCATTTGTTTTGTTCAGCCTGGAGGAGACTGAGGGGAAACATCATTGTGGTCTTCAACATCCTCAGCAGGACAAGTGGAGGGGAAGGTACTGATCACTTTCATGACCAGTGATAGGATTTGAGGAAATGGCATGAAACTGAGGGAGGTTTAGGTAGCATATCAGGAAAAGACTTTTCACCCAGGGGATGGTTGAGCCCTGCAACAGGTTCCCCAGGGAAGTGATCACAACACCAAGCCTGACACAGTTCAAGAAGTGTTTGGACAATGTTCTCAGGCATATGGTGTGATTCTTCAGGTGCTCCTGTGCAGGGTCAAGATTTGGACTTGATTGTCCTCACAGGTCCCTTTCAACTCAGCATATTCTATTATTCTATGAACCACCCCAATTTAAACATAAATGCATTCAAAGCAATTAAATAAACAAGGAAAATTTTTCCTTCTTTCTCCCCCTTTGCACAGCCAATGACTAGTGAAGACACTCTCAGGCTGAGACCTGGTTTTATGGATGTTCTGTCATTCAGTAACTTGGGGAGGAGCTTTCTTGAGGAAAAATTGTGAAACAGATAGGCTCTGACATTTTCTGTAACCATTTTAATCACTTCTGTTAGTGTCCCCTGCAACTGCTACATAGACAACTTCCTCCTACCCTCCATACAAGTAAACCTTTTCTGTGAAGTCAGGGGTGATCCAACTCTTACCACTCTTTTTTTCCAGGACTTTGACAAATTATTTCTTTGTTAATTTTTTATTTTCCTAGAGTTTGCTCATGTATGCCCCAAGGGAAGAATTTTATCCAGTTACATACTGAGGTTTGCAACTTTTCGTGTGATATTGCTGGTTTCGGCAACACTCTACATTTTGTATCATTGCCTTCTTTAAGATTTATAAAATTGATTTTTTTCAGATCTGAGTGCAATTTTTGGTCACATAAGAAAGTTATGTGAGGTAACTGGGTTATTGTCATTCTTTTTTTCAATTTATTTTGTTTTAATTTACGTGTATCTCTGCAACTTTCAAATTTTGGTAAGTGATTTAATCTATTGCATTTCTTTAATCTCTTTTTCAGTCTCCAGAGTTACCTTCACCTGTTTATCACTTCCCTATGATAAAACAGTTTTATCACGTCCATGTACTTTGGTCCTAGTTGATCCTAATTTCCATGTGCCTTTCTACTTCAAATGTCATTTTATATAATGTAACGTTTTATTTTCTGGGCCTTATCTTTGGATCAGAAGGCTGCAGAGAACTTCAGGTAAGAAGCTGGCACGGGAAGTTCAAGTTCCAGGGCGATAGACAAGGTTGCAGAAGCAATGTGCCTATTGTTAAGACAGTATCCCACAGAAATCACGCAAGACAACGTGATCGAACTGTTGTAATGGATAAAGGTAATTGCACCAGGGCTTCCAGTTGTTGGAACCTTAAATGTAACCACCTGGCAAAGAATTGGGAGAAAAATGAGAGAAAGATCAATGTTTGGTCACATAGAAGCCTTTAAATGCTTGCCCACCTGGACACAGGTTATGAATGCTCTGCAAAACGCTCAAAGAAGGCCAAATCCCTCCATAGAGACAGATATCAATTTTCCTGCATCCCCCACTGATGCTGGTAGGCGTAGGTGTTCCCCAGAGATTGGGATTAGAGATGGGAGTGGGAGGAGGACTTAATAATGGATTCAGGTTGGACTTTCCACGGGCAGGAACAGGAGGGGAACAATGTAAGTTATGGCCCTAGCCCAAGCTTTTGCGTGTGCACGGGCTGTGGTGATGGAGCACAAAATTCAAACTGTGGAGCCATTACGGAGGAGTGGTTTTTGAATTCCAGCCACGGTGGGGGGGAGAGAATCCCAAACAGCTCACCCCTCTCAGTCGCCACTGAGTCACAACCATGTGGTGAGTGGGTCACGGCATGGGCACCGCAATCTTGCGCATGCAGGGAACTGGAACTAGGGTTGTCTCTTCCAGCCCCACAACCATCTTATCCCAACTGCATGAACAGGGAGAATTTGTCTCCTGTCACGGCTGCCATCTTCTGGCATGCCTTTACCGGGAGCTGAGTGCATCGATATAGCAGGTAGTGAGGCATTGGAAGATGCAAGAGAGGAATCAGCTATGGTTCCTCTGGGTGAGGATGACTGTATGACCGCGGGTACATCAGTAGGCTAATGGGAAAGGTGTCGAGAGGAAGTGATGTGGACAGGAGATTGGAAAGTTATAAATGCTTGTCTGATCATTTACCACCTGCAGCAAAACCCTCTGTTCCAAAGCTTGCCTTATGATGCGACTAAGGAACTGAGGCAAATTGTTAAAGAAAGTGGCATTTCCTTGTCTCATGCATTTTCGTATTTGGAGACATTGAGTACTACATAGGTCTTTACCCCCCATGACTGGAAGACACGGTTAAAAATGGTCTTAATAACAACACAATACAGTGTTTGGCTCACCAACTTTCGGATGAATTGTGTAGCTTATGTAAATGATCCTAGCGGCTTGCAGGCAGGCATGACTTGTGGTCATTTGGTGGAGGAAGGAGCTTTTACAGCACCTGAAACCCAGGTTGGCTATCCTCAAGAGACATATGAGGTAATCGCGAAAATGGTTTTAAAGGCAGTGAGGAGGCTTCCTAGCACTGACAAAGATAGCAACCTATCCTTTGCAAAGGTCCTATAATGACTGACAGAATCTTTTTCACAGTTTCTCAATCAGCTACAAGCTTCGTTAAGCAGACAGATAGAAAACCAAGATGCTAGCGAATTGCTTTTCAGGCAGCTCGCCTAAAAGAATGCCAACAATGACTGTCAGTGAGCCTTGTAGACCATCCCCGAAAGGGAAAGCTGCACGATTGCTGAAATGGTCTGAACATGTCACAATGTTGGATCAATTGAACATCATACTGCTTCTCTAGCAATGGCCTTAAGTGCCCAGCTGAGGATACAGGACGAAATGAAAGGGAAAAGCGGCTGCTACCGATGTGGGGCTGCTGATCATTTCTATAAGGACTGTCCTAAAACCCCCCCCTCAGCAGTATGCTAAAAATGTCATAAAGGGAAGCAGTGGTCTAGTGAAGGTCAGATTTGAGTTAACCTGAAGAAAAACCTTTCCCATCAGGGAAACTGGAGATGGGGTGTGAAGCTGCATGACCTGGTCCATCAAATAAATACAACTCAAGAAAATCAGTTAGTGAGTTACTCACTGCCATGACAGGAAGTGCAGGCCTGGACTTGGCCTCCGATCAACCAGTAAACATAACTTCCACTGCCATAATGTTGATTCCCACAGGAGCTTGGGGACCCTTAGACCCGGGGATCCATGCCCTTCTAGTTGGACGTTCATCAGCCACTAGGATGGGTTTGTTTGTCCTACCTGGAGTGATTGATTCTGACTGTCAAGGTGAAATACAAATTATGACATGGACACGGATGCCTCCCTGCTACATACCTGAGGGACAACGACTTGTCCAGTTAATCCCCTGCTACAGTGCGTCACCACCTGGGGAAGGGGAAAGAGGTTTTGGGGCTTTCAGGAGTACAGGCGAGTTGCAAATATTTTGGGCAAGGACTATCCCTGCGGCAAAACCTATAATGACTTGTCACACAGGCAGATGCAGATTTAAAGGCTTAGTGGACACAAGTGTGGACGTCTCTATCATAAAGGACACTGACTAGCCCACTGTATTTCCTGCTTCAGCTATTCAAGGGGTTGGAGGTATGCAAAAGTCTAGGCAGAGTGCACAAGTGCACAAGTATTGGGACCAGAGGGGCAATAACTATTTGGCTATTGCCAAAATAGCACCTTTCATTGCTCCTATCCTGTGTACTCTGTGGGGGAGAGATGTATTAGGCCAGATTGGCACTGTCATGCAAATTGCGACAAAGGATGCTCAGGATTTTCAGTGAGGGCCATTGACCAGCCATTCCAAGGACAGATTAAACTGACATGGAGAACCAATCACCCTATATGGGTCAATCAGTGGCCCTTAAAAAAGGAACGACTCGTTTACCTGAGTAACCTAGTCCAAGAGCAACTAAATGCAGGACATATAGTGCCAACCTCCAGTCCGTGGAACACTCCTGTGTTCTGCATTCTGAAAAAAGTGGCAGATGTCATATGCTGCAGGATCTTAGAGCAGTCAATTCAGTCATAGAACCTATGGGTGCTTTACAGCCAAGACTCCCTTCACCTGCTATGCTTCCAGCAGGATGGCCACTAATGGTAATTGACCTAAAGGACTGTTTCTTCACTATTTTCCTACACCCTGATGATACCCCATGTTTTACCTTCTCAGTCCCTACTTTAAATCATGCAAAGCCTATGGAAAGATAACACTGGGTGATTTTGCCCCAGGGTATGCGCAGCAGTCTGATTATTTGCCAGACTGTTGTGGCTAAGGCTATCCACGCTGTCAGAAAACTTCACCCTTGAGCTATGATTTATTATTACATGGATGACATCTTAGTAGCTGCGGCCAAGGAGTCTGAGTTACAATGCATCATAACTGCTCTGACTAATGCTTTCCAAGAAGCAGGGTTGCAGATTGCTCCAGAGAAGATCCAGCAATCTCAACCCTGAGCCTACTTTGGATGGAGGATCACACGGCAGGAAATCAAACCACAGCCACTGACAATCAAGGTAAAAGACACTTTAACTTTAAATGACTTACAGTGACTCTTAGGAGCTCTTAACTGGTTAAGACCTGTCTTAGGCATAACTACAGAGGAACTTCATCCTCTTTTCGAACTGCTCAAAGGCGATCCAGATCTAACCTCCATTTGGTCCTTAACTACAGAGGCAAAACAGGCCTTAAAGACATGTTCTTAGGCAATCAAGAGCAGACAAGGCAGATGGTGACATCCTGACCTTCACATTTGCCTCGCACTTGTTTTTAGCAGGTTCCAGCCCTTTGCAGTTTTGTTCCAGTGGGATCAGGCCTAGTCTGATCCCCTGAGGATCCTAGAGTGGCTATTTTTGCCCTACTTACCACCAAAGACTGTGTGGATGATTAATGAAATGCTTACTAAGCTAGTCATTAAAGGCAGAGGGCATCTACAGGAGCTGGACATACAGGATCCTGCAACCATCTACATCCCAGTGACAAAGAACAACCTTGACTGGCTACTAGCAGAAGATGCTAGATTCCAGGCAGTCTTGGCAGACTACCATGGTGACATTTCAATTCATTATCCTAAACACAGACTTTGGGCAGAAATGGGTAACCCACCTCAAAAGCCACACACCAATATTGACACCAACCAGTAAACGACCTTACTGTCTTTACTGATGCCTCTGGGTGGTCCAAAGAAGCTGCAGTGACATGAGTAAAGCCTGTCACAGGACAATGGGACAAAGAGGTGCAAACCATAAGCTATGGTTCAGTACAGGTCCTAGAACTTGCTGTCATTTATATCGCCTTTTTTGTGATCAGTCAATTAACATTCGTGATTTGTGTTATGCAGCAGGGTTCATCTCATGTCTTGAGGCTTCCTTTCTTCAAGATGTTACTAATCCCCATTTATTTGCTGAGATTTGTACTATATGGTTTCTTGTTAACCATAGAAAATTTGACTTCTGTGTAATACGCATTTGTTCTCATACAGAAATGCCAGGATACATAGCAGAAGGTAACCAAAGAGCTAATGATCGTCACAGTACCTAGAGCTCTCGAGCAAGCTAAAGTGTCTCATTCCTTTCTCCATCAGAACGCATGTTCTCTAAAAAGATAATTTCAGATCACCATTAACCAGGCTTGAGACATAGTCACGTCATGTCCAGACTGTCAACAAATTACCCCAAAGCCATCCCAAGAAGGAGTTAATCCCTGAGGACTGATAGCCAATGCGGTGTGGCAGACAGATACCACACATGTAGCTGAGTCTGGTCAGCTAAAGTATGTCCATATCACAGTTGACACACACTCCAGATATATAAATGCCACTGCACATACTGGGGAAAAGGCAAAAGATGTCATAAGGCACTGGTTTAACTGTTTTGCAACCTTAGGAACCCTGAAAAAGATAAAGACTGACAATGGTCCTGCTTATAATTTGGCAAAAGTCAAAAGCTTTCTAACAGACTGGGGAATTTCTCACTCCACAGGCAAACCACACTCACCTACGGGACAGGCGATAGTGGAGAGATGCTGCAAAAACAAAAGAAAGGGGGAATCCATCTGTAGCCCACAGGAACGTCTGTGGAAAGTGACATATGTACTAAATTTCTTAAATTGTGACAATGTAGACCAGAGCATGTATGAAAGACAAAACAGACCTCAAACATTTTCCTCTCCAAAACCACCAGTCATGATAAAGGACTTAATATCAGGACAATGGATGGGACCGGTGGATCTTGTGATATGGGGGAGAGGATATGCTTGCATATCTACAGGCACAAAACTAAAATGAATTCCTTCCAGATGTGTCAAACCTTATATCGGTACATCTTCACAACAGGAGCAAGTGACAGAGGTGACAACTGAAGAGACTACAGATAAAAGCACATACCTGATGATTATTGCTGAGATTAACCTGTGTGGATGAAATACAGAAACCTAATAAAATTAAAAGTATGTATGAGAAGAGAGAGTGAGGTGGCTGCTGCATGAATGTCTATGAGTCAATGAGAGAATGGTGTGGTCATATGACTATATGTGAGTGCATTAGCACTTTTAATCTAATAAGCCTTGAAAAGGCTGCACCTACAGGACAGCACTACCTCAGCCGCATTGTCACACTAGAAAAAGTTCAGTCCACAACACTTAACCCCCCAAAAAACCCCTTTTGTTGAAATAAAGTTGAATTTTCCCTGTTCTATGCAGACCCCTAGAAAAATGGAGGTTGATGTTTCACCCAGTTACACAAAACCCCTCAGATTAATAAACTTGTTGTTGATTCCAGTTGAATACAAAGCATTAGAAAATAAAAGTTCAAGTTTATGTCAATTAATTTCAAAAGGTTAGAAGAAAAGTTCAAATAAGTCTACTTGTTAAAGAACCAGGATCTATAAAGGTAAGGTAGTGAGCTGAGTCACCGTGATATAATAGTGATTGTTAACAAAGGTTCAAAAGGTTTAAAAATGTACTGTTCTACAATGTATACTGTTCTGTAATCCATCACAATAATAAAGAAACGGGAGAGATGATGGGTTCATGTTACAGTAAGGCTGTCCAAGGAGCATCCTGGGAAATGAAGTCCCCTAGGTACTCCAGCACACATGAGCACTGGAGTACTCTGTTGTGATTGGTTGGTAGAATCATGTGTTGTGACATTTACTTTCAAAGTGCATAAAAAAGTTGTTGTTTGTCTTGAATAAACGGATTCAGCTGCTGACCTCTCAACCAGGTCTGAGTGGATTTATTATTTATTATATTAATAAACCGCCACACTTTCAGGGTTCATTTACTCAGAGTTCAGTAGTCATTTTAAGCCTGAGGCCTGGCTACTTGCTTCATTGTCAAATATGAGCTTCTCTACAAACAACAACCAGTTCCAACTGGTTGACGTCAAAACCTCTCAGGCACTGAGAATGGAAGGAAGACAACTAGAAATCTATAGGTGGCTTCAAAGCTATGGCAAAATAAAATTTTTGATCAAAATCAAAAAGCTCTTGCATTTTGAGAAGAAAAAGCCCAGAAAAGATTAAACTGGATCGTTTTGTGGAAAGCTTTGCATCTTATCATGGCTCAAGAACAGAAACCATGAACCACTGACACAAAAGATGTATTCTAGTCAGAGGCTTTGTGCCTTAGCACAGCTTTATAGAGGGAGGCCCTGGTTCTCAGTGCTTCTTTTCATCTTATAGTTTCTCAAGTGCACAGAGGGCCTGCTGGGGTCTTAGCTATGTCAAAGTGAACTACTCACACTTTGGAAAAAAATAAGGAGACCGTTATTGTTGAGTTGAAAAGGCAAAGGTACTGCCGAAAACTCAAGACCTTTGTTTTATGCTGAGGTTTTTTTGTTCCACAAAGTCTTTAACTGCTATTGATAAAGGTTTGCCCATGGTGCAGCACTTGATTGCTCTTCTCCTGGTGGACACTCATACTATCAGCTTAGAGGTAAAGAGAACCACTGTGACTTGACCCTGATGATCAGGGAGATTTATCAACCCCCTGAAAGCATAAAGGACTTAAATGGGCAATATACTATAATGCAAGGACTTCTTATATGGTGTTGAGTGAGCATTATAAAGGCAGACAGAACAGCTGTAGTGGTAGGGTGTTGTATTAGCGTTGTGTCACAGAGGAACAGTAGTTTATTAGATGTATATCCACTGAATTGTTGTGACTTCTTGCTATGTACGCAGGGCTTTTATCTCACTTCTTAATCTATCACTTTTGTTTGTCAAAAATTTAACATCTTTCAACATATCCTGACTCCACATAGGTGATTACAAAATATTTACCTGTTGCTGTACCTTATGGAGTTGATGTTTTGCTTGAGTTTTTCATTCTGTGCTTTACTCTGAAGGAAGTGCCCCTGTAAGTAGACAGTTAGAAGGAACTACACATTTCTATATGTGGTGTTATAAACTGAATAACTTATCAGTTAAATAGTTCAGGACTGACCTTGGAGCACAGATGTTTTAAACTCTTCAGCCTTTAATAATGTCTCATCTTTATTGACTGGAAGAAGTGTTGAGGGTTTATAACTTCTTAACATCTTTTGTAGTGATTATTTTTAGCAAGGAATCTTTTGCTTTTCTGAAATGTCACTTTCTTTGTTTATAGCTGCCTTTCCTCTTTGTAAGTTTCCAAAATCCATTGCTGTCATCTGGACTTTTTTCTTCTAATAAATAATTTCTTATGCATTCTTCTCAATGCATTTTTTGATGGTTTTTGTTAAGTTTTGTTTAGCCTGATTTCTATCTTCTGTTCTACCCTGTACTATTTTCTAGGTGACTAATTTGAACTGTTTGTGTCTTCCTAAGCTTTCAAGTATGCCTAGGGTAACCTTTTCAGCTAAATGTTTTGAGAGTATTGCTTCTATCTTATTTTTGTGGTTTTGTTATTTTTTTTTAAGAGGACCTTTCTCCACTGTGATTTCATGCTGGTATGGTTAAGTAGCTTAACCACATTTCAGAGAGCTTAAATTTCTCAATTTTTTGCTTCACAGTATTCTTGTTTAGGTTTCTTGTCTGAAGTTTAGGTCAATAGTTTTTGATTTCCACATTTAACCTTAAAAGAAAAAGTAAGAAGGTTGTGTCCAGTAATAGTCAATGGGTGATCACCAGATACTTCTTGGACTTGTTCCTGCTCTTTAGTAATAGCAACCCCTCTTGCACCAGAACTAGCTTTTCTGAGCATACAAGTAATGACACAGATACTTAAAAAAAACTTTAGTGATTTAAGAAATATTTTTCTCTCAAGTCAGAGTGGTAGGGACTGTATGAACAGAGTAGAGGACTATGAATTTGTTTACTGCCTTACTGTGTGGTATGGGACACAGGTGTGGTCGAGTGTTTTTAATGTATGGAGAAGCTTTTTATGGGTTAAATGTTGGAAAAGATGACCAGTGGACTCATCTGAAGTAATTGTCTATTACATAGTGGCCCTCATTCCAGTTCTATGGACCATATCTGAAGGTACAATTTGACCGGGTCTGAGCTAAAATACAGTGTTTATTTATCACTTTGATCACACTTACAGCTGTAGTCTGCAGACTACAGATCTGGAGACTACCAGAGAATATAGCTCTAATAATTTATTATTTTTGAAACTTTGTCATCTTTTTATTCAGAAGAGGATCTTATTACTTATCACTTCGATATCAATTACACAATAATCATAACACTGATGAATAATTCCATAGTCATTCAACTGTCAACATAGTCAGCATAGTATCACTGAAATGTTTCTGATTATCCCTAACAATTCTATTTTTGATGGCTATGGAATATGTAATTTGTGTGGTTTATAAGTGAATGTATATTATCTCTTTTCTACACTGAGTGCATTGTTCAGCCAGTATGCCTGAGATGGGAATTTATGTTCACAGACTGTAAGCATGAAACATCACTACAATCCATAATGAGGCCATTAGTATTCTGCTCATGCAAGCTGGTGTAAGTACAATTTTCAGTGGCCTAATGTAACAGGTAATCATAAATTAGTATTTGCTTTAAAACAACACCAGATTACGCAGCCTGCATGCTTAAGAAGAATGACTCAGTAAGTAGTGCAGCTCTGTAATGAAGTGGGAGCTCATTAAACAGATGCTATCTACTTCACTGATCTACATAACCAGCAAACAAACCAAATGGAAATGTTTCAACAGAACACTGCAGTCAACCAGAACAGGTTCAGGTTCATTTACTGTGGCATCATCTACAGGAATTTGTCACAGTAATAATTGAATAGTTGCTTGCTAATTTATCATTTTACATTTGTTATTGCATTTGCATAATGTGTTGATTTTTTTTATGTCTTTGGTTACATTAAAATGCCCTCAGCTGTGTTTACAAAATCGGAACACAGTGGGTGATTTTAAGATTCATCAAACTGGCAGTGTTCGATATTCATTGCTTGGACTGTGTTTTTTGAAAGTGTTTCTTTTCTTTTTCCTGGTTCATGTGCTACATCTTGGCACATATAGACTTGTAATTAGTATTTAGGAAAATTGAAATGTTTGTTTCTTTATGGATCATAGGTAAAGGCATGCAGATAGGAGCAGCGACTAGGCATCCAGTACTTCTAGGTGTATATGGTATATTTTATAGTATTACATAAAACATACAATACTATAAAAACATAAGATGTTTTTCCAGTAGGTGGAATAGGCAGAAAAAACAATGATTTAGAACTGGACTCTGTGCATAACTTCAAAAATCAGTATTAGTATCGTAGTGTTTTACCTGAAGTACATCTTGCTGACTTTAGAGGCTTTGCAGATGCCTAAGAAGAACAGTAGTTTATAACACTGTTATGCAGTTCAGTTTGAGATGAATGGGATGTAAAAAGGCCAATGATTAGAATTTGAAAGATAAAAATAGTTTGTGTCATAGTTTTGATATGCATTGGTTGCAGGTGTTACAAAATATGTGTGTGAAATATAGCTGCTAAAAATGCAATAAATGGGTTCTCACTTTTTGTATGGTAGCATTTTTTATTAAACTCTGTTTCTGGTAAGTACTGGTGCAGTGTGGTATATTCCATGACACAACGAGAGGCAGAATCAATTACATTTTTAATGTTAGTCCCTTTCAGGACTTTTTTTATTTAATGCTTTATCTTTTGCTTATATCTCTTAACTTCTAAGAGAACTACAATCCCACAGATATACCAGTTGTCCAGTGAATTCTGACACATTTATAGTTTTATGTCCTCCTCAAAAGCTCTTAATATTGTGAACACTTGAACACACAATAATTGCTACTTAACAAGTAGCCAAAGATTATACTTGTGACCTGTATGCAGACTGCACATGGAGTAACTGTAGTAGTTTCCTTTTACTGTGCAAATGTGTCATATGTGGAGAACTAATCACCAAGATGAACTCAGTGAAGGTGAGTAAAAGAGAAAAAAAATTACAAAACATCAGTGTTTAACTTCAAATAAATGTCAAGGGAAAACTGGTATTTATAAATCACTTTCCAGCAAGGCTGATTAGACTTCTTACAAGAAACAAAAGCCATATAATTGCTACTAAGGTGCAAAGTGCATCGTCAAAGTGAAAATAATTGCCTTTTAAATGTTCTCAAAAAACTTTCACTCCACACTTTCTATATGATCATTCATGTCTTCCATAAAAAACACAGGCTTAACAGATCTCTACATTTGTAGCTAACCTTCGTCAATAACCTGTGGCGCTAAACAATAATTCTGCTGAGATTAGCAGTTAGAAGTTGCACATTCTTGAACACATAGCAAAAAAATGCTAGCAGCAACAAGTAGTAGCTAGCAATATTGTGGTCACTGTGCTAATCTACTGAAAATTTGCATGCATATGTTTTTTAAGCACTGCCTTGTAAACTGTTCAGTTCTCTGAGATTTTATCTGCGTTCACAGAATCACAGAACGTGTACGGTTTGAGGCACCACAGTGGGTCATCTGGTCCAACCTTCTTGCTCAAGCAGGGTCATCCTAGAGAACATGGCACAGGATTGCATCCAGTGAGTTCTTGAATATCTTCACTGAGGGAGACTCCACAACCTCTCGGGGCAATCTGTTTCAGTGTGTGTTCACCCATACAATAAAGTAGTTCTTTATATTCAGGTGGAACTTCCTGTGCATCATTTTCTTCCCATTGCCTTTCGTCCTACTGGTTGACACCTCTGAGAAGAACCTGGCTCCATCCTCTTGGCATCCCCCCTTCAGACATTAATACACATTAGTGAGGTCCTCTCTCAGTTATTGCTTCTTGAGGCTGAACAGGCCCAGCTCCCTCAGCCATTCTTCATAAGAGAGATTCTCCAGACCCTTGATCAGCTTAGTAGCTCTCTACTGGACCTGTCCAGGGGCTCTGTGTCTCTCTTGTGCTGAGAAGCCCATAACTGCACACAGTGCTTCAAATATGGTCTCACCAGGGCTGAGTAGAGGGATAGGAATCCCTCTCTCAATCTCCTGGCAATGCTTTTCCTAATGCAGCCCAGGATACAATTGGCCTTCTTGGGCACAAGGACACACAGCTTGTTGTCCAGTATGATCCCCAGGTCCTTCTCTGCAGAGCTACTTTACAGCGGGTCGGCCCCTAGAATGTACCAGTACTGGGATTGTTCCTCCTCAGGTGCAGGACCCTGCATTTGCCCTTGTTGAAATTCAGAAGGTTCTTCTCTACCCATCTCTCAACCTAAGAAGATCCCTCTGATGGACTGCACAACCCTCTGAACTATCAGCCATGATTGGGTTGTTTAATAATTGCTGGAAATTTTAGCGTTCTTTTTACCTCCCATCAATTAAAGTAATTAGAATTTTGATTTATAAATATATGCTTACATGGAAACAGTCATATTCCATGTACGTGAAGTGTCTAAGTAACTGGAATATATCAGGAATACTGAAATTCTGTTAAAGGAGAACCTTTCAGTCAATATATCTGTCACTAAACAATGGGAGACAAAGCAAAAAAAAATTCAACACCAAAGCTGTATAAACACCTTCCAGCATATGGAGTATACTAGTATCTCAGAAGAAAGTAAGAGAGCTGTAAAATCTAACTCAGTTCCTTCCTATTTATCAATCTAGTTTCTTTAAAGTGTTTTGAAAATAAGTCATCAAGTTTTCACACTGTTTTGATTTCCTCTATGAAGTGGGTGAAAGGTGATCAAACAATCCATATTCTTGCATCTGCTAATACATGTAAACTATAGTTCTGTGTCTACATCATGAAGATGTAGAATGTAACTATATTGCACTTCAACACTTGTTTATACTAACATTCAGTTGTACATTGAAATTCTGCACAAGAATGATGAACATTTGATGACACCAATCGAATGTGACCTTTTCATGACATAAAACAAGCTTCTGGTTATATCATTATCCTATATAGTTAAATTCAATCCGCAGAAGTAGCATCTCAGTAACAAGAGGATCAAATTTAGCTGTGAAGAAAATGGTTGAAGAGAAGCACAAACAAATACAGGTTGAAAAAACTTTCTTTCAAAGATAATAACCCTTCTTTTGGCTTACTATTCCTGCCTCCTGGAACATATCAAGTAAATCCTAGCACAGATAAATATATTTATTGTTTTTTGACAAAATAGGCCTTAACAAGCCTACTTCTGAATTTCACCCTAGATTAAGTCCTTTCTTTCTTTCTTTAGTTAGCCACCCCTCCCTGAAGGTTGCTTGTACTCCCCTCCCCACTTTCACTTCCACCCAAATGACTAGAATGGTACTAGCACAAGCTCAAGAGACAGAGGTGCTTTCTTTTGCTGAAGATCTATGTCCATCATCAGAAATAGATAATGACGTGCAGGTGCAAGAGGGTGTTTCTACTAAGTCCACTTGTGAATCACCAGTCTGTGCTTTGCAGAAGATAGAATGTCTATTTTCTCCTTGGTTTGCTTCCTATTCCAAACTAGCTCTACAGGTATTGAGAATTTTCATCTGGGACATATCTTCTGATACGTTTGCTTTTGTTGTTGAAATTTTCATTTATAGCTTTCAAATGTACCAACAAATCTGCAGCCACAAGATAACCTATAATATAGGCAATTCTATATGTGCAGGACCATTTGAATAGATTAATAGCATGTATGACCTTATGATTTCTTTCTCTGCTGTTTGTAGTCTTGTTGATCTTGGCTTCTCCCCAGGCTTAATGCCATCATGTATTCATGTTTACCAAATTTAAGCCTACTACTGGACATACTTAGCTTATCTCTCGCACATTTTATGTCAAGTTTGCTTTTCTCATTCTGTGTGTACCAGTATCTACTGCCCAAATTTTGCCAGCATTGCAGTTTTGTACTTACCATACATATCTGCAAAAGAATGGACAAACCTTATATCTCTCTGGGGAAATATTGGTTGAAAGTATTCACCAGGCTAATTATAGCAGCTCATGAGATATGGCAACTAAGAGATTCCAAACTGAAACACTTTACAAGACTTTTTCTATCATCCCAAGTGATGAGAGTACAGAACCAGATCACTTTTTTGATAGGTGCCTTATCTACAGATACTTCTGGGTTAAGCTTTGTGAAACATGGGTTGTTTGATATATAGTGCGTGCTTTGCAGCAATATAGTCTTGAAATATGGGGTTTAGGTTTACCCATGGGAATGTAATATGCTCAAGCATTTATGTTGTCATTCACAGAATGTGCTTAACTTTGAGCAAGGGAATGGTTCCTGCAGTGTTCAAAAAAATGTCACAACAGACAGAAAACATGCACCATTATTAATTTTGTTAGTATCAGCTTAACTTCACTGTTAGCATCACTGAGAGTGACTCTAAGCCCTATGACAATGACCATGACTAAGGGTACAACTTTACAAAAGGAAGAGAATGAGAAATATCTAAACTTTGGAAGCAGCTAACTGTTTCCTTCTGTGACAGCTAACCAATGTGGAAATTGGGTGTATACTGTAGGCTAATGAGCTGCACATCAGGAGGTGAGCAGAAAGAAATCACCAAAAGGGGGGTCGAGAGAGGAAGAACCCTCTACTACTTGCACTCTTCAGGAAACAGGAGAAAAGTCAAATTTCAGGCATTTCAGATGTGTCAAGAAAGATATAGAGATTTTGAGGACTTGTTCTGTAAGACATTAGAGAAAAAAGAAACAGATTATTAGATTACAAGGGTATAACAAGCACAGGTACAGGTTAGGTGAACTAGGTAAATGTGTAAATTGTGCTTGTGATAGTCAAAATCAAAGGACAGAATAAGATAGCTGATTTGTTCTTCTTAAGGAGCTGTCTGTAATGAATAGAAACTGAAAAAATTGGGCAAGTGCGAGGTAAAGGTAACGGGGACTAAGTGTTGGCAACCTGTTTTGATCTAGGTTTGAACCACATTTGCAAAGCAGTAGTGATTTATGAATACATCTTTTGGTACCAAACACGTAAGTCTCTGCATTTTTCCATTCTTTGATACTTTTCAATTATTCATGTTGCTGCTACTTACTCTCTGAAGTGATTTGAGCCTAGGTCACACAGAAAAATGATTCAGAGGACTTCTCAGTGTTTTATCTGCATTTTAACTGGCTGAACATAACTCTTAAATGATTAAAGAGTCTGTCTGGCAAACTGGATTTTTAGAGAAAGAAGATGCTTTTACAGAGTTTTCACTCTTTTTTTTTTCCTCTTCTGACTTTAAACTGTCAGCAGCCAAGACTATTTGCCATTTTATTAATTAATTTTCCATCTAAAGACTCACTAGCTTTTTGAAAAACACTCTCCTCCCTTTACTCTCCCTAAAAATGCTAGTTCAGGTCTATTCAGCTCAGTTTTTTGCATAATAGTTTCCTTTGAAACCAAATAAAAGTAAGAGTAAACACAACATGGTGCTTACTTACACTCTGCTCTCACTGTATTTATTTTGTGTGCATGGGAAGATCTAGCTTTTTTTTTTTTTTGAGTTTGGGAGTGGACATGGGAGATGAGGAGAGATATTTCACAGAGCATTGTCTAATGCCTCTACCTGTCCAAGTGTCGCTGACTGAGAAAAACTATTCTAGCCAATTTGCTTGTTTTGGCTTTATTCCAAATAGGTTTGTGTCAGGTTTGAGTAGGTGGGATATTTTGAAATTTTTTTTTAAAAGAAGGTGGAAACAAAGAAAAACACTGTGTTTCTGAGAAGAGAGGATAACAGAACGTCAATAAGATTAAGACTGGAAAAAAGACCATTATAAAGGTTAGAGGAGTTTACTGCTATTTCACCATGAATCTATAGCATTGTGCATAAAGGAACCTAGAGCAGAAGAAATTTATGATGTAACTTAATCGGCTGCCTCTCTGCTTCTTTTTTATAATATGAAAACCAACCAAACAAATGTGAATTTTGTTAAGTCAAGAAAGAATTGGGTGTTCCAGATACTCTCAGAAATTATGTGTGTACGAAGAATTAGCTACAATTTTGAGCTATAGATAATTGACATGAGTACAAAAGTCAACAGAAGAAACACAGGCTCCAGACTTTCCATGTAAGGTGAAACCCCAATCTTTCTTAGTTCTTGCCAGGTTTGATGATTTGCCTTCTCACTGAAGAGAAGACGTGTAGAAGCAGTACTGCAACACTCAGAGAAGCTGCTTGTAACTGATCAGTTCTATGTGTTTGGAGAAGAATTTTCAGAAGTTATCTTAGGTACATAGGATATTTTTACGTGAAAAACAGAAAAGCTTACATTTGGCAGACAGGAGGGAAGCAAGAATAAATTGCCTCAGCTTCGTCATAAGTATATTAAATTGTTAGAGAAGAAAAGGACTAGATCAAAAATTACATGAGTTGTACTTAAGTGTTATAAATTTTTTGGCTGTCAGCCAGGAAAGCAGTGTCCATGGCTGTCACAGGAGCATGAGTGAACAAAGACACTTTGCTTGAAGTGAGAGATTATAGGCCTGGGAACAAAGAGTTTAGGAGGGAGCTGAAAATGAAAACTTTATCCACATAAAATGGGGACAAAGGAGATTTGAGTGCTCAAAGTAGGTCCATTTAGAGTAAAATTGAGTAGAATGATCATTCAAAACTTCAAAGATGCAATATGTCCAGGCTTTGTTAGTCCGTGCCCTGACCTCATGCTTTGGGACAGATTCAGAGGTGGTGTGGAAGTCAGGTAGCAGTAAGCAGGTAGAAGGAATTCAGCACCAAACTTTGTAGCCTATAAAGTGCAAGTTAAAAAATGGTATGTTCTTCTGTCCATCTCATCTCTTTACTACATTTCATTTCTAAGTCCTCTCTGTATATGTTAAACTCGACCTCCTTATACCTAGAGCGCAAAAATTGGATGCTACATAGAAGGAATAAGAGTTATACCAGATGGCTGCTAGTGGCTTGGATGGGTAGAGTCTTTAATGGGTAAAAAAATGACTGAAAGGCTGGGCCCAGAGAGGTGTGGAGAATGGAGCTAAATCTGGTTGGTGACCAGTCACTAGCAGTGTTCCCCAGGGATACCAATGGCCTCTTGGCCTGTATCAAGAGTAGTGTAGCCAGCAGGACTAGGGCAGTGATCATCCACCCTGTACTCAACACTGGCAATGCATCTCAAGTATTGCATTCAGTTCTGGGCCCCTCACTTTAGAAAGAACATTGAGGACCAGGAGTGTGTCCAGCAAAGGGCAACAGCGCTCACAAGAGTCTAGAAAACACGTCTTATGAGGAAAACTGAGAGAGCTGGATTTGTTTAGCCTCAAGAGAGCAGGCTCAGGGGGGACCTCATGGTCTCTACAATAACCTGAAAGGAGGTTGCAGTGAGGTGGGAGCTGGCTCTTCTCCCAAGCAACCATGACAAGAGGAGAGGACACAACCCCTAGCTGCACCAGAGGAGGATCAGGTTGGACATCAGGAAGAATTTTTTTATGGAAAGAATTGTAAAACATTGGAATTGGCTGCCAGGGAGGTGGTGAAGTTACCATGCCTAGGGGTGTTCAAGAAATGAATGGATGTGGCATTTAGTGCTATGGTCTTATTGTCGTGCTGGTGATCAGCCAAAGGTTGGACTCGATGATCTTAGAGGCCTTTTCCAAGCTAAACATTTCTATGATTCTGTGATTCTGTGACTTAGTGATGAAGTTTGTAGTGTGGTGTTTGATATTTGGGTTTGGTTTGTTTGTTTGTTTTTTAATGCATGAAAGCTTAGGAATTTAAGAAAAGGGAAAAAGCTAATACCGAGGACTACCCTTCTATGACAAATATTTCAAGTCTTATTTTTATAGACTCTTAAAACTGCTTTAAACTATTTGCATGTGATGATGGTGTGTTGTTTTGTTTGTGTGTTTTTTTAGAGATATTTTAGGACATTGATTTCTGACCTGGCATCATTAGCAAAAAAAAAAGCTAGTGATATAAATGAGAGTAAAAAGAACAAAACTGCAGAATTACCAGGCTTGGGCAAGTTCAACGCATAATGACAGTATAATGATAAGATTTTTTTAGCTATAACTGATATCTTTGTTTCCACAGCTTCTCCAAAAGAGAGTGGAAATTCGATCATGTGTGATGTTAATACAACTATTCAAAGTTTCAATTCAAAGCAATATTGAAAGAAATATATGTATGAAAAATTAGGTCACCAAAGTTTACAAATTTGGCTTTTAATCACAGGTTTCTAAGGAGTTTTGTTTTACAGTTGTATAGGTGTTGTTTTGGTCAATGCCAGATACTAAACCTCAAGGCAGTCAGCTACCTGAGCAAAATTTTGTAACCTTATATTGGTTTAGGTCATTCTTCCCTGTTCAATAGACTTGTATGCAATAACCATTAGAAGTTAATTATTGATGAGTTTGATGTAAGTTGATGTCAGAAGTGTATTTTTCATGCAGACAGGCATGTCTCACAAACAGGGAAAATTAATTTTTTACTAATGTAAAACCATTTTTTTGTACTTCAAGTTTAAGCACGTAATAGGGTTCTCCTATGCTGTCAACTCTTTCTCACAATAAAATTGAACAAAAGGCTTCTTCAGTCTGCCTACAAGTTTGGAGTCCACTTCTACTAAATTTGAACAGCCGTAACAGCTCCATATACTTTGCTTTGGTTCATTTATTCATGAGCCCCTGAAGAGCTGTCATTTGTAAAGCCCTTGCACTACTTTATGGGAAGATGATTTGGTGTGTCAAGCATGTTATCATGAGAAATATTTGTCATTTTAGTGCCACATGTATACATTTTGTATTGAAAAAATGGAAAGTCTGAAAGGTAGAGCAGACAAGAAAGTAGTGATATTCTGAATGAGTGAATGGTTCTTAAGGAAAACCCTCAGTTAAAAGAAGTACGAGGGAAAGGCAATTCAACAGTGCAAAGATTATTTTCTTTGTAAGATTTTGTACTTATTTTAAACTTAGAACAGTGATACAATAGTCTGTATTTGAGTTGATATTAATTTTAGGACCACTATTAATTGCAACCAAGCACTTGGACACGATGCACCTTCTTTTCTTCTACAGTCCCTACAGTAATACCTCCCATTATGTTCATTCATTTTTAAGGAATCACTTCATTTCTTCTAGTAAGAGAGAGGTGACACATATGTGAGGCCCCTTTATATTTTCAAATTCCACTCCTTCAATTTGTTTTGGACTTACACTAGTTTATGTCAAAAGACTGAAAGAAGGAACAGTCTTTTTTCTGCTTTTTAATTGTCAAAATGAATTGTGGAGAGGCCAAAAGACGTTTCTCAAAAGTTCTTTTGGATGTATTTATCACTAAAAAGAAAAAAATCATTATTTGAATCTGAATTTTCTTCTTATTTATATGTAATGAGGAATACATTTTAAGTCTATGACAGTGAATTCTAAAGTTTGGTAAGTAAAGAAATATTTCCAGTAACTTTCTTCGATGGCAGTGGGAATGTTTCTGCCGTTCAGGCAGTAAAGGTATAAGCATTAGTGTGTGAGGGTTAGATTTCTGTGCTGGTAATGTGGATGTCTTTACCTGTAAGAACCACAGAAGATGTTTCCAAAGCAAATCTGCATTTCAGCCTTTCTGGAACAATATGCTGTGACCTTTATAGCATATCTTTTTTTTAAGGTTTGCTGAGTAATCAAAAATGGTTTGAGCATATTTAATGGAAGATATTTCCCTTTGCAAGCCTGCTCTGTAATTAAATTTAAAAAAAAACCCCAAAACCACATACACCACATCCCAGTTAAAATTCTTGTCACATCTCTCTTTGTGTTGCCTATATGTAAAATGTTGTTACAATATAAATCATGATATTGTCTTTTTATACATCTACAAATTAGCTTTTTATTTCACTCTGATGCTACAGCAAATCACGATCTAATGTTAATTTCAAAATATATAATTTTTGCATACTCCTTCTGGCACTCAATCTCTAATAAATGTAAAAGTGTGCCATGTAGGCGAAATGCAGTAAATAGACAGAATTCATTGTTGCAGCTCTCTGAAGGTTGCATGTAAGATGACAGAACTGGCCTCTGCGGACTGTAGAGGTAATAAAACTTGAATAAAGCTTCGTAGAAGAAAACTGAGCTATTCTGTTCCAGCTATTTCAAGCTCTAACAAAATCCAAACTGGTAGGGAGCAGACAGGAGTATTCCCCAGTGGAGGACATGAAAATGTTTCATTCCCTTTTGGTTGCTCTTTGCCAAACTAGAATTTAATAAGTGTATCACTTGCTATTTACCATTGTATAATGATATCATGAAAAACAAAAAGAGCAGATAAAATACTTTTTTTCTCAGGAAAATGTACTCGTTTTTCTGTATGTTAGATGGAAATGAAGTGCTTTTAAGTCCCAATGGGACTGAAAGTGTGACATCTCATAAAATTTCAGCTTGTATGTCTGAGAGATCTGCTGTGTCTCATGGCCTGAGCCTCTATCTTCACAACAACCAGCCACAATGCTTTAAGCTGAAAACAAAGCTGACAAAATTTTAGGAGGAAAAAATGCCAGTTAATATTGAGAAGAAATACATAAAGAAAATGTCTAAAAATAATTCTCAAAATACCCACCTTCTTACCCAAGCTCTGCTAGGGGAGGTTTAGGTTGGATAATAGGAAGAAATTTTTTACAGAGAGAGTAATCAGACATTGGAATGGGCTGCCCAGGGAGGTGGTGGATTCACCATCCCTGGAGATTTTTAAGATGAGACTGGATATGGCACTTAGTGCCATGGTCCAGTAACCACAGCAGTGTTGGATCAAAGGTTGAACTTGATGATCTTATAGGTCTTTTCCAATCCAGTTGATTCTGTGATTCTATGATTCTATGATCTCTGGTTTCGTCTTTGCTTGACTTTAATTAAAAAGTTCATTTTCATTTATTTCTTTGTTATACTGATAATGCAGTAGTTTACTGATGTGTTTTCTGGAACAAGACACTATGCAACAACAGCTAGCAATTGACAGACCTCATGTGTTCTTTTCCTGAGATTATCCATATCAGAGTGTAGTTTCAATTTTTTTGCTGTCTTCAACTTTGCGAACATTTGTTTTCTATTCTGTATGGCAAGAGAAGGAGGAAGAGAGAGGGAACCCAAACTCTAACAGATACTTATTTACATTAGAATAAACATAATCAAAAATGAATTTAATTTGAAGGAACAGAGGAGTGTAATAATTTAGTCTTGCAAAAAAAAAAAAATTAGAATTAGTTTTCAGCCAGACTCTTGCCTCATCTAAATCCATATGCATTTACAGTGCTCCATGATTACATAATTTCATTCCTGTTGACTAATATAATGAATGTGCTGATAAATATACTAACAGATACACAACCCTTCTTACATAGAATATTTTCCTTCTGAAAGGATACTCGGTTGGATGCGGCCTTACTGTTCATTTTATTTTGTTCTAAAAGCATATTCCAGCTATCCAATAATTTAATTTTCCTCTATTTGCAATCAAGCTGTATGGCACTGCTTCTTAAGAGTAGTTAGTATGAGTACCAAGCACTGCCGCTGGGTTACCATGAAGTGTTGTGTGAATAGTTGTGTTGCATGTCATAGCTCTTATTAACTCTAGTGCCATTGCTAATGTTTTAATGTATGCGTATATGTGCCTTGAGGGAGTAGTTTGTATGTTTTACTAGCAAGATACACAAAAATACTCCCTTTCTTTTGCCTCCATTATAAATTATTACATGCTCTCAGGGGACCTCTTATGAAGTAAAATTGTCATCTTGTGAACAGTATGGATGAGATCCCATGAAAGTGCAGCTGAGCAGCTACCCATCCTACGAGCAAAACAAAACTATCTCCACGCTCTCCCCTGGTGGCTTGCATTAATTTGTTATGAATAATTCACATTCCTTCATCACAGTTGTTATTCCTTCCTTCATCTTTTGTTTCCCAGTTTTGAAAGGCATATTAGCCTCTGCTGTTGTGGAGTGCTCTCAGGCAAAACCTTGTCTCCCATCCGCATGGCGGGGATCACTAGCGCTGGGCAATGCTGAGGTGGGATGTCACACTGGCACAGGAAAGCACCCTGAGAGGTCCATAAACCTACCAGAGCCCAAATTAGTGTTTTAATTGAGAAGCTAATGGGTTAATCAGAATCCCTGAGCCTGTACAGCTGAGTGGATTGGTTGCCTGGCAACAACACCTGCCAAAATGAGGAGGTTTTGTGCTTCTGCCGATTTTCGATCTTCGAGTCTGGCTCTTATCTTGGGAGAGTTCAGGAAAGGGAGCTGCTGGTGTGCTGAGTCTCGGGGTCTTTCTCCACTCAGCTGAAAGTACTGCAGGGCAAACATCAAAGAGTTTTCAACTCTGAGTCCATAATTGTAAGGCTTCCAAAGTTCAGATGCGTATTTGAACCTTTTGAAGTCTCACTTTTGCCTTGTAACCCAAACGGATTATTCACCATCCTCTCTCTGTTTTCCTGACCTGCATTCACATCCCTTTCTAAATCCAAACTACTTCCATTGATTTTTTTTTTTTAATAATTTTTTTTTTTTCTCAGCAGGCTTCCTCTTATCCAATTTCTTCTAAGCAGCTGACTAAGCCCCCTCTAATTTGGTTTCTCTCAACCAGGAGACATTTGGCTCTTGGTCCATCAGTCTATGTTACTCTGCTAGTATGTCAGGTCAGGGTTCTCTTTACCTTATGCGTCTCAGGATACATTTACTATGCCAGAGCAACATCAGAGTGCAAAGTTGAGGGCACCTGACTTAAAAACAAGCTACCTGTCGGGTTTGGTGGTTTTTTTTAGAACTGAAGAAGAAAGTCTGCTATGCTTATTTTCAAAACTTAGCTATTTCTCCAAAGGCTTTGTAAATCTGTGGAGTTTTGGAAGTGTCTGAGTTCAAGCCTGAAGCCAAGGCTGGCACTCTTTGAACACTGGTGGAAGTCTCATTAGGAAATCAACAAAACTGTTTCATTGGTTTGAGGCAACTTAGAGTTGCATAAATATGATCTCTGGCATGTTAATAGGTTTTCTCACAAATACAGTGTGCTGAATATTTCTGTTTATGCAAGATATGTACTTTGGTTAAAAAACCCTTCCTGTGGCACAATATGTTACTTTGCCAGTTTGCTTTAAAAAAGTCAGTGTTGTGTTGATCATATTTCTGCGGTACTTCCTGTATACTTTCCTATGCGAGCAAGATTTTAAAAAAATCTAACATTTCTAAATGTTAGAACAGTCTAGAACTGTTTTTAAGCCCTCCTCCCATGATTTTTCCCTGTGGTCTGTACCTTGAACATTCAGCTTTTACCCTTGTGTTAACACGTAATTCTGAATATGTGTTCTCTAGACAGACAGCACTTCTTTTTTTTTTTTTTATTTGATTTGTTAGAAAAGAGAATGATAGGGCATTCTGGCATTTATTTACTCACCTCTTCATGTACTGTGTCATATGGAGCTACTGTAATGTGACTTGCTTATTTTTAACAGCAAAACTACTGTGACACAAAGTGCTCTTCAGTAAGACATATGGGAAGAAACCTTTTATAGACAAGCACAATGGACACATAAGTAGGTGAGCCAAATGTCCGGGCTTGGATTTTACAGGTGTTGAAATAATTTCTTTCTTGTACCTTAATGAAATAAAATATCCAATACCTGGTAGGACAGCCAAATTGTGCTAGTGGTATCTCATTTTTATTCTAAAGCCAATGTAGGCTATACTGTAATACCTTGTCTCTGATTCCGGAAAAATGAGTCTCTCAAATCTATTCTCTACTTTGTTACATCTTGAGGCAATTTGCTACAGAGTGATTAATATGTCCTTTTGCATTGGAACAGACTTCTTTGATGAGCTCTGTGCCTGTCATCCTGAGACCATGTAACTAGTCTGGTTTTGATCTTTCAGAAAGACTGTGCCGAAATGGAGAAGACATTAGTCAGATTAGTTAATGTGACATGTAAAAGGGGGGAAATGATAAGGATCAGGGACTTGATAAGGAAGGAGTTTATAGCAGAGGATATCAGAAGGCAGATCACATGAAGAAATATTTATGTTTCATTTTATTTGGAACAGAGCAATAATAGAGTACAAAAACAAATTCCCTGCACAATGTTGAAAAGGCTGCCTTCCTTTTAAAGTAGAGCCTGCTCATCTTTTAAGTAATCAGATCTGAGCATGAATGTTTATGTTCGCTGTCAGGCTAAACCCATTACATTTTACCAGAAAGAATTTGCATGCAGTTTTTTATTCGTTAATTAAATTCCTGATGCAATTTGTAAATGCACTTTAAAGATAGTACTAGAGGGTGTAATGAGTTCCTAACCAGAAAATAGGGCTGAAGAAAGCTGAATTTCATTCTTTACATTTAATAGGCATTACCCTTACTACAGCAGTATTTTCTTATAATTTCTCACCAAACTACCATTTGCAAATGTCTGTATTAGCTGACTTTAACCACTACATGAGGTGCTGAGAGAGGTCTCTGTGGGACAAGTCTTGACACGGACTTCTGAAAGCAATTGTACTCAAAGATTTGGAAACAGGAGCAGTGGGACTCTAGCAGTTCTATGGACAGCATGGTGATAAAATGTATCTTTCCTCTGCTCAGATGATGGTATCTGATATTTAAAAATGTCTTTAGCTATTTATGCTATAAATAAGTCTTTGTGTGTGTATACGTATACAAATTTATGCATATATGCATATACGGATCTATTTGCATGCCTCCTATTTTTCACTTAAATGGCATATTCAAACAGAATGTAAAACAACCCAAAGGCTCAGGTCCATCCACAGGTCCTAAAGAGTGATACTGTCTGGAGAATGTACCAAAGCATAGCATAGCAACACAGAATTACAGAACAGTTGAGTTTAGAAGGGTCCAACTCCCAGGCTCAAGTGGGTCACCTAAAGCTGTTTTCCCAGGACCATGTCCAGACTGTTTTTGATTTTCTCTCAGAATGGAGACTTCATCACCTCTCTGGGCAACCTGTACCAGTGCTTGGTCACCCTCACAGTGACCAAGTGTTTCTTGATGTTCAGGTGGAAGGATCACATCCCTTGACCTGTTGGTGATGCTTTGCATAATGCAGCACAGAATACCATTTGCCTTTTCTGAGACACCTGTTGACTCCACCAGGACAGGAGGTATACCAGGTTCTTTTCTGCAAAGCTGCTTTCCAACATCATTTCATAACACCTTCTGCTTAGAGACATCTCCTAGAATTGGCAAGGGATGGTACTTTGCCTAGTCTGGGATATTGCACTTGCATCATGGTCACTTCTTGCATGTTTGCCTTCTGAACAGGTAGTGGGAAGGAGAATAGTTTTAGCTTTATTGCTTTAGCCCTTATATTTCCATGTATTTTAATTAGATGTCTAATTAGATTGCTTAAAAATAAAGATTCTGTGGGATATCGTGTGAAAATAGAGTCCTTTACACAATTTTATGCTTCTGGATAAAAAAGTTTCATGTATTCTAATGGTGGAAATCCCCTTCTCCATCTCTCTGAGAATGGAAAAATGCAGTATCTTGTTGAAGGTAGCAAACATATGATAACTTGAATCCTGATTCTCTTATGAAGATGTCCTGACAAAAAATTTAATATTTGGTCCCCTTAATCATAGCATGTGTTCTTCCATAAGGGTTGTATCTGATGGCAACCACGCTGCCCTGACAGCTGCAGAATGTGCCTAATGATGGAGTTTGGTAAAGTTATTAGGAATTATGAACTTTGTTTTACCTACAGCACTGAGAAGAATGGCTTATGCATGGAGTAAAACTTTGTGCTTCATGATAAAAAAATGTGAGCATCGGTAATGGCTTGAGTATGTCATTTGCAACACAATAGTTTTATATCATTGTTAACTTAAAATAGTTGGGACTGAATTCTTACCATTTTTACTTAATGGTAAGAATTATTTAACTTTTATATAATATATATACTAATGCCTTCTAATTCTCTTATTATAATCTGACATTGAGGAAACAAATTGCATGAGAAAACTAGAGGGTATTTAGCAGCCAGTCAGAAAACTGACCTGACTGTTATTTGCATTTAAATATTGTAAAACATACACAGTTGGAGTTCAAGAGAACTCTTGGTTTAGAGAACTTAAACTCTGTAGGCTTTTAGGCTCATTTCTGCTAACCATGAACTAGGGTGCCAGGAACCTTATCAATGAGCATAGCGGCATGCCTTCATTTGTCTTCATGTTTTACACTAGAAACACATGTTGGAACAATGTGTCATTTAGAGCTGGGTGAAATAGTTGGTGCTTACTCTCCTGGGAGCCGGAAGGAGAAATAGAAACCTGTTTTGCGCCTGGTTTTGGACAAGGATTTCAAGAGAGACCTCCCAGTTTCAATGAACTGAGATGAACTCCCCAGCAGTCCCTGGGCTCAGGGAATTTGGGCTTTCAGTATTTCCTTTGGGATCTGTGCCACTTTATATAGAAACTAAAGTCAAATGACTACCTAGGGTGTCTCTAAACAGGTTATTAGGACACTCACCTCCAGCTGCTGGGGTAATTCCTTATGGAGGGGGAAAGTTTTGACTCAGGCATCTTCCTGGTGGAGAAGATGAAGACCTGGAGTTCCCATGGCCTGGTTTGCCAGACAGAGTTTTGCCTAAAGAGTTATGGAGAGGAAAGATGTGGTTTTGGTCCTCAAGGGACTCGTATGCTTCAGCACAGTGTGATGTAGCTGGAGGCAGCAATATCCTCTGTCCTGTTGCTGGGGCTGCTGTGCAGGCACAACCCAGGTTATCACCTCGCAAAACAGGTGGGAGGAGAAGAGCTCACTGCATGTCCCTTGGGTGACTTCTGTTCCTTCTTGAGATATTTCGGTCAGAGTCCAGAAGGACTTTCCAGGCTGGATGAAATGTTTCCTGCCTCTGCTTGCTTTCATCAGTGCAAGAGGAAAAAAAAAATAAGGAAAGAAAATTTAAATTAAGGCTGAATTGAACTTTTTTTTTCTTCTCTTGCTTTATCTGTTAGGCTAAGAAATCAATTATTTGCACAGCCTCAGTATCAGTAGAGAGATCTTCTGTTACCGTTTCCTATACTGAAGAGCTTATTATGACTACATAGGGGTTATTGTATTCAAAAGCAAGGAGATTACAAGTATCTCAATGTCTTCTATAGCTGTTAGTAATTATTTTTCTTCCAGCTATGTTACAACCATTAAAGTTCATGTTTAGGTTACAATGTTCACTGTGTGAATGTTTGCTTTTAATTAATAGAAGGATGTGCTGGGCTTGTCCTTCCACAGTGTAGACCCTAAACCTGTCAGAAAGAGCTAACAGTAACAGAAGAGCTCTGAAAAGATCCTTCCTGTGAGAAATGTGGCTGGAATTCCTTGATTTCCACACTACTAGTCAAAGATATGAGTACTTCAGGGTTTTTTGTCCTGCAGACTGTATTAGATAACTCTGTTTTACTCTGCATGAAAAAAAGCCCCTGACTTTTGTCAGCTGTCTGTATATTTTCCAAGCTGGCAAAGAAATAGCTGCTAACAAGCAAACAGCGGCATATTTAAAATTCAGTGTAGATCATAGCTACGAACACACTGAGAGTAAAAGGGCTGCAGCCACCTCAGCTTGCTGTTCCATAATGAACTACAGAGCTTCTAAGAGAACCAAACATCCTGGCCCTTCTTCCCCACTGTGGAAATTCCTTCTCCCTCTCTCCCCTTCCCTTCTGCAGGGATGAGAAAATCTCACTGCAATATAAGCAGTTGCTGATATCATCTGTCATAAATACTCCCTAAAAAAATATTAAGAGAGAAGGGATAACAGCAAACCTCAAACCAGTGTTTAGGGCATAAAGGCCAGAAGCATTTGTGTTTGTTTCAAGATAGTGGAGACCAGAGTGGAGGTCTGGTATTTTACTGGTGACTGCTGAAGAAGAGGGATTTGGCTGCTGGCAGAACATAAAGCAAAGCTGACAACAAAGCTTTCCTTTCATGCTATCCAAATGAACACATTTCTAATCTGAAATTCAAATACTTGACAACAGAGAGCCTGTGAGCTGGGCTTTGAATAGGAAATTGCTTCATGGTTTTAGCATAATGAATTAGGCAGTTAGAGTAAATCCATTTAGAAAGCATAGAATGCTTTCACATGCCTTGTAAAAGCTAAAAAAACCTACTAATTTCCTAAATTTCTCATGACTTGCAAAATGCCTAAATGTTCTGTGCAAATGTGGTTGTGCATGTTATGTTTGGCTTATTGCAGTTATGTAGTTTGACTCGTCTATTTTACAACACACTGATTATTTAGATAAGTTTGTACCTTAATTAAAAACCATAAATAACAGCTAGGGCATTCTTTGAAAACCAGTGCTCTCACCAATAACGAGAGTACATTAATTAGTCCTGACACTCTGTTCTGGTCAATTACTATTACACATTCTGGAGATGCAGCATTAGGCTGAGAAAACAGCTGGGGTGGAGTCACACCAAGAAAATCAATAGAGGGATTCTCTGAACTGTTAGCTGTGTACTGACAAGTGGCAGCTTCAGTCTCATGTTTTGGACAATACTGGATCTGTTTTACATGGCAGCCTTCATAACCCTTCAAGGGGACCGAAGAGAAACCGTGTCACAGGTAGTGTAAGGAGAGGTGCTGTAACAGAACACAGAGCGAGGAGCTGTTGTTTTTTTCGTGCATATATCTGACCTTGGAAATCATTTGTCAGGCCTACTGGGAACTCGAAGTTCTTTCTTCTGTGACTTGCTTAAGTAAACAATTGCAGATAATACCACTTGGAAAACCAAGGTTAAATGCATTCCAGACATGTTTTCAAAAAGGAGCTTTTTTTTTGGTTTGGTTTTTTTTTTGGTTTGGTTTATTTTTTTCTTTTTAATCTTTTGAGAAAAAGCTCAAGTCCTGTTTTTGAGTGTTTGGTTTTTTTTCCTTCAATGGCTAAGCCTGAAAAGACACACTGAGTTTACAGGCAACTGCATAAGCACTTTCTAACAAATGCATACAAACAGATAATAAGGCATGACATTCTTGTATTCAGAACCTTACTAGATATTATAGTAAACCCACTTTTTTCCCATGGAAAAAATTGAGTAAATAAATGGATTTTATTTTATTACATTTTAACTTTGTCATCAGAGATACTATGGTGCAGTGAAATAGTTCTTTGCATTGGCATACCGATAAAGGAATTATGATGGATTATTTTACAAGGAAGTTTTCTTAATCATAAATGTGTGTCAAGCACCTAATTAATGTTTAGAGTTAGGAATGCAAAGGAAATATATCCTCACTTTCTCATAGTTGCTAAAATATGAATAGGTCTTTTTAGGTCCTTGGAGATGCATACCAAATATATGTATACGAGCATCTGAATGTATGTATGATGAATTAAGCTGAGAAACACTGACATTTAAATACATTAAAACTATACTGACTTAGAATAATAATTATCACCACCAGCATAATATAAATATTTAAAACTACTGTACCTCTGCAGTAGTCACAGAGGCACCAGGCTGAATTTATCAAAAATCAATTCTGAATGGCACATCTAGCAAAATAATGGAATATGGAAAGGAGGCATCTTCAAGTCATTAATATGGAGGAAAATTGAAACCTGCATTATGGGCTTGTTCTTAGAAGCCAACATAAACAAAAGGTTTCCAGATCAAGACTTTATATATACAAAATGTCATAAACGTCAAGCTATGTAGCTAAGATCTGCTCTGATGCAAGATAAGCTACTACTTGAATCATTCCACTATATTAGAGATGAGTATTCAGATTTTTCCATTAAAAATTAACTGAAAGGAACATAATTTTTTAAAAAAAGTTTAACTTATATTGTTGCACACAGTATTGTGCACTGAGTCAGAAATAAAAGCAAATATATAAAATACATGGTATGGTATGGTATGGTATGGCCAGTCTTTGTGAACGAAGATTTGGGAAAGGTCTTTACCCTTCGAGCCTGCGCAGTGGATTTTTTAGGTGAGACACAGTGTGCGCTGAGCTGAGCCCACCCTTTAATCCTAAGGTTCATCTGCCGGGGCCGAGCAAGCTTGGATAGTGGCAGTGAGGTCCTCAGGATGTAATAAAATATATATATAAACTCTTAAATTACAGCAAGATGTCCAAATTAGTTATTTGCGGCTGAGCTGGAGTTCATTTCCCCATAGCAGCCCTCACAGTGCTGTGCGGTAGCTAGAAGGGTGTTGATAACACACTGGTGTTTTGGCTACTGCTGAGCCCGTCACCAACACTGTAACATTCTTTTTCAATCAAAGACAAGATCCTGGGAGGGGACCCAAGTAGGCCAGCTGATCCAAACTGACCACAGGGATATTCCATACCATATGATATCAGCTCAGTTGTAAAAGCTGAGGCAAGGAGCAGGGGGGTGGGAGCAGTGTCCACCTGCTGAGAAACTGTCACGCCTACCAAAGCCCTGCTTCTCGGGAGTGGCTGATCACTGCTGCTCACGGGAAGTAGAGAATAAACCGCGTCATCTTTTGCTTCGCTTTTGTGCGTGTAAGCTTCCACTTTGCTTTCACTTTAAATAAACTGCGTTATCCCAACCCACAAGTTGTTTTCCCACTTTACTCTCTCCCCTGTCTGACTGGGAAGGGGAGTGATAGAGCAACTGGATGGGCACCTGGCATCCAGCTAAGGCCAACCCACCACAATCATAAAGATATTTATGTTTTACTGGGGCGAAAAGAGGTTTTCATTGACTTTTACCAAGTGCTATTCTTTGTGAATGCATGCTTATGTCAAAATCTCACTGGAATTTATGAAATTATTTGGCGGGCAACGAGACTTTTGCCTGCATATGGACTTTGAGTCTAGAATCTTATGCCCTGATACAATATGAAGTTCCTTTAGGAGTGAGGTGATTGCTTAAAGGTGAGGTAAGAGGTAATAAAGAGTAACAAAAGCTTAGACTGAAAGAAGAACATCTTATTGAATGAGATAAACGTATTCTGCTTAAAAATAACTCTCTGGATGAGAACTGATGTCTAAGCACTATTTCAGGAAGAAAGAACATGATGAAGCAGCCACAGTTACTGATTGCTATCCAAAAATAATGACTGACTTCTGACATCTTAACTCTAGGTTCTTGGTCAGTTTTTAATTAGCTTGCCATATAGAATCACTATATGCTTTCCTTTGTTCCTTGCTTGCATAAGGTGAAAAAGTGAAGAGGAGAAACAGATTACGGTTTTTCCTTTCCATATGAAAGAAATAATTCTCTCTTCTGCTCTAGTTTATAAATGATTTGTAGTAAAATTGCTGTGTAAAACACTGCCAGTGATATCAACTAAAGTGCGTGACTACTCTTACACTGCCTAAATCATATTTTGAAGATGCCTGAGAAGTACAAGGCATGTATGTGATGTAACCTTGTACCTCTTCTTGCTGGAAGATCTGGGTTGCGTTGCCTGGAGGTGCAGTATAAAATCCAAAGTCCGGTGAAAGCTTTTAGCCAAATATCTGTCATTTTGATCCTGCCCCTCTTGGAAGCATAAATTACACCCTTTCTTTGTAATGACATTTGATAATGTTAGGAAGGGGAGAAGTTATTTAAATTATGACAGATATCCAGGTTAATTGAAAGTTATTAGTCATGACCAGGAATTCACAGGGTTTGTTCTGCATTCTTAGAGGAAAATATGACTCCTGTCTCCAGCATATTTTGGTTGTTGTTATGAGGGACTATAATGGTACAACTCTTTCACACAACACCTACAGTGGGAAAAAGTTCTCTTAGATGCCTTAGGCCCCTTACACAATGTGGTGGGCTGTTTATGCAGGAAAAGATAAGATGCTACCTTTCATAAATATGAGCTTCAACATTTGATCTGAGGTCACTCATCTCATTTCATGGATAAGACAGAATTGCAACATATTCTTTCATAAATGTGAAGCATGCAAAAATTTTAATTACTGAATTTACACTGCTAATTTGCTCTCTGAAAAATGTCTCCAGACCAAAGAAATTGGTGTGTTTCCCATACATTGATTACAGTGGTTTTTAATGCAGCAATGTGAAGAGTTTTAGCAGAAATATGTGCTAGAATAGTCATGGATAAAAGTTTTAAAATATCATAAATTGATTTAACACATACAATGTATTAAAAGCAAATCCTTGGAAACTGTGTCTCAAACAGGAAATAAAAAATTTATCTTCTTAAAGATTCAAAATAGATGGTGAATTTAAATTGCAGTGACCAGCTTTCTTCTTTTTCTTGACCCAGTCTGTATTAGAAAATATTTGATCCCATTTCCTCTGCTGAAGCTCAGAAATGCAGCCAGCTGTTAAACTTAAGTTTAAATTCTCTTATGTTGCATTTAGACTTCAGAATTATCACATGGGAAAGGAAGCTCCTTAAATGCAATCTAGCATTTGAGTGAAATATGAGCAGAGTTGAAATGCGCTTTGATTACGTTAAGGTGCTAAAGCAGGCTAAAATGAGGTTCAATAAAGCAACCTTTTCAGCAAATTCAGTGCAGTGATGAGCCACTGCTTTCCCAAAGTGATTAATTTGTTGAAGGGAACACTCTTACTGTCTGCTAATTTTCAGATATGTCTAATTGCTTGGAAATCAAATACTTTCTGTAGCAGAAAAAGATTCAGGAAATGCTATTAGATAATTAAAGCATAAAGGTTATGCACAAATGTCAAATCAATAAGGACAGTAAACACGGTTTATCAACCACACCAAGTATATTTTTTCAATTGCAAAATGTAAATAGGTTTAGAATAGAGCGGTCTGGTGGAATGATGGATAGGATACCCGTAACAGTTTAATTAACTCCAGTTTCCTACATGTTAAAGGTTTCTTCAGTCCACTGGTTTATGTAACAAACCCTCTTAGGATTTCATTAGCCATTGCTCAATATGAAGTACAGAATGCTGTCTTAAGGAGTTACATTTTGCCCTGCTCTTCTGTTGAGCTACAAATCTTACCAAAATACTATCACTGTTTTCTCTAAAAATATACAAACATTTTAAAATATAAGCTACGTTGATTTAGTATTTTACTTTTTATTATCAATAAATAAATGCTGGCAACAACTCTAACGATGAAATGCAAATGCTTCTTTAACTGCATATAATTGGTTTTATTTTAAGAGACTACTATGTTGGCTCAATGATTGATTGATGTGAATTTTCCCCCTAAAATTGGGCTTAAATTTAACTCAGTTCTTCCAATGTATTTTGTCATTTTTTTTTTTTTTGTTTACTATTTGGTTGTTTGTTTGGTTGTTTGTTAGGTTGTTTGTTTGGTTGTTTTTTGGTTGGTTTTTTTTTTTTTGTGGTGGTTTTAGGGGAAGTTGTGTGGTTTTTTTGAAGAGATTGTGTTCCTGGGTGTGGGTGCTTTATGGTTTAAAGCAGGAAGAAAAATTACTTTTGCTTTGTAACTCAGAAGGCATGATTAAAAGGGAATTTACACTTTACATTCCAGTAAAATCCAGGCTTTTTAGGTTTTTTTCACAGTATATAGGGCAGTTTTCTTTGCACCTTTTTGTCTAATAAAGTGTATTCACATGTTCTTCTTTAAATTAATAAATTTTTCCACTCTGAAAGCAAAGATTCTGAAGCTGAGGCAACCTTTCCTAGATGTGTCTCCAAAGGACTTTTTTATCCCTATAGAAAGGAAAACATAGATTAGCTTGTGTTCAGTTTGGTTTCAGATAATTAAACCCATCATTAGGAAATAAAAGGGTTATTTAAGTTTTAACCCTAACATAATTGCTTAATTTTAAGTTTCGAATAGAGAAAGTCTATTTATTTAAAACAAAATGCTTTTTAATGTTTCATGCTGCCCATTTAGAACTATAACATTGGAAAACATCACATACAACCTCAGTTAATAATGATCTATTTGCTTACAGAAGCAGGATTTTATAATGCTCATTAACACCATTTTCTAATGTTCCTATGAGAAATGTTATCAAGCTCTCTGTTAAGGACTTATTTAATTTAATTTAGCAAGTGCTGACTTACCTTGTACATAGGATACTCTAAGCAAGTGCAGTTTGATCCTGTAATGGCATTTTCTTTTAAGATAAATATATGACAACTCTATTTTGTATGCCTTGGAAATGACTTTCAAAAACATCCATTGTCAGTGTGTTTTAAATTTGCTCTTTTAAAATGCTTCTTAGTGTCTCCCAACTGAGTCAGACATGCATGACTATCCTTATAAACAATGATTTAGAGGAAGAAATTCGACACTCAAGATTCGCTGCCTCCATTACTCAATAATTTTGTGCTTTCTTTGCCCTCTGCAGTGTTATCAGTCATCCATGTCCCAGGGGAAATACTACAGGCTTGAGGTTAAATTAAGGTTCTATCTCCAGTGATTGTCTTCAGCAAACCCTGTACATTCCCAAACAAACCTTATCTGCATTGAATGCAGTCTTAAATGCCAAGGAACAACAAGGAAAGCTGTCTTCCTTGTTGACCTGAGAGCTAAGATTAATATAAAATAGTGTTTGAAAGGGAGAAAAAGTAACTAGGCTGAAACATAAATTGTACATATATTAACCTATTAATCAGGACTGTGCTCTGAGGTAGAGATTACTTTGTGAAAAACATTGCCAGATTTCATATGCTACCTGAGCAAAAAAAAAAAAAAAAGAAAAAGATGGACTCAGAATAAAAGTGTTGCTACTACATCTGTCTTATTTAGTTTTGCTAATTAAAAAATCAAACCGTTTTGTATGCTACATGTGGGTCACTGACATTTCTGGACAAAACTCAAGGAGGTCCCTGTCTCAAAAATGTCTTTATTGTCTCAAAATGTCTTTATTGTCTCAAAAATGGCTTTATGTGAGTTTATCAAATAAAAGCAGCAGAAAATAAACTGATTCAATACAAGGCTTTCCCAAGTGATATGAGGTAAGGTGAAAATTAGGCTCTTAACAATTGTATATGTATATATATGCTGACTGGTACAGACTAAGTTTCAGATCATTACTGGGGTAAAGAACCTTGCAAAGAATGGACTTGTATTATGTTTCAATAAGAAATGTTTTTAAAGAGCTGTGGGTTAGTGGTCAGCCACAGGGTAGTAGAAGTGCCCTTCACAGCTGCTGGTCCACATGCCAATAAGGCAAGCTTTGTGAGGGGGGACGGAACTTTCTGGGGAGCATCAGTCTTCCTGGAGACAAGCTGCAGCAGCAGCATCAGTCTGACTTGCTCCTCTGGATTCACAGTGCCAGACCCACCACATTTGTCTGTGTTGGCTGGAAAATGGGGGTTGGGAGACCCCTCCCTAGCTGTCAATCTGGGTTAATGATGAATGTCAGGGATGGACTCTGACAGTTTTTAACAAAGGATTTACTTGTTTAGGTAAAGTTAAGAATGAGGTTTCAGGTGCAAGAATCAAATCCAAAATCTATCATTGCTGACCTACAAGATGAGTTTGATACTGGGCTTGATAACAGGGCTACATTTTGACTCAATGTAAATTCTGAGATTTTTTAAAAATAAATATTTACCTCCCTCACAAGCTGAAAGATACCACAGAATCACAGAAGGACTGAGGTTGGAAGGGACCTGTGGGAGTCGCCTTGACCAAATCCCAAACTCAAATAGATCTATCAAAACCATTTTCCCAGAACCATGCCTGGATGCTTTTGAATCTCATCAAGAATGGAGACTCTACCATCTCACTGAGCAGTCTTTGCCAGAGCTTGGTCACCTTCATGGTGAAAGAGTGTTTCTTGGTGTTCAGAGGGAACCTCTTGTGCTTCAGTGTGTGTCCATTGCCTCTTGTCCTGTGACTGGGCATCACTGGAAAAAACACCATTCCTGCAGGTATTTATATATATATTGATAAGATCCCTCTGAGCCTGCTCTTATCGAGTCTGAACAGTCCAAATTCCCTTAGCCTTTCTTCATAAGAGAGGTGGTTTTCTCCTTCATCTTTGTTTCCATTTGCTGGACTTTTTCCAGTATGTTCATGGCTGTCTTGTGGTGCGAAGCTCAACACTTCGTCCGTGGCCACAACACTTCATCCGTGGCCTCAACAGTACAGAGCAAAAGGGAAGTATCACTTCCCTTGAACCACTGGCAATGTCCCCCCTAATGCAGCCCAGGATACCATTCACATTCTTTGCATCAGGGGCACAGTGCTGGCCCATGTTCAGCTTGGTGTCCTTCAGGACACTCCTGATGATTATCTTGTCCTTCAAGTGGAAATAGTTTCCAGGATTAGCTGCTCCACTGACTTTCCAGGGATCAAGGTGAAGCTGACTGGCCTGTAGTTCCCTGGGCCCTTCTTTTTGCCCTTCTTGAAGATAGGAATGACATCTGCTTTTCTCCAGTCTTCAGATACTTCTCCCACTTTCTAGGATTGATCAAAGATTATTGAAAGTGCTTCCACAATGGTGTCTGCCAGCTTTCTCAACACTCCTGAGTGCATCCCATGAGGTCCTGGTCCATGAACTTACGTATGCCCAGTTTACTGAAGTGTTCTCTGATCTGATCCTCTTCTTCCCAGTGTATGTATTTTTATATGGTAATTTAAAAAGTTTCATTTAACACCTGGGTTTGATTTTTTTTCTAAACAGGAAGGAAAAGTTATTGCCCTCAAGGCACTCTTATTGCAATGCTGCTGCATTACAGCATTTATATTTTAAATATCCTTAGTCTTTCAAAATTAGTGTTAATTATGACTTTTTGTGCAGCTGAAGTCTCATGTGGTGGGTTGACCCTGGCTGGATGCCAGGTGCCCACAAAAGCTGCTCTCTCTCTAACCTCCTCAGCTGGACAGGTTAGGAAAGTAAGGCTTGTAGGTCAAGATGAGGACAGGGAGAGATCACTCAACAATTACCATGATGGGCAAAACAGACTCGACTTGAGGAAAAAAAAGTTAACTTATTGTCAAACAAATCAGAGTAGGATAATGAGAAAGCAAATCTTAAAAAAACCTCTCCCCACCTGTCCCTTCTGACTGCACTTGGAATCACTCTGGTTTGTTCAACCTTCTGCTCCCAGCAATGCAGAAGGACAGAGAACAGGGTTTATGGTCAGTTCATCATACATTGTCTCTGCTGCTCCTTCCTCTTCAGGTGGATGAGTGCTCACGCTCTTCCCCTGTTCCAGCATGAGGTGCCTCCCACAGGAGATAGTCCATGAACTTCTCCAACCTGGGTTTAAACAGGCTTCCCTTCCTTGGGGTGCAGTCCATCAGGAACAGACTGCTCCCCTGTAGGCCCCCACAGGGTCATAAGTCCTGCCAACAATCCTGCTTCTGGATGGGCTCCTCTCTCCATGAGTCCACAGTCCCTGCCTGGAGCCTGCTCCAGCAAAGGCTTCCCACAAAGTCACAGCCTCCTTCGGGAACCCACCTGCTTCACCATGGACCTCCACTGTGCAGGGACAGAGCTGCCCCACCATGGTCTTCACCATGGGCTGCAGGAGAATCTCTGTTCTGGTGTCTGGAGCATCTTCTCCTCCTCTTTCTGCAGTGACCTTGGTGTCTGCAGGGCTGTTGCTCTCACGTGTTATAATTCTCCTCTTCTCTGGCTGCAGTTGGCCTGGTGAAGAACTTTTTGCCCTAAACTGCATTCTTCCAGGGGTGCTACTACAGTCTCTGATGGGCTTAGCCTTGGCCAATGGCAGGTCTGTCTTGGAGCCATTGGGCATTAACTCTGATGGGCAGCGGGGAACCTTCCAGCAGTTTCTCAGAAAAGCCACCACTGCAACCCCCCTGCAACAAAACCCTTACCATGTAAAGCCAAAACACTCACCTTAAAAGCAAATGTTTTTAAAGGAAATTATGAACATTTTTAAAGAATAGCTTGGATTTCTTTCTGTCATCTTAAAGATGTGTATTAGGGGTGGTTGCAAGAGGTGTGAGAGTGCAGGGATCAGAAAAAGAAGCTTCCAAGGAGTTGCAGTATTTGTATTTGCTACCTTATGTCCTCATCCATTCTGTGTTTCTGTATATTACAGCTGTCTTTGTAGTCCTACTTTATTAGTGCAAATTATATACTTTTGGACTTACGACCTTTTTCTCACTCTTCAGTGTTGGACATGTAACTCATACTAGCAATCTTGTCTCTAAAGAATTTAGTGTGGAGATACCTGTGGGAGATACATTCACACCAGATCTGATTTATTTGAGATTTTTTTTCCTGTGGGTGGGAAGAAATAGCTATTTTTTTTCTCAGCAAAATAATTCAATGACTGTGCTGCTGTATTTGAATAGAGTCTCAGATCAATGCTCACATTTAACAGGAAAAAAAATATATTGGAATAGAAATTACATATGAATACTTTAACATATGTTATACACATTTTCCTTTTTATGATCATGCTGTCACCCTCCAATAAGTGATAGCAGAAGCTTATTGGAGAGTGACAGCAATGGCAAGCTGTGCTTTTGCTGAAGAAATTAGACAGGATGCTATTGTACCGGAATTAATTTGTGTAGTGTGAATGCTTTTTCTTTAGCAGGGATGATCACAAAACTGACTGTCCCGTTCCAATAGACCACTTGTGTTGGGGAAATAGGCTCAGCAGTGAGACTAAATTCACTGAAAAATACCATGTTTCTTCCTGAGAAATGTGAATTTAAAAAACAAAAAACCAAACAAACCAACCAAAAAACTCCCCTGAAAAGACCAATGACTTGATATTTTTGTGTAAACTGAAGACTGCTCACTTCTCTAGAAAAAAAATTTGAGTCATAATTTGTGACAATGACACCAGGTGCCCCTTGAAATAGGAATGTATTCAAACAGATGTATCTTAATTGAAGTAATCCATCTCAATCAACTGAGCCAAACAACTTTGAAGACATGTCATGAAATGATGTAGGAAAAATTCCTCAGCCTTTTTCCCCTAAATACTTATATTTTTTCACTGCTTTGCAAACTAGAGTGTACTGTTGGTAAAGAATTTTTCCGTTCTTTGGACCAAAACGTGTAAGTTCTTAACAATATGTTGGGTATTATTGGAACACAGGAAAATTTTCTCAAAATAATTGTTTCTAAATTATGGAACCACATAAAAACATTAAATTAATTACATGAAATAAATTCCTATGATATCTTAGGAATAATAGTAAAGGACTTAGAAGCCTCTTGTTCTGCGCCTGCCTGTGAGGTTTGTCAACAAAGAGCGAGTAACAAGTTTTTTTCTCCTTCATCTCTGTGGGTTTTAAAATTAAGTAATCTGATCATCAATTTTGAGATTTTGGGAGAACTGGGAACATATTTGGTGGCCCTGCTGTAGAATGGAAACTCTTAAGTACTTATTGGCTTTGATGGGCAGAACTGTTCTTAGACCTGACCTGAGATTTTTCATAAAGGAATGATACTTTTGGTTTGCTTAAATTAAAGGAGCTGTAGTGGGTTTGTAACCCTCCCTGAGAGGGAAATGGAACTAGGATAGGTCACCTGATGTATATTTTACCGATAAGGTATTCCATACCATGTTATGTCAGCTCAGATATAAAGAGACAAGAAGGAATCAACTCCTTCCTTCTCTTCCAGGACAGTTGCGCAAGATAGATGGCTGTTCTTCAGAGGCAGAAAACATCTTTTGTGGGGAAGTAGTCTTTATTGTCAGCTTTCCCTGTGTGCATAGTGCTTATAGTTATTTTTTTCTTCTCTGTGTAAATACAAAACTGCCTTTCTCAGTAGTCTTGGTTTTGCAAGTATTTTTTTTCTTTCCTCCCTTCCCTACTCTTTTTCCCTCTGGGGGGGGTTGGGTGAAGTCTCGGTGGACACCAAGTGTTTAGCCAAGGTAAATGATAACAGGAGCACATGCAACAACGAGAGGCCTCCATTTCTAATTTAATTCTCAGCTAAGATTTTTAAATTTTTTTTCAATTTGCTGAGAATTTTTTTTTTAAAAAAAAGCGAACCAAAATATTTTGTATGAAGCCTTCTGTTCTTAGCATTCTCCTACTTGTTGCTACTGCAGTATACACTAAATTAACATTTTCAATATAAGATTTAGGTAACTTCTCTCTACTTACACGTATTTGAAAAATCAATGTTAACTAAAGTAATAATTCTGGAGGGTTTTTTGGGTTTAGATTTTTTTTTTTTGTAAAACTGTAACAAAAATATTGCGTCTAAGACAGCTAGTGTAACCATTTTGCCTTAATAATTATGTCTGATAGTGAACAAATTGATGTTTTATCCTTAGCAAAAAAAGACTCACAAAGTCAGAAAATACCTTTCTGATATTAATTTTTTTGCAATTAGTTCATTTGTCATTTTCTTCAGATCCTAAAAATTTACCCTGAAAAGAAGTAGATATCTGACTGGTTTTTACAAATGTGAGAGACCAGCACTGACCCACAAATTATCTGTGATGAGTGTTTGGTGTAATTGTGGTAATGCACAAAAATATTAACTGTCAAACTTGAACAAAGCTGTGACTGTGAAGTAATTTAAAAGGACTCAGGGTTATTTCCAAGTCACCTCACACATTTGGAAAAGGAAAGGTTAACAAATCATTATAATGAGTATCTTCTTTTTATCATACTTTAATTTTTCAACTATGAACAGTTTACTACTTCCACATAAGTTATGACTTCAAAGCAGTAGCTGTGTGAGAAATTTCAGTGTCTGAAGAAGTTGAAACTGGGCTCTTTCTCAGGGATTTTAGTGATGTGAAATCACTTCTATATTATATGTCACAGCTACTGTAACTGACTATTTCAATCTGAAGGTCACAAGTTTACAGATAATTTTGCCAAACACGTTCTAACAAATGGCATTAACAAGTGCTATGCATGTTGATTTTTAAGCCGTGCTTGCCAAATATTAAAGAAGAACCATATCGAAGAAGATACTACTCGACACATACAGAAGGTGAAAATGTTCTAAATAGATGTTCTGAAAGTAGGTTATGTAGCTCTGTCAGTGAAATTGGTTTGAATTAGCTCAATTTGTGGTCTTAAAGTAGAAGGATAAAAGCATACCTGTGTTTCTCCAGAGGCTTTCACTTTTTTTTCTGTTGAAACTTTGTGTACAGACAAGGGGTTAACTTTTACAGTGATTACACAAAACAGTTATGTTTGTGTATATGAATGTCCACTTTCAGGCATTCAGTTCATAAGGGCTATGAGTCTGTTCTTTCTAAGGCAGCGAGCACTAGGGGATGGTTCTGTGTTTTGAGAGAAGCAGTCTGTTTGTGTTATTTCGTTGCGATTTTGTTGTTTAACATTAAACCCATTTTTTTTTCTTCCACCTTCTAGCTTTCACATGTATTTTCCCCATAGGTAAATTAATATTTAAACTACTCCTAGCCTAAATTTCCTTAGTTTTGTATCTATGTGAAAGGAAAAGTTTCGATAATATAAGTAACATAAACTCTATACCATAGCCACATAAAGATGAAGTGCAGCCAAATCTTTTGAAGATGATAATGGAGAATTATTACTGATTTACTCTGAGACAGGTTTCTCTCCTCTCTAGTGTCCATGTGTATTGCATAATAACATAATACTCTATTGGCCAGATATTTTTCTTCTCTGTTTAGTGACTGTAATAATGTTATGATATTTATATGCAATGAAGATTACCTAGGGAGCTCTAATGGGACTGAAAAATGCCTTATGTAGCCTCACCATATATTGTAAGAAGGACTGTGAAGAGTAAATCACTAAGTGATAGTGATCTTCTTTCCTCCACATAGCCAAACTCACTTCAACTCTTCAAAAATCTATGTCTTTCTGCCTGTTCTCTTTCCTATTCTCCACACTTTCCAGATCATTTTTAACTGGTGAAGTATTCCATGTAAGATTGTTATGTATTGGATAAGGTTATATCCAAGAACCTAATACAGGTTAACCCAATCAAACATTTGATAAAGTAGGCAATTTTCATATACCTGTTGCTATTTTTATGACATCTTTAGGTCTTTATGTGCTTTATAAGTGCCCTTTGATGTATGTACAACTGATTATGTTTCAACTGGTAGAAGTAAGTTCAAATGACTCCTGGCATGTAAATTTTAAAAATCAAAATGACTAGTTTTGTTTGTTCATTTACTTACTATTTGGTTTGCAGATTTTGTTAAGAGCTGAAAACAAAAGTTCTTTTGGTACCAATAATGTCAACATGTAAATGTTAAAGAGAACAAAGATTTGCATCAAGAACGTAGGTGGTATAATTAACATTAAGTTGTTAGGGCATTTTTTATCATGCAAATATTCCTCTGTGGAAATCATAGAATCATAGAATCATAGAATAGATTGGGTTGGAAAAGACCTCCAAGATCATCAAGTCCAACCCCTGATCCAACTCCAATTACTATATCATGGCACTAAGGGCCACGTCCACTCTCTTTTTAAAAACCTCCAGGGATGGTGAATCCACCACCTCTCTGGGTAGGCCGTTCCAATGCCTGTTTCACTTGATTTAGTTCTAGATTTAAAAGAGTTATAAAGCATATTGAATATGACAACAGAGAAAATAGGCCGTTTTAATTTAATATAACTTTTCAGCTTTTTTTGTCTAAGGTTGTTTTGTTTGTTTTTCATTGAAAATTCGATGTAATGAATGTTTCCTCTAGCCACTTGACTTGTCTCTTTGAAAATATTACTAATACATTTTACGGCACATTGTGGAAACATATATACATATATTAAGGTTTGTAATGGCTTTTGCTAAAATGTGCACTTAGGGACAGTTGGTGCCTCAAGTAATTGGAAGTATCAACAGGCATATTTTCATTATTGTCTGGAAATAATTTTGTACCAGTCCAGCTCCAGATCAACCACTGTTCACACTCAGAACTCTGGACTGATCTGGTATGTGGGTTGACATTGTAGAAACAAAAAACTGTAATAGTTTTGCCATTTAATGCCACGCTTTGTCCATGAAAATCAGGGTTAAAGTCATTAAATCAGAAACAGAAAACAAGGCTGTGCTAACATGTCACTTGAGTTTGATAGCTGCTGTGTTTTGGGTTATACCACGCATCACATACATTTCTGTCTCTGTGAATAACTATGGATTCCCAAATGCAACCATGAAGTTTCAGAAACTGGTTGTCACCAGAAGGTATTTTCAGAAGCAGAAACTTGTTGCTCTCCTGGTCAGTCAGCAGGTTTTTGTTTAAAAACTTTGTATGCACTAAGTAGCTGAGATAATGCATTTTCAAAGCCTGTAGTAAAATTCAACATTGTAGCATATTCCATATGCTAAAATAAAAATGTTTTGCAGTAACATCCACTCTGGCATGGCAGGAGGAACATTTTCATCTAATTTGCCAACTGTTTTAGGAGTTTACTTTCTGATGTTCAGGCAGAGTTCCATGTCTAAGTCTTTTTGGATCAGGTAACTCTCTAAAACACCTATTTCTGCCCTCTGACTCCTCACTTGTGGTCTGACAGACCTCAAAGTATCAGAACTGAAAACTTTCATCTGAAGGGACAACACAGTGACATCAGATAGGACAAGTCTCCAGGTGACCTGTCAAACTCCAGAACAGGTCTCCTGACAAATGATCTACCAATATCAAATGAATTAATTAATGTGTGGTGTTGGCTGTAGGTGCCAAACTTCCAGCCTCTGGGAGCACAGTGCTCCTGTGACCTGAGGAAATCTTCATGGTGGTGTTTATCTGCTGCACTCCTAGTACCCTCTGCCTAGATGATCTGTGCTCATCTTTTTCCCATGAGGAAAGCAGATCTTTCCATGCTGAAACAGTGCTGACAGTACTCTTGTTTTTACAAAAAGGGAAATTCTGGAGCTATGGCAAATATGTGCTGTTCAGTTCATATTACAACAATTGTAGGGTTAAGCAATGGGCCATTGATGTTGCATGACAGCAGATGAGTAATGCTTTTGGTGATGTTAATGGACACCAGGAGAAATTTTCAAGGAGTCCGTTCATTTGACTCTGTTTTCCTCTCCTGCCCAAAAATTTCTTTAATTGTGCCTCCTCCAGCACAACAATAACAACAACAACAAAATCACAGTTGCAAAGACTGAGCCATGAAATATTGGCTGGGAAGCTAGAGCAGTTAATTCAGACAAGTACAGAGCTGTTTGGGTGTTATAATTAATAAGGAAAATATTTTAAGCTGGTCTGACAAACTGGTGCATAAGCCTTTCAATGAGATGTATTTAAATTGCTGCACTTAGAGTGAACAAACTAGATGGATGTAACGTCCCCGTGTAGACATGCCCTTGCTCTGCTTGCCTCCCTGCTTTGATCTGAGATCAGGGAGTGACATAAAAGTAGATCAGAAGAGTGCTCCCTATTGTACCTCTGTAAGTTATCACATCTATCTTCATGTGATGCCATGGCAGCTGAGGCCAGCTCAGGTGGCAGAGCTGATTTCCGACAGTTATAAATGCAAAGGGACTGCAGGCAAGGAATTTCAATGAGGGACACTTGATTTTGCAATGTCAGCTATCAGGCCCTCAGTCAGGTGGCTGAATCTTCCTTGCTGCCTGTCCATTTAGCCACATTTTTGGAAAGTGGTTGCATAGAGACAACAGTAGAAATGTAGGTCCCCTATTCATTTCATGACAGAGGACAATATTGGTACTTATATGACATATACAAATTAGGAGTAATTCTTTAAAATTAATGTTGTTGTTCTGACACCAGCAGAGGAAAATGAGCAGGGTGTAATTGAACCTGTTATTTATTGATATGATGTATGGATAAATGAACACACGTTGTTGCTAGATCTACGTATACACACAATATTATTCCTTATTTGTTTTCTACCAAGTACAGATGTCCTGATCCCAAACATAAGGTGTTGTGGGTCCTAGGGAAAGACTGTCATGATCTGAAAGAGCTTAAGCACTGACTGTACATCTATAGTCATCCTTCTTGGCTGAATTTGCAGGGATACGGTGTGATTTGTGTTCCTTCAGAATGAAATCTTTTTATTCCCTACTGAATGTAGTGTGAAGGATGTAGTAAAATCTTGTTCTTCTAAGTTCCATGACCTGCTGGAAGCAGTAATGCATCAGCTTTTGCTGGAAAACAGCACTGTTGGAGCACTAAATCACACCCTTTGAAATGGAAAGGATGTGGAAATCCCAGAAAATGTTGAAATTAACCCAGTGTTTATAAATTCCATACAAAAAGTCTTTTTTTTTCTGCTTTCCATTAATAAATATTTTTTTTTATACACTCACTCAGAAGCTAGCTTCATTCCGCACTGGATAAGTTGGTGCTGGAATATTTCCATTGTTTATATAATAACAGTGAGTTACTCTTTCCAATCTTTAAAAGTAACCATCCTTCACAACAAGAATTTTTGTCTAGTCCAGTAATGTAAATGGAAATAAGAGAGCATATATAATTTTTAAATTTGATCTTTAATGACCCATGACTGAATAAGGGTCAAAAGCTTCAAATACGTTACAAATTATTTGTTTGTGCTAGAAAATGGTATCACATTCACTTACCTCATCTGTAGATTCTCCATGAGAATTGTAGACTGAGATGTAGAAAAAGAGTTTATCTACTGTTTAGAAAAAGACTCATTGGTATTGCATATTAGTTCCTGCAACTAAATAAGTAGATTTCCTCCATGGCCACTGATCAAATTTTCTGTGTAAACCAGTAAGAACTGAATGAGAACTTGGAAATATGACTAAGTTCCATCAGTATACTCTTTCTGTGGCAGTGGTTAAGAATGGTTGCTTGAAAGCCTCAAAATAACCTGAGTTGGACGAACTCCCTATTCTGCACTGAATTAAATTTTGATTACTAGAGAGTAAAAGAAGATATTGTACAGTGTCACTTTCTTATTCATTTTTATATCAACTGGGGTTCATACATAAGAAAAGGTGAGCTCCCTGAAGAACATTAGTTCAGTTTCATTCCAACGGTGGACTTTCCCCATGAAACTGAAATGTTAGTCTTTATCTTCTGAAGACCTAGTCCTGTGGCTGCAAGAGTTGTCAGTAGTTACCCAGTTGTGAAAGCTGTTTCTGAGTTTGCATGAGAATGATCAGCTTTCTAGCCAGGCATTTCAGTATTTGTACTAATTTAGTGCTCTTCACTGAACTGGATCCAAATGTTTGGATTTCTGAAAGTGGGCAGCACTGGGGAAAAGGCAAGCCCTTCTATATTTAGGAGAAGATAAATGGAACAGAGGCAGCCAGCAAAATTATCTACCTCCCTGGAGGCTATGGAAAATAGTCTCCATTGCAGTTCAAAGCTGGACTTTCATGAGCACAGACAGACAGTTGCATGAAACTGGGTTGAATTATGGGTAGGTAGTTTAGTAAGATGGACTACTGCCCACTGGGGAGAATTTTGGAGCTGTGAGAAACTGATCTTTAATAATGATAACGTATGTAAAGATAACAGTTTATCTTTTATGGAGATGACTTTTCAAGGCTTTGGCCTTGTTTCTTGAGCATCAGGTTCATCTGCATAGAACAAAAGGAGAAATGTAAACTAAGAAGTGTATGTGTGTGTGTAAAATGACATATCCTTTACTTACACTTTTAAATAACTTAAAGAAGTCAATTTTATATAATTTACCTATTTCTAATCTGAATTATGTTATTTAAAATATTTAGAATTTGAAATGTTTATGCAGAAATCTAGGGCTAGTAACAAAACAAGTAATTCTAAATAATTACCTAACATATAGTTCAATTACAGCATACTGTAATATAATCAGTTTGTACAAAGACACATTAAAAGAGACAATTTGTCTCATTAAAATTCAACATCCATTTAGCTCAGCTGGAGCAAGACTTATTTCAGCCTCATTCACATTGAATTTTCGGATAGATTATGAATACATAGACTTAAACAAAACTAAATACAAAATACTTTTGTAGTTAGGGCACTGAAAATATTAGAGTGGCAGCATCTGTATATTTTTTATGACATACTGTATCTTTGCCTTTTCAAATTTGAGTGAATTACTTTTGCAAATGATAATTATATGGAATCATACTTAATGGTTATACTTTGCAACGCTGAGCCAATATTAAACAAGTTTCTATAAATTTATATATACTTTCTTCTATCTCATATTGATACGTATGTGCTTCAGGTAATTACAGTCATCTATAAATTTTATATGTGGTTAGGTACCACTCCTATAAATCTCTATATATTTAGGATCCAAACTTTCACAAATTTTAAAAATTATTATCATTTTAGAGATGTATTTTTTGCAGGTCTCAACTAAGGCAGAGGACATCCGTCTCTGTGATGAGAGAAGCTGTGTTACAGTCTGAAACCTTCCTTTAGAAAATGTACATCTGTGACTATGTGGTGTATGTATGTCAGCTGCTGCTTGAGTGCTACCCTATGGATGCTGCTACTTTTAACTTGGTTTTGAACTCTGAGATGCTGTATAGGTTGTTTGAACCACTATGCTGTGCTTAACTACATTTCCTAGTGATGTTCTTCCCCTCTGTCCTCCAAATTCTTGAACTTTGGACTAATTTCTTACTAGCTGCTTGTGAACGAAGCATCCTGTGTCTGATCAGCTTCTCTTACAGGTGAGTGTAGTGGTTTGAACCTTGTTTTCCCCCAGAGGCTGAAAAAGTGGTAACCCCCAGGGGTGGAGACCCCTGGAAGTTTTGAAGTTCTGCCCAATTAGCGCTCCTGCAGAAATGTAAACATATCACAAGCACCGGAAGAGAAGAGTTGTAGTTTGGTTGGAAGAAGAAGTAGCCATGTTGTAGTAGCCATGAGGAAAGGGGGCCCGGAGCCCCTCGGGGCCTCTGGGGCCCCCCCCCAAGCCCCAGTTGGGGGGCTACAGGGACCTGGAAGAGCATAAACCTGGGCTAGGTACCTGTAGCTGTGAGCTGGGAGATGTTTTCTCCAAACTGGGCAGTGGCTGGAGAAAAGCAGCAGCCGAGCTGGCACTGACCGGAGAAGCGGTGGCAGAGAGCCAGAAGAGATAAGACGGAGCAACAAAGACATGCAGCACCGCAGAGAAGACTCCTGGAAGGAGAGTTGAGGAGAAGAGAGCCTGCAGCAGACCTTCAGAGTTCTGGGGTTAGGAACTGTACCAAACCCCCCCAAACTCCTTGAGACCTCCTGGAAGGAGGAAGATGATGGACTCTTGCTTGAAAGAGCCTTGGAGTGCTACAGCACTTGCAGAGAGGAGCTGAGAAGCTCAAAGGTGTCCTGGGAAGCTGGACTGGGACGGAGAAGGAATGCAGGGGGGGTTGACCTTGGCCCCCCTCGCTGCTGCTGCTAAGCCAGCAGCCTTGAGACAGAGCACAGAGCTCTACAAAGGGGAATTTGAATCCCCTGAGGAAAGGGACTGCCACGAAGACCCCTGAGCTTCGTGGTATGACGTGGTGACGCGAGCTTGTCCCTGCTACGCAGTCCACGGAAAAGAAAGACCCTCATTTTGGAGACGACGGGCCGAGTGGCCTGGAGACCCCCCTGGTGTGTATTGAACAGAGATCCAGCTACAACAATCCAGTTACTGCTGCATGCATGAGATGAGGAGAACCTGCTGCCTTAGAAGAAGCTGCTGCCCTGAGAGACTGGAAAGGATCTGTCCTTCTTTCCCTCCTAGACTTTTATTTGGAGGGGAGAGGAGATCTGATCCATTGTAAATACTATATGTCATGGTAGAGATAGTTGTGATCGTGTGTATAATGTGTTATAGTATAAGTATTGTACAGTCATTGTAATATATTCCCTTTCCCCCACTTTGAGTCTGGTTGTGTTTTGTCTGGAAAAACCCCTCTCACATTAGGTTGAGATGTGGGAGGGGGGATGGAGCTAGGGAATCGGATTTTTGGGGCTATCTCAAACCATGACAGTGAGTAATGCAGCAACTGGTGAAAATCCATCTCTTTATATGCCACGAAATTGTTCTGTATTTCATTTAATGACTTCCTTCATGTTTCCCCATTCTCCTCCATTGTCCAATTTTTCTGTTTTTGTTTTTTCCCTTGATTATCGGAATTGTTTTTATCTTATAAATCAAAGAAAATGGTACACAGAGATCTCCACGTGCTCTGTTACAGACCAGATCAGAGAGGGAAGCAGAGGTGGATTTGATTCCCAGATTTTCATTCCACTTAGTAGGGCATGTAACGAAAATTGTTCTGTAGCATGGTGCCTGGTGGGCAAGGGCAGCATCCACATTGCCCCAGGAGCTGTTGTCTCCCATGTGTGTTTGGTCAGTAACAAGTGTGTGTGATTGTATCTTTATCCCTAGTCCTTTTGTCTTTGAAGGAAGATTTCTCAGAGTGATCCTAGTAGCTCTCTAAAATGTGTGTAAGGTGTTGACTACAATGTACCACACCTGAAATGTTTCTACACTAATATATGTAGCATGAGGAACAAATAATTGAAGCTCCTAGCTTTGGCTTGGTCCCAGAGGTTTAACATCATTGGCATAAGTGAAACCTGGTTGGATGAGTTCTGTGATTGGAGTGCTCCTTTGGGCAGTTACAGACTCTTCAGGAAAGATAGAGCACAAGAGGCAGAGGTGTAGCACTGTATGTAATAGAGGGGTGAGAATGTATAGAGCTCACAGTTGGCAATGGCACAGCTGGGAGCCTCTGGGCAAGAACGAAGGGGCAAACAAATAATGCAGATGTGGTTGTGGGAGTCTACTATAGACCTCCCAGACAGGACAATGATGCTGACAAATTATTCTTTGAGGAACTAAGGAACACTTCCAAATCAACTGCCCTTGTCCTTAAGGGGGACTTTAACTTTCCAGAAATTACCTGGAAACATCACACTGCTGCTACAACCCTGACCAGAAGATTCCTAAAAAACCTGGATGACAACTTTATTGATCAGGTACTAAGGGAGCTGACTCAGAAAGATGCTCTCCTTGATCTACTGCTTGTCAGCAGAGGGGATCCTGTGAGCAAGGTGGAGTTTGGTGGCTGTCTTGGCCACAGCCACCATAAAGTGATTGAGTTTAAATCTCTGTTATCAGGAGGAAAGGTGCCAGCAAAACCTCAGCTCTGGAAATGAGGAGAGCAGACTTCAGGCTGCTCAGAGAATTAGTAAGGTCCCTTGGGAAAATGTTTTTGCAAGTGCTGAGGTCCATCAGTGCTGGTCACTTTTGAAACATCTCCTCCTAAGGGCACAGGAGCAGCAATTTGCAAATGTCAGAAGTCAAGCAGGTGAGGCAGAAGGCCAGCTTGGCTGAGCAGGGATCTTCTCTTGGAAATAAGGCAAAACAGGAAGGTGTATGCCCGGTGGAAGCAATGTCAAGTGACATACGAAGAATACAGAGATTCTGCTTGCAGCTGCAGGGACCAAATTTGTGTGGCCAAAGCTCAACAGGAGTTGAAGCGGTCAGAAATGTGGGGAACAATAAAACATTTTTTCAAATACATTAGTAGCAAAAGGCAGGATAGAATTATCATCGGCCCATTATTGAATAAAGATGGCCACCTCACAAACGGGGACAGAGACAAGGCAGAGGTGTTTAATGCTTTCTTTGCCATTGTCTTTAACTTAGGTGATGGATCAAGGTGGTCTCAGTGCCCTGAGCTGGAGGACCATGACTTCTAGAGTAATCAACTCCCAGCCAATCCTGAAATTGTGGAGGATCTGCTACTCCAGCTGGATCCCTACAAAACTCTGGGACCTGATCCTCAAAGATCTGCTGATGTCATCGCAAAACATCTCTTGATGACTTTTGAACAGTCTTGAGAATCTGGAGAGGTCCCAGCTAACCGGAAGCTGGTGAGCATTGTCCCGATTTTCAAGAAGGGCAAGAAGGACTACTCTCAAAACTACAGGCCTGTCAATCTCACTTCAGTACCTGGTAAAGTTATGGAGAAGATCATTCTGGGAGGTAACGAAAAACACTTGACAGACAACACTGTCGTTGGTCACAGCTAGCATGGCTTTATTAGAGGAAAGTCCTGTTTATCAAACCTGATTTCCTTTTATGACAAGGTAACACAACTAATGAATCAAGGGAAGCTGTGTATGTGCCTGAGAATATCATCCAAACACTGTTTGAACTATGTCAGGCTTGGTGCTGTGACCACTTCTCTAGGGAGCCTTTTCCAGTGCCATCTGGGTCCAGGGCCAGGAGTTGGACTATGATGATCCTTGTGGGTCCCTTTGAACTTGGCATATTCTGTGATTCTGTGTAAGGTGGCTGTTGGACTTAAATGTTTCTTTTTCTATTTTTTCCAAACATAGACTTAATGATTGTAACTGGGATGTGACTATTCAGCCAAATTCTTTTATGCTTAATAGATCAGGATCTTTGTCATTGAGCACCCTCTCTGATTCTGTTTCTATGGTTTTTTTACTCCTTATAGTTGTAATTACTTCTGTGAAGTAATAATTTTCTAATTCTTTGGTTTTCATTTTGGAGCTTTTCCATTTCTGCTTTTCTGGGTGGGTGGAAGATAGATGGGATTGACAGAGGTGAGACAGTTTTTGTCATTTTCTGTTTACTCCTCTCATCCCCTTTTCACTGATTTGCAAGAGAGGAAACCTGTTCCAGAAGCCTGTGCGAGAAAAACTCATGACCTGAGAATAGAATAACTTGCTTCAAATCTGGCCTACTTGCTGGTGTAATAGGGTGACCCTTACTTGTATTTTTTGTCAGCCATGGGTGACCTTGAGGTGAAATGAGAGCAAGTTTTGTCCTAAATTTGAGAGTTGAATTAGTTCTGGAGAGACCAAGATCTGCTGTAACCTACAGTTCCAAGGAAGGGTGTATGTGCTGATAAACACAAAGAAGCAAAATGCAAGGGTTTTCACACACCAGTCTGTGAGGATTTACCTATTTTCTACTCTCAGAAAATTGACCCTTCACTCTCCAAGAAAATCTTCTTCAAAGAGTGTCTGTGGCCATGATGTCAGGCTTGAGGAAAGGAGTCTGGACCTAAGACTGTTGATTTAAGGAACTGTGGCATTGTCAGCAAAACCTTCTCGAGAAGAAGTAAGATGAACTGAATTTCCTAGCAACAAAGTAATTTTTTCTTTCATAGAAAGAACAAATCACAAAGAAATCAGTGCTTTCAAAATTATTATTACAATTTTTTCTTTATTCCACCCCCTAAAAGTTATCATTGACTTATTTGTTGTGTACTCATAAGATGGGAATCATTTAGTTGATTTTTTAAGCTATTGAAAGGATATGTTTGTGGTTAATCACTGTGCTCTTGGGACAAAAGAGAAGATAATTGTTGTTATCTTATTGCTGTGCTTGTTGAAGAGTGTTCCTAGTGCTTCACTCATTCTTACCTTGTCTCTTGAGTTTTGTTTTTTTCCAGTTCACTCCACCCTTGCTTTAACGGTCTGGAAATCTAGACTCCAGTGCTTGCAGTAGCAATTCTGTAACATCTGCCTTTCAAACATATTATTTATTAATTTTTTTTTAAGCAAAAACCTAAGATATTGCAGTAGGATTAAGGGCCTGTAGCCTATCATTTGTAAGGTACTGCCTTTACTGGAGTTAAATTTAGCTAGACTGTACAAACAGGATACTTTATATAGCTTTAAAAATGTGTCAAATGTTAGCTTGTATTTTAGAGACAGATAAATTCATTTAATGAGATATCTTGCCTAATCACATACATCTTTAAAAAAAGTTAAATCACAAAAAAGCACAACATCTCCCCTCTTATCTTTTTTTCTCCTGTCAGTGATGGACCATTTGTCTTAAGCCAAAAAGAAGTAAAGCACATCTGACTTTTATGTCAATTGCCTTACTCACAAGAGCTGCTTTGCTTTGTTGCTAGCATTGTTTAGATCATTTGTACCAGAGAGGAAAGAACTGAGAAGCCAATGAATTGCAGCTGCTTTTAAAAAGGAGCTGAAAATCAATAATAAATTATTGTTTTCTATAGCAGTTTAAGTTCCTTATGTGTCCCCTCTGACATGTAGATGTAGCTATAAATTAATTCAGTTTTAGGCTGTAAAGAACCTAACTTTCTCTGGACTGACTATCTGACATGCATTAGTGATATAAAAATAACACACCTTGGCAGGATAGCTTTCGAGGAGTGCCGAACATTGCAAGTTATTTTTATGGTTTAATGAGACATAGGCCCATACTTCCAGAGGGAGACACAGTGAGCAGAGCACTCTATAATTTACTGCAGTAAAATGATCAGGATTCATGCTGTCTATAAAACATGAAAAACATTCTTCATTCCTTACCAATTAGATCATAGTTACAACTCTCGGCTCCTTTGAGCTTAAAAGAAAATTCTAACTGTTAGACATAAATGAATGCTGTGGTGAAATTAGAGCCTTCAACAGCCCAAACAGGCTTGAAAGAAATGCCTTCTGGATGTTATTAACATGCATATACAAGTGCTATTTTTAAAATTTAACTGCAAGCCATAGCAACCACAAATGTTTATAATAGCGATTTCAAAATTGAAGATTAATTTCAAAAGCATTTTCATTGCTATTAATTTCTTTGCAATAATTTTATTTCAGCTTTTACTATTGTTGACTTTTTTTTTTGCGTGTGATGACAGAAAATTTGAAGTCCCAAGATTTAATAATTTTCCAGCCTTGAAATGATTCTCCCATTAAATATGTCACGTACAAATAAAAGAAAGGCTCAATTCCTCAGATGTGTCTGATTTGCAAGGTGAGCAATCCTATTTATTTCAGCAGGACATCAGAGTAGGGAAGGTAGATGCAGGTATTTGCAGAGTCAATGCTTTGATCTTGTGCTTCAGTTTACAGATGAGTCTTCTCACATCACAAAAATACCTGTGACTTGTTCTGCAGTGTAGGAAGAACAAAGCAGTGTGGAGAAGCAGGAGGCAAGAAAAAGAGCAGATAGCAAAGGAGTTTGGTTTTCTGTCCCAGGTCGCTGCTGTGGTTAATCTCTGCTTCAGTACTCCACATTTTCAATTCTTTTGCAATTTGATCACACTGACAAGCCACAAACACTGTTTGATGCTTACAAGAAATGTTGATTGCTAGACAGAAATGAATTTGGGAGTGTCTGAGTCGTGACCTTGCAAGACTTCAAAATATCCAAGTGTGTCATTCTGATATGCCTGATAGAAGTGTCATTTAAATATCCATGGAAACTGACTTTCACATTCAGCTCAGGGACTTTGGTCATAAACAAAATTCTGGACTGGGAAGGGATTTCAAAGGTATACCTCATCCTTTTGATGTCTGCAGCTAATTCTTTCCCTCAACTCAGTCCTTAGGAAGGCTACTGAAGGTGCAGCTAAGCTGTTCAGTGGGAGTGCTGTGATCTGTTTAGTGCTTTGATATTCTCCGTAGGCTACTGGTCCCTGTGAACAAGGAGCATGCGGCAAAAAAAACATGAATCCCCTCCTCTTTATTTAAAATTAAAAATGCATTCATCTCTGCATATGCCTATATTTTCATGTGATAAGTGGGAAGCAACCTAAACAGTCCTATATTACCAGGAAGGTGTTCATAACCAGGCAGCAAAATCATTGAGAATTAGTGTCTCACTTTCACTACAAGTTTGAAAAGGTGTTTGTGCTGTGCACTGTCATCAGGATCATCTCCACTATTTTAGTTATGTAAACAGTATTTAAGTACAGGTAGTCATTTAGCTAATGTAATGAACTGGGGAATTGTTGATACAGATAATTAAAGGAGATGAACTGTATGTATTCTTTCTTTTCTAATTTTGCTCCAGCTGAGTGAGACAGATATTTTGCAGCCTGTGGACAAATATTATCATATCATAATATAGCCTTATAAAGATCACTACTGTAGAAATGAGAGTTATCCTCTTACTACTTTATTTTTTTCTTTAGCAACAGAGTATTTGTAAAACTGCCTTTGGTTTTTCTCACTGTTAACATAGAACCTGCCATGTAAGGTTTCACTAAAAGGCTTTTGAAATAGTTTGGTGTTTCTAGGTATGCAATGCTATGAGAAAATCTCTGTTATTTTGATGTTTTTCCTTAGTTTCATATTTATTGAGCAGATTACTATGCAAAAACAACCAATCAACCAAACCAAAACAAAACCCAACAAAAACAAACCCAATGTTTTTTAAAGTACTTGACGCTTTTTGTTAATTAAATTTTTATCAGGTTTTTTAGGATTTTTAGAGGATTGATTCGATGATATCTTCCTAAATTTTTGGTCTTTTTTCAATAATTCATTGATATTATTATAATTTTTTAGGCTCTATACTCTCTGTGATGTACAGATCATCAGCAATATTCTTGGGAATTTAAAAATAAAAGAATCCATTTCACTAGCTTTTCTTTTTTTACAAAAGATAAACATAATAATAAGAACATAATTAAATTGGAATAACTGATTTGGAATAACTAATATCAAACACTTTTATGTGAGAATTTCAAAGCAATTTCAAGTGCAAGTTAATTGAACCTACTCACGTTCTTTGGGGTGAAGTCAATTAATATTATCCCCTTCATCACAGGCCCCAGCTGTGAACAGTCCTGGGCCTCTCCTGGACAGTAAAACCAAGCAATAAAAAGCTGTACATTTTGTGACTAAAATGGAGTGATTCTTCCTTTGAAGACATGATCCTACTGACCTTATTAAAAATACAATGCAAGGAGCTACCTTGGACGAGGTTAGCAAGTCCTTGGAAGACAACCTAAGCTAGCTAGGTATATAAAATTTCTGTTCGCTATCAGTCTTCTCTAGGGCTCTGGTGAAATTTCCTGTGGACATCAAAGCCATCCCTCTTTGTCACATCAGCCCTGGCTACAGGGCCTGTCACTGCAGGAACAACAGTGAGAAGAGCAGGATCACACGCTCTCACTTCAGGTGCTCAATTCCTGCCTCATCTCCAAGGACAGAATGTTTTTGCCAATGTGTTGACCTAAGAACAGGAATAGTCATAGCACGGGCACAAACTCCCTTCTGCAGTGAATGCAGAATGTCCAGTTCCCAAGAATTTCTCTCTCTTCTCTTCCTGTTTACAAACATCAGACATACGAAGAGATGAAGGAGAGATGGAAACTGTTGTACAGGTAGCAGCACTATGAGTGTAAATTAGATTATAACCTCTGTCAAGACTGACACAACAGAGAGGCTTAGGTAGATTGATAATAGGAGGGTTTTATTTAAGGAAATAATCTACTCATGGACTGAAGTAAAAATCTGTACAAAGCCTATTGTCTTTCACTCAGTTTATTTATTTCAATTTTTTTAAGGTGTAAGATCTAAAGTTCTGTAATCTACAAAGAAACCTCATAACATGGCTTGAACATCATGGCAGCTGTGCCATTAGGTTTACCTTCAGTTTATGCAAAGGAAAACTATCATGTCCCAACTCTTGGGGCAGAGGTGGGAAGGAGACCACTAACAGGTAAATGACAGAGGAGGTTTGTGACACTAGTGCTGACGAAAACTGGAAATAAGAAGCAGGATGATTACGAGCTTTTTAAAGATCTGACATGCAGCAATGGTGGCTGGAATGTGGAGGAGTTTTGCCCTTGACTTCTGGGGAGAAGTCATGCTTCATAAAAAACTCTAGAGTAAAAGAGAAGCTTTTGCTCACTTTGGCTCTGGGGATAGCTTCTTTGATCTCCCACTAACTAAAGCAACTTCCTACTGCTCTACTTCAAAGCCGAGTTTTGCAGCTCCAGGGCATTTTAATAGTGTCCTCAAAAACCCTTTGCCTGTTGGCTGTGGTGGTGGGTTCTCGAATCATCAGATTATTCAATGCAGCAGTCACCAAGGAAGTTATGAAAAAGTGGAAATGGAGCAATCTGAAGAGTAAATCCTGTAAATGTATGTGGTCAGTTGTAAAGAATCATGTAATGCTTAAGGTTGGAAAAGACTTCTGAGATCATCAAATCCAACAATTGACCTAGCACCACCACCATGTTCACCATTAAACCACGTCCTCAAGGACCATATCCATACGCTTCTTTCCAGGGATGGTGACTCCACCACTTCCATGGGTAGCCTTTTCCAATGCTTGGTTACCCTTTCTATGAAGAAATTCTCACTATCTCCTCTGTTAGAACCATTTTTCCCATCTGCAAAAGGTGCTTTCCATCAGGTGTCAGTAAATCAGGTGTTGCAGAGATCCTCTCATGGTCAAAAAACTCTAAATTTTTCCAAAGACAACAATCTCAGAGACATTTGTTGATCTGATGGATCTACCTGTTCCTTTCAGAGTTATTCCTTGCTAATGGAAGGATAGAAGAAAACAATACCTGTTCTCCTGATCCTTCAATCAGTCATCCCAAGGTCCTGAAATCCATTTTTTGATTGCCCTTGGACTTCTCTTTGTTATCTTGTCACTGTTTACCTGAACAACCAATAACAGGTAATAGTCAGTGGGCCTTAGGAGAGTTTTCTAGTACTGTCCCTTACCCAGAGACTTCCCTGTGGGTTGTGTCTGATCTGCATATTGGGTCCTCCATTCCCCTTAGAAGGGAGTCACATATGACAACCACCCTTCCTTGCCCCTTAACAGAGGAGGTGGTGATACAAGGGGTAGATTGTGTTGCCCTAGGTGGCCTCTCTATCCCAGAAGGACCTTCATCCACTTCATCGGCTGGCTGTCCTTCTTGTTCTAGGGTCTCATAATTGTCATAAAATGTTCCAGTCCTACTCATGGTTGTTAAGTATTCAGGAGGAGAAGCCTTCCTCCTGGTATGGGCAATGACAAGCTTCTAGCTGTCATGTTTAACAGATCATTGGCTACCTACTTGACAGGGTTCTTAATCCCCCTGCATCTTCACTACAATGGGAGTTTTGAGAGTGCAGCATCTCATACCTCTCAATCCCTTGACCATTTCCTTGAAAATAGCCTATTCATAGCCTATTTGGTTCCTCCTTTTTTTACACTAACTCTCTTCTTGGGAAAGGAAAAACAAACCAAAGCTGCCTGAAACGGAGCAAATTGCACGTATGAGGACAGGGAGGTGGGGTGAGAAGTATTTTTGATGTCCTAATTTAAAGTAAATGTATGGTCAGGCAAAGTTAAAACATAATGATGATGAGATAATCCAAACACTGAACAAACCAGTAAACTGATTGATTAGTCTCCTTTTAAAGGACACTGTTGACACAGAGTAACAAAGTACAGTGCAGGGAGAATTTTGAAACTGATCTAAAGCAAGGGTTTTAATGTTTCAAAACTCAGAAAGCTCAAATTAAAGATTATACTCTTTTCGACTGACTGATACTGTAAGTGAGCTGCATAGTTAGATCAGAGAGCTTGAGATACCAGGGCTTTTACATGCCACACAAATAGTACTTTTTCTGTTTTGAGAAGACCATGTGGATTTGGAGAAAGTCCAATCTGTCTCTTCAGCCAACTATGAGCTAAATCCTACCTGTAGGTGAAAGACTGCTGAAGCTGATACATTTATATCTACAAGAAGTAAGGTATGCGTAGACAGTCTTCTTTGCATCCTGAAGTAGCACTCCAGGGTCTGTGATGAGATGTCCAGTGTGTAGGTGAATATGTGTCTTATCTTGTCAGAATTCCACGCATTTTAAAGCACAGTATTCTTTGCTGACAATGTAGTCCGGCATAAAGTCTTTGTTGCTGTTAGAACTGAAAGACTGCTGTCCTGTGGCTCGTTGCGAAGACTTTGGTTTCTCTTTTTTTACTCTATTTATTGATATCTTCAAGGCAGTGTGGTGTGGGGACCTAGAGCTTGATGAAAAAATGACTGGAATAAATGATTTACAATAAAGTTACCAAGAGGCTACCCCTTTCATCTCACTTTAAATTTGATTTTGTTCCTTCCTGTTTGTTCTGCTGCTCATCTCTCTCTCTCCACCCTTTCCTATACATTTCTGCTCAGTCACTTTTCTGTCTTTTTCATTTTTTCTTCTTCTACTGCTGACATTCTCTTTCCTACGCCTTCTGCTTCACTGCAGTTTTTCCTATGTCCTTCCTTTAACTTTCATATCCAAATGTCTTATTTGATCTACTCTTTTTTTTTTTCATCCACATATCCCACCCTTTGAGCTTTTGTTTTCTGTGTCTAGTTAGTAATGATAGTTATCTCTTTATGTGAGGGAATTGGAGAGGTACAGTTAAAGGGCATACTCTATTACTCTCCTTTACACACTCTCTCCTTGCTCTATTCACTCAGAAGCTTTTTTCCAACCTTCTATTTCTATCCTTATTCTGCATACCCTGAATCTCAGCCCATTGTCAGTTTTCTCCAGGAGGTGATTATTTTTTATTCTCTAGTGGTAGCATTTTATGTCTTCACTTTGCTTTCCTAGTTTTCCTTTCTCTTCTCCTGTTTCCTGCTACTATACTTTACCTCTCATCCTTCCATTTTCTCTTTTTTAAGACAAAATTTGCTTCACCAAAAAAGGAAAGAATTGCAAAAGTCTGCTAACGTGAACAGTCCTGTACCCACCCCTTACACACATTTAAACTAACTGTACAAACCCACAGAGAGTATAATGAGGTGAAAAACAGCAGGAATCTAGATTTCCCCTTGCTGTCTAGAAGTTCTTTGTTTGCCAGAACTCTGACTTCTGGTGAAGAGGAGGTTTAATCTCTAAGTACAAGTTTATTTGCAATTCATGAAGTTCTTTGTGAAATGGACATCTGAAACAGTCAAACGATGTTTCACAATGGCGTTGGGGTACTGTAGCTGAAGTTCAGCATGACCTTGGACCACTTCTGAGTCATGAATCTCCTTTGTCCAAATGTTGATTTTTGTTCTGTGATCCCATTTCATTCCTGTGCCTCATCTTCTCTATTGTCTGTGAAGCCAGGTGGTGAGGGCCTTGATGATGTTAATGGAAAAGTCAAGGAGCTGGAGGGAAAGAAACAACCAAGATATTTTTTAAATTGTGTAACTTGGTTAGAATTTTTTAAGTCTCCCTATTATTGACTTTGATTAGATTTTTTTTGTTTGTTTGTTGGTGGTTTTGGTTTTTTTTCAGTTAGTTTCTGGTTTCTTTGGTTTTTCCTCACCCTTAAAAATGGAGGATGAGAAATATTTTTAGAAGGTTAAAACAGAGAATCTGCAGAGACATGGCATGCATAGTAACTTCTAGGAAATTTCATCACAACTGAGTTTGAAACTTCTACTAGTGATAAAATTGGTCGTCTGTTGAATCAACAGTAAACTGAGTTTTTCTTCTCTATGGAAGTAGAACATAAAGTAAGAGAAAGAAGCCAGAAGCAGTAAAAACACAAAAAAAATGAACTGGAGCTCTCTGATATTGAAATATTGGTCTCAATACTGAACTACTACTAATTTTCTATCATAATATGTAAATTATGGCCTGTATATGGTACTGCTTTGTAGAACCAGCAATTTTTTTAATAAAGGGAATATTCTGTTTTAGCTACATCTCACCTCCAGGGCAATAGTCCCAAAACTCTCAAATTATGTCTTGTTTTTATTCACTTTCCATCACTACTGCTTGGTGGAATGCATCCTTTCTTTATTCTTTGGAGTTAGCTGAAAAAAGGTGAAGAACTAAGGGTCTTGCTGTTCTATCCCTGCAACTAAACAGATGTGGGCAGTATGAGCCATTCCTTCTTCTTCAGAACAGTGCAGAGTTTGGGAAGGATCCACTATGTTCTGGACCAGTATGAAGCGCTCCTCTTGACTACAGAAGGATAAGCAAATTTGTACTTCCTGTGCATGGTAACTGTCTTCTCTCATGGTCTCAAACACAATAAAACTTGCTGCACATCAGCTGAACTGTAGTAACAGGCTGTGTGCTTGCTTCTAACTTTTGGCAAAGTAAGGTAAAAGTCCTTTTCTTAAATAAAAAGATTTAAATTACCTCACACAGTAAGCTAAGAGCCAACACACAGCTTGTTACACTAACACAGCTGACAGGGAATTCATCATACTCTTGCAGCTTGATCATGTAACTGATCCCTCCCATAATGTCTTACACTGATTAGACAACTCATAATGGGATTTGACGTAAGCATTATCCAGGGTATCCTGGTAAAAACACCTAAAACCTGAAGGGAGTTCTTGGTAGAAAGGGCATCTTCATTAACGATTATTCTCCGCAGGTGTAGAAGTAAAGTAGTTGCTGTAACAGGGAAATAAAATAGATTGCATTAGCAGAGACAAACTCTGAGTGGCTTCACTTGCAAAGTGCATTCTCTGCTGTCTGAAGAGCTCTTCAGCCTACACAACCCCAGGTCTATATAGCTATCCTTAGAGCTTTCCTAAAAAAAGAGGAGCACAGCCCACTAGTGTCTAGCAGCAAGTTGATGAGGGCTCTCAAAATTATCAGATTTTTTTTGTCATTCTTTATCATTCATTCTGTCTAAACTGAACTGAGATAGCACAGATTTTAACATGAAAGTATCTTAATTTCAAAACAGTGAGGTTTTTAGGTGTAAGCGTATTGACTCAAGCTTGTGAAGTTACCATCAGTCATTGAATTTTAGTTGGTATTCTTCCATCTTGACCATCTTTCTCCTCCCTTTGGTGGGGATCAGGAGTGATGCTCCTGAGGATTCTCACTGACATCCACCATTATCAACATTTTTAATCAATGTTGCTCTGATGGCATCATGTGTGGAACAGAGCAGAATGCCCAGTCAGCACAACATAGAGATGGGAGGAAAATGAGGAAGGGAGGGAGAGACAGGCAGTGAAGAGGCTAGTAACAAATTAAAGAGTTGAGCTTGAAAAAGCAGGAAGAAGCAATCTTCATGTGTTTGTTGCAATTCAACAGGAATATGGTTAGACTATGCACTTAACTTCATGACTTCTGTCTTGGTGAGCATTTCATCATTCTTGTTTTGTTGGTATCAGGGTCTGCAGCACCACGTGTCTGAAATTCATGTACTCACCTATTATTCATGTGCTCACCTATTCAGTGGAAGTATAATCTGAAGACAACTGGTGATGCAGAGGGTAGTGAACAAAGTCAGCCTCTTAGAGAAAAACACTTGAAATTTGGTGATGTCTTTTGCATTGGAGGTTGATTTGTGACCACCATGCAATATAGAATCATAGAATCATAGAATCATAGAATAGATTGGGTTGGAAAAGACCTCCAAGATCATCAAGTCCAACCTCTGATCCAACTCCAATTACTATATCATGGCACTAAGGGCCACATCCACTCTCTTTTTAAAAACCTCCAGGGATGGTGAATCCACCACCTCTCTGGGTAGGCCGTTCCAATGCCTGATAACCCTCTCTGAAAAGAATTTCTTCCTAACATCTAACCTAAACCTCCCCTGGCAGAGCTTGAGCCCATGTCCCCTTGTCCTATTGTTGGTTGCCTGGGAGAAGAGACCAACCCCCACCTGGCTATAACCTCCCTTCAGGTAGTTGAAGAGAGTGATGAGGTCACCTCTAAGCCTTCTCTTCTCCAGACTAAACAACCCCAGCTCCCTCAGCCTCTCCTCATAGGACTTGTGCTCAAGTCCCTTCACCAGCCTCGTTGCTCTTCTCTGGACCCGCTCCAGCACCTCAATATCCTTCCTGAACTGAGGGGCCTAGAGCTGAACACAATACTCAAGGTGTGGCCTCACCAATGCAGAGTACAGGGGAAGGATCACTTCCCTGCTCCTGCTGGCCACACTGTTCTTGATGCAGGCCAGGATGCCCTTGGCCTTCTTGGCCACCTGGGCACACTGCTGGCTCATGTTCAGCTTCCTGTCAATCCAAACTCCCAGGTCCCTTTCTGCCTGGCTGCTCTCCAGCCACTCTGTCCCCAACCTGTAGCACTGCATGGGGTTGTTGTGGCCAAAGTGCAGGACCCAGCACTTGGCCTTGTTGAACTTCATCCCATTGGAATCAACCCATCTCTCCAGTCTATCCAGATCCCTCTGCAGAGCCCTCCTGCCTTCCGGCAGGTCGACACTCCCTCCCAGTTTGGTTTCATCTGCAAATTTGCTGATGATGGACTCAATATATCTCAATATATCTCAATATTTAGACTATCCTAACAGAGAAAATAATCACAAGTTTCAAATAATAAAATTATCTTGGAAGTGCTGTGTTTTATCAAGTAAAATTTTGCCAGAAAAATGTAGCTCAGAAACTGGGCTAATCATAGTGGACTACATTGAGGGAGAGGGTAAGTGAGAAGAAGCACAAGAAAAAGTCACATATAAATGAGGAATTAGAAAGTAGAAAATATTTATGACAAACCTTAGTCTTAGATTTATATAAAAAACCAATGCTTCAGGTACCCTTTATAAGACTGGAAGAATATGAGTGCCTAAATGTTCGTTCTGCATGGACTGTTAAGAGAGGCCATGGTATGTTGTTAAATATGCAGTCCTACCCATCTCACCAGGCCACAAAACATGCTTTCACTCCGATCTGCAGCTGAGTTCTTCAAATTTTTACCTCGAGTCTTCTGTCAACCACCTGCTAGTCAGTGAAAACTAGCATAAAAAAAGTCCCTTTGATATGAAGCTTCAGGTAAACTAAACTTTTTCTTAGTCCTTCCCAGATCACAGGTGGTATATTGATATCCTATTTCTATTTTCAGACACTGAATTTTTGGTGTTGGCCATATTAGTGTCCCTTACTTAAATTCAATACTTATATAATTCCTTTTATTTTCCCCCCCCCAAAATGAAGTTTATTCATTTATTTATGTATTTATTTTAATAATCAGTGATTGATTTTGTAAACTAATGCTAGATTACTGCCATGATTTTAGCTCAGCGGAAAATGAGAAAAAGAGTCTCTATATTGATGCTGTGTGCCAAGTAGATTACGCTTCTTTAAAAAGATACATTGTCTTGTTCTTGCATGTGGAAGAATGATTCAAAGTTATTTCATTATATATCAAAGGCTTTCCCCTGTCTTTAGATCTTTATCAAATACTTTTATGAGACACTTTTAGAAGGTTCTTACTCTATGGAAGGTAATAAGATGGTTCCCTTTGAAGAAAATCTAAACCCACAAATGAAAGAGTAGGTGCTTTTGAAATGCTGTAAGAAGAGCTTTTATACTGATACAGAAGACAGAAGAATCTGATCTGCTTAGAAGCAATTATCATATAACAGTTTGAACAACATCATTTACAGAAGAGTACATTTTTAAAATAGATATTTGGTTTACAATTATAAGGCTATAAAACTCCTTGACATGACTAAGCTCTTACTTCCCAGAGTTAGAGACCATGTCTGCAGTAGTCATAGTATTCTCGAATGAAAGATATTTCACTTAGGAAAATGAACTTATAACAACATGCATGGTATACTTTCATATGCACTGGGGAAAGAAGGTCTTAAATCCGTGTGTGGAAACTAAATTCTTCCAGGGATTACTGACACATACTCATCACTAGAAGGCTCAAACCCTCCAGCTCCTCTGAAGCCACCAGCAACTGGTTCATGCAGACAGCATATCTTGTCTGTCCTTTCCCATTTGATCTGTTTGATAGCCCTCTGCTGACTATCCACCAACAGATACACCTCTGTGAAGCCCCTTTCTCAGTTGCCTAATTTTTGGATATAAAGATGTTTCCCTGCTTTTTGCTTCCTATCTTTTGCTCCATCTCACCTTGCTGTGCCTTTTTTTCTTCCATTTTACTTCTGCCAATTTATTTTTAAAATGGACTGTGCATTTTGGTAGATACTCCTCCCACACAGAATAAAAGATAAAGACAAGTATAATGGAAGACTTTTATTGCAGTCTTCAACAATCTCACTTCAATCTGTAGATAAGAGAGAGCCAGACTGTTTACAGAGAGTTTACAGTGGTAGGATGATTCGCAACAGCCTTATTCTACAGCAAGAAAAATTCCGGTGAGATATTAGGGAAAAATTGCCAAGAAGGTATTAAAGCACTGAAGGCTGTTCAGTGTTTGTCCAAGGGTTGTTCCACTCTTGGATTTATTCAAAGCTTTACTGGTCACAGTCCCGAGTAACTTTTTGTTTATTGGCTGTGCTTTGCTTGGAAAGTTGGACAAGGTCTTCTGTAGAGTTGTCTTCCAACCTGTATCATTTTATGAAAGATAAGTTCCCCTCACTTTTGAGATTCATAATGCTTTTGACTCTCCTTGAACCAAGTTTCAGTGACCACATGCTCTTCTCTTTGTTGGAATCTGTGGCCTACTTAATACTCACAGTGTAACTCACATCTGCTTTTAGTCCACATGAAGCAGTGGTAGTATGTCTTGAAATAAGACTGTATTTTTATGCATTTAGTATGAAGTGGGAATTATGTAAAAACAAAAAACAAACAGAAAACAAGAATTTCACCTCAAATCTGGAAACCCAAGCAAACAAAAAGCCCCCAAAGAAACCTAAAAAACCAAAGAAATCCAACCCATCAGCCTGCTATTTAGGAAAAGTGCAAGATCTGTGTGGAAATATAAGAAAATTTTACCCCCTAGATCCTTTGAACTTAGGATTTTTCTGGTACTTAGTGTTCTGTGTAATTTTGAGAGTTTAAATTTGAGGAATGTGTCTTCAATGATTTGAAGATTACATGATATGAGATAGAGAGTAATAAAATACATCAGCCCCTGAAAAAAATTTACCTGCTTCAAAAGATGGCTACTAGCGGGAAGAACAAAATTCCTCACTTTTGAAGTGAAATACAAAGATTTTACTAGTATCATTGAAACTGAAATTTATCTTAAGATGTTTGTCCCAGTGTTATAGGTTATAAAATCCCATAGGGGCATTTTTCTTCCCCTGCTCCACTGTGAGAAAAAAAACAGAGTGAGTGGGGGGAAGGGAGTCAATTAGCTTTACAAAAGATCTGGCCGAATTCCTAGCTAATGGCCCATCAGAGGCTGGGGGTAGCTGGCTGCCAGGACAGAGGACAGGTCAGACTGCAGGGTTCACTCTCTGGGACGGAGACTGGGATCTGCATGCGGGCATTTGGAGAAAAGACCTAGGAGTCTGTCTTTCTGGCTTTTCATCCTGGTGAGGCCGAACCACCAGACTCGGTCAGCTCGCACACTGCCTCATGACTCCAGCCGGGACCTACTGGGTTTTCATCGGAGAGGTCTGTGCTTGCTGGGAGAGAAGGGAAGAGCCTTGGAACACTGTCATCTGGGAACAACAAGTACTGTGGGCTCTACACCTCCAGCGATCCAACAACACTCCCTGCAGGCCAGGATTAGGACTGCGCCAAAGGACAGAGAAGTATTCATTCAGACCTTTTTGTTTTGTTTGTTTTGGTTTTTTTTCCTAGGATTGCTGTTTGGTTTTTTTGTGTTCTGTTACTGTTTTTGCCAGCATACATATATCTTTTAATAAAGGGTTGTTTTTTCTTCTGTTTTTCCACACTTCCTCAATTAAAGCCCCTTAATTTTGAATTTACAATTGTTGAGAGAGAGAAGTTTGGTCTATCTCATAACTCATCCTCTTTAGCAAACATTTCAGTCTCCTCAGACTGTGACACCCAGCAAAGCTATTAAACATTTGTTTCACTTCAAATCAGTTAATAATTGCATTCACTTTTATGGGCCAGGGCTAAAAACTTATCATGTTGAATTCATTATATATGCAACAGATATTACAGCATAATTCCCAAAATTGCACATGCTGAAAATGATGAACTAGTTTTTCCTTACTCTGCTGATTTTTTTCTTTCTGCAATGTTGGTGCTATACTTCTGCTTTCCTTTCATCTCCATTATATACAGTCTTAATTTTTTTGCTGCTTATCTTCTGACAAGTATGTTTTAAGACTGAGTGCCACACAATCATTCTTGGTATTTTGTTTGAACTGATGTCAATATCTGTCTGAAAGTTTTACTCTGAAATATGGCATAAATGTACTTTGATTCCAGCATATCTGTATCTCAAACCATTAGTAACTGATGTTTTGTTTTTATCTTCTGGTATTAGAAAAAAGCAACTCGGAAAATAAAACTTCTCAAATCCTAAATGAATAAAAATATTTTCAGAACATGAATGATATTTTTATAAATATTAACAAATATTTCTTTTGTAAATAAAAATTATTGCAAAAAATTCAGCTTTATGCGTAGTCCTTGTGCATCATGTTTTATGAAATGTCATTTTTATATATAATATACTTTAATTCAGTTTGGGGACCTTACCATCTGTTCTGTGGGAAAAATACTTTAATTTTTCTTAATTATTCCTGTGACTCATGAATTATGACCTTTCTCAGGGACAAAAATAAATGCCACTTCTTCTGAGAACAAAATGTGTGCAGTGGGAATACAGAACCTGCACAGTGGTATTAAAGCAACTAACATCCTTAAATAAGTAGATCAACAGAAACACCAGGAAGCAAATATACTGCATTCAATATGAGAGTTGGAGTGGTTTAGTTATATATGTAGTGGGTAAACAGCCCAGTAATTAAGCAGGAATACTACAAACAGTTTAGGTGGAAATAATATCAAAGTAATTCTCTGAGACATCCCAGGAAAACTAAACAATCACAAGAACAGTGGTATCTGTTTTTGGGGGGTAGTGTAACGAGAAATATCTGGTAGGTTCTTGAAGAGTGTTGGCACCCTCTTTTAAGAGCAGCTTCATCATGGCAGGACAAAGTGCAGAGGGAAAGCAGAGTCTCCATGTTAAATATATATTATTTAGGAGGCAGAGCTGTAGGCAGCAGAAGAGCTGCCCAGGGCTAACAATGAGTCAAATCAAGAGAGTCTGGATGGGTTTGGTTGCTGCAATGAAATGTGTTATTTTCTTTCTGTGCAGACAAATCAGGACATTATGTGTGGTAAATGCATTTCAATCCCTTCATCAGTTTTTCATTTAGGTGAAATGGGTTATTCTAGCTACATGTTTCTAATACTGAAACTGAAAGGATACTGCCTGACTGAGAGGGCACCTGTCCTGTGAGGGAGGTACAGGTCTGGTCCTGGAGCATTCTAGGCATGATTGCCTCCAAACAATCTGAAAAGACAGCAGTGATTTAAGGGTGTTTAGGACATTGCTTTCTTTCCTGACATAGGTGTACCCTCTGACTTGATTGTAGTGAAGCAGGTCTAAACACATTCCTCCCATCCTCAGGGCATTGTTGGAGAGCTGGGTGGAAAAACGAGCTCTTCCCCTCACATCACTCTTGCAGTGCCCTGGAATAACGTTGCTGTAGTGCCAGCAAAGAGAGCAAGAACTGAGCAGAGTTGAGGGCAAGCTTATGCTCTGCCAGGGACTGATCTTTGGCGAGAGGCTTGTGCCAGTCTCCAGGGATCTTCTCTTTCTGATGTCTGTTATTAAGATTTCCATTCCCTTCTCTATTCTCTTTTCCAAACTAACACCTCTCATGTGGCGTGGTATCTCCTTTCTGGTCTTTTCTGGCTTCAGGTTATATGTTTCTGTTTCCAGCATAAACATCTCTGGGTATAGGGTGGGAAGGTCATTGGGGAGGTGGAGAGGCAGGAAGGGCTCAGTGGGGGCAACAGCTGTCCCCTTGCAGCACCTGGCTGCAGAGGTGTAGCTGCATCGAAACTGGGCATGTACCATTCACCCTACAGTCCACTCACCAGGAAAATCTGTTCCTGTGGTCAGAACCTCTGAAAACTTCAGACCTTGGGTTCATGTGACTTGGCTGTCAATGTCATCTTTCAGTTCTCTTAGAAATGTGTTTCTAACTTGCAAATAAAAGCTTGGGAAGATGAATTTTAAAGGATCTAATACCATAAATTTATAGAATTTTTTAGCTTGAAGGAGACCACTGAACCTTGCCATTAACCTAACACTTCCACTACTAAGCACCTAAACGCCACTTCTACGCGTCTTTTAAGTACCTCCACTTATGGTGCCTCAACAGCTTCCCTGAGCAGCCTGTTCCAACTCCTGGTCAGCCGTTAGGGGAAGAAATTTTTTCTAATATCTAATCTAAATCTAGCCTGGAGAAACTTTAGGCCACATCTTCTCATCTTGTCACATGTTACCCGGGAGAAGAGACTCACTCCAACCTCATATAACCTCCTTTCAGGTAGTCGTAGAGTGCGATAAGGTCTCTCCTGAACCTCCTTTTCTCCAGACTAAACAATCCCAACTTCCCAACTCCACAACCCCAACATCTACTATGCTCCACATCAGACTTGTGCTCCAGACCCTTCACCAGTTCTGTTGCCCTTCTCTGAACACGCTCCAGCATCTCATAGTCTTTCTTGTAATGAGGGGCCCAAAACTGAACACAGTATCTGAGGTGCAAACTCATCAGTACAGGGGTATGGTCACCTACCTAGTCCTGCTGACCACAAGACTGCTGATACAAACCAGGACACTTCTGGTCTTCTTGGGCACTTGGGTATGCTGCCAGAAATTAAATAACCAAATTTTGTAATTTTTAAAGACATCAAGGTTTGTAAAAACACATGACACTTCTCATATCTCAATTTCTGAATCTTTAATATTTTGCAGTATTGCTCTTTCCAGGCAATCCCATCCTTGCTTATTTGTATTCATTGTCTGACACTGTAGTGTCTTATGTACCTTAACCACAGCAAAGGGCTTAAGTTTGATGCGGCTCATTTGTTATATTTTCTTCCTTCATTAGTTCCCTGTTCACAATGTTATATTGTCTCTTCATCTGTTGTTACACTACTTAATGGTCTGTTTTCAAGGCACTTTTCAAATACCTTAAGAAAAGCTAAGTTACTGCTAGCAACTCTTTTAAAGCACAAACAACTGATCTCAAAAGGACTCTGACATGATTTCTCTTTTAAAGTCTGCTCATTTGACCTTGAAGAATTAGTCTTAACCTGGTCTTGTACTATTTTATCCTTAAATAGGCTCTCAGCCCATTTTCTTCAGAACACAGAGATTTAGCTTATGAATTTATGGTTTCTATGACACCCTTTGTTCCAATTTCAAAAGGAAGTCCCTGATTAATAATTTTTCAATTTCTGTGCATACTTGCTGTTTCTATGGATGCAGCACATACTTTATCCTTGCCAGAGTTGCCACTGTTTAATGCTGTTCTTTTCTGAAATGCCAAATGATCAGATTCTCAAATTTGTCAGTAATTTTCCTCTCCATAATTTGAATGTTTTTAGGACAAGACTTTCTCTTTTGTTCTGTGCTTTGTGGTTAGAGAATTCCTTATATTTCAAGGTAAAAATTGGGTTATGGACAGTAACAAATTTATTTTTAATTTTAATTTTAATTTGTGCTATAATGAATATTTTTATCTGTCGTTGTTAACACTATTAAACCCTTATTTTTTTCAAATACATTTTACTTTGATATTAACCCCTTTCTACTTAATTTCCAATTTTTCATTACTTTATCATAATTTCCACATCCATATGTCTCCATGCTCATTTTTTAATTCTAGTATTATCATTAGTGAAAAATAAAAAGAATAAATGATTATTGGAGTTTGGGTCAAGGTCACAGAACAGCATCTAAACAATTTTTTCATGGGGGTATGTTTTAAATTATTTTACTTATGTTTTAACTTATCTTACTTATTTACTAATTTCAAGTCATTCCGGAGAAAGACTTGCCCCGACCCACAAATTGTTGCCTAAATATTATCCGGTCTGGCTTGTAGATTTTTCACACATTTTGTATTGCATATATATTATTGACTCTTTACCAATGTTTTTTATCAGTTTACCTAAAAGGAAGATTAGAGAAATTTTCTAAGGTGATGAAATGTCACTTTATATGTTAAGGTCCCAAAACTTAAGATTGCATCCTAAATAATTTAATATGTCATTCAACTTTATTACAGCTATGGTAGAGGTAGATTAATTTGAAATGTTTCTTTGAAAGTAAGACAAAAGCCCAGCATTCTTGACATTCTTCTGAAGCACCTTTTTCTTGCCCAGGATATATATAATTTGAACTCTGCAATCTGCTGCCCTTTAATCCTCCATTCTTTTTCTTAAGTAGTCTTTTTTCCTCATCACTGTGATCTCAGAATGAAAGGCCTCAAAAGATTATTTTAGTTTTGACTTAGAAAATATATTAGCTTTTATTTAGGGGGGAAAAATGCTTAGAAGTTACTTTTAATGTTTGTGTCACTTAGAAAATCAAAACATGAACTTAATTTTGATCATTTTCCTCTGTAATGACAGTTTCAAAACAAGCTTTTTCTGTGTAATTTAAATATAGTATTCATGTTAAGTATCATTGTTATGCTAGTTGCCAGAGATGTTTGAACAACTTTGAGGACCAAATCTCCCCTACCTTAACGACTTACAACTCAAAACTGGAGTGCATATAGTTAAAATAAATTATATAATTTAGTCATGCAAGTAAATACATTTTCAGACTGTTGTGCCAGAGCTGCAAGTGTCTGGAAGATTTCTGAAAGAGGCCTCTGTTGGACAATGAAGCATCAAAATATTTAACGTCTCAAACGAGATGAGGTTAAAAAAATCAAGCCAAATTAAAATATTGAGTTCTTTCACAACAATTGCCATGCTTTACTACAGCAGACTTGCTGGTTGATGCAATTCAGAGGCATAGAGAAAATTCAAGGAGTGAACTAATTTTGGGTGGGACTTACATGGAGCTATACCTTTCCTTCTGCTTCTGCCTTTGAAAGGGGAGATATGTGCTTCTTGACATGTAGTCATCACGAGGAGACTCTGATGGAAATATTGTTCACTCTAAGCACGAATAAAAACCACAGCATCTGATTGTCAGCAAGTCTTTATTTTCTAACAATCACTGTGCTAAATCTTATTGTTATTATTGTTATTATTACTACTATTCTTATCATGCTTTTTAAGACACACTGAGATAGTGACAGTCATGCTAAGTTTGGGAGATAAAGCAAATGTCAGGTAAAAGGAAGAGCTATGATGTGGGCTGGGAAAACTCAAATAATAAATCTGTACAGAAGGAAATTTTTGTTTTAAGAAAAAGCTGTGAAAAGCTTGAAACAAATGCCAGGACTGTGATAATTCCATCCATTATCTCTGAACCTTTGTTATATAGGTGCTGCATACTTGTTACCTAGCAGAGTGTATAATTAGAAAACTGAGTCTTTTGCAGAAAAGAAGTCTTACTGTGATTTTAGAAATATCCATTTTCAATCTGATTTCATTTACTGGTATCCACTTTGTTCTAACTATCTGGTCTGGAGATGAATTGCCTGTTGGCCCCATTGTCAGAATGACAGCATGAAAAGGGAAGCATGCAGTTGTAATAATAATGTGGTACATGTGTAGAAGGTCAGAGAAGCAAAAGATTAACATTCCAGCAGATGATTTCCCTAGGGATAACTCTTGAAAGTATGAAAGGTCAAAGGTCATGACACTGATAATGTCTCTAATGTTGTTGGCAAAATAGTTGCTTGAATTTTTCAGTTGTAGGGGTAATGCTTTTTCTCTATTTTTTCAATTAGGTAGTGAAACCTGCTGTGAACCCTGAAAAATTAGTTCCATAAATATTAGTCTAATTAAATAGGTAGTAATGGTGTTTAAATCAACCAATTCTCCAGTCTCCATTATGTCATGTATTAAAATTAAGCAAATTAAGACTAGTGATTTAACTGAAGAGGAATTTTAAAAAAAGGGAGGTCTGTGTGGATGAACAAGGAGCTTCTAGCCAAACTCAAGCAAACAAGAGAATGAACCATAAAAAGAGTGTAAGCAAGGATGAGTAACCTGGGAGGTATATTGAAACACTGTGCATCCTGGGATGGAGAAAGGAAAGTTAAAGCTCAAAAAGAATTGAACCTGGCCAAGGACATCAAAGACAACAAGAAGCGCTTTTGTAAGTACATAGGTGGCAAAAGGAAGACTAGGGAACATGTGGGCCTACTGCTCATTGAGGCAGTGAACTTGGTTACACAGGACATGGAAGAGACTGAGGTACTGAATGCCATCCTTGTCTCAGCCTCTACTAGAAAGACTGGCCTTTAGGAATCCCAGGTCCCCTGCAGCAAGGAAGAAGTACCCTTGGTGGAAGAGGATCAGGTCAGAGAATACTTCAACAAACCAGGCTTATACAAATCCTTGGATCCTGTTGTGATTCACTCATGAGTGCTGAGGGAGCTCCCAATAATCTTCGTTCGATCCCAGCAACTGGGAGAAATATCCAAAGACTGGAGGAAAGCAAATGTCATAATGTGATATCCATCTTCGAGGAGGGTAAGAAGCATGATCCAGAGAATTACAGGCAGGTCAGCCTCACCTTGATCTCTGGGAAGGCAGTGGAGCTGCTAATCCTGGAAACCATTTCCAGGCCCATGAAGGACAAGAAAATCATCAGTAGTCAGCATGGCTTCACCAAGGGGAAGGCCCACTAAGATGACAAGAGGCTAAAGTATCTCTCACCTATGAAGAAAGGCTGAAAGTGTCGGACCTGGAGAAAAGAAGGCACATAGGGACCCCGTCAATAAGCACAAGAGTATGAAAGGAGGTTTGCTGAGAACACAGTTGCGTTGGGCAGGACACGTCTCAAGGATGAAGGACCACTGCCTCCCTAAGATACTGCTTTATGGTGAACTTGCCACTGGCTGCCACAAGAGAGGAGCCCCGAACAAAAGATACAAGGACTCCCTGAAACAACATCTCAGCCTTGGCCATATTGACCACCATAACTGGTCTACTCTGGCCTCCAATCGGGAGGCCTGGAGACACACCATCTATAACGCTGCTGATGCTTTTGAGAAAGCACACAGGATGACCCTTGAGCAGAAAAGAGAATGCAGAAAGAATCATGCCTTGCAGAATTTACCACCTAAGGAGTCTTTCTGCTGTGCCTTTTGCAACCGGACATGCCTGTCTCGTATTGGCCTTTTTAGCCACCAACGCGCTTGCAACAAACGTGGGTAGAACCCTTCCCAAATCTTCGTTCGCGAAGCCCAGCCATGATGATGATGAAAGGAGGTCTAAAGAGGATGGAGCCAGTCTCTTTTCAGCAGTGCTCAGTGACAGGACAAAGAGACGTGTACAAATTGATGCACGGGACACTTCCTCTGAACAACAAAAAACGCCTTTTGTCTTGTGAGCATTGATGCAGATTCCCAGGGAGGTTATGGAATCTTCATCCTTTGAGATACTTAAAAGTCACTTAGACAGGTTCCAGTGCAACCAGGTCTATGTTGAGTAAGAGATTTGGACCAGATTACCTCCAGACGACCCTATCAACCGCAACCACTCTGTGATTCTATGATTGTGATTCTGTGATTCTGTGAATTACATTATTTGACCAAATGCTTTTAAAATGTACTCTAATGTCAAAAGTCACAGCAAAAATCCCCAACGAACCAGATTTCTGGGCTTCAGATCATGTGGGCCTTCTTGGTAAGTAAACAGACATTTGCTCTATCTGCCAGCCTTGCCAAGACTAGAAACTGCTAATGAACTCTTTTAATTAGTTTAAAGTACCAAGATGAAAGAGAGTTCCCTTCATGCTCATGGCTGTTTTCACCATGTGTGGTATTTCCTTCCTCCACTGATGGGACATAGATGTGCCTAACCAACATTTCATTATACTGAAACAGAAAAACTGATTCTTGATTCATTTCAATATATGACATATGGGCTGGAGTGAGCAGCACTTGTGTGCTCAAATAGCCTAAAGCAAGTAGTTTAATAGATTCCATGACTACTTGATGAGCCTGAACAGAAAAGAGGGGCCAGGGGGACTCTGGCAAGAAGCAGCAGGAAGAAAATTAAGCAGGGTCAGACAATGAACCAAATGTTTTCTCCTGTTTCTTAAAATATTAGTATGTCTGCTCTGCTGAATGTACTGTTTCTTTTTAAAGCTTCTGCAAGTACTCTTACAAAAATTCAAAACATAGCCACAAATCATTTATAGGAGACAAAAAAACAATAAGTAGTGTCAGCACAGAGGGATATATTTTACTTGGTTGTGCCAGAAGGAATTATAGTGGGCTGTGATGAGTGGAATATAAAGTAGAATAAGTTACCTGTTGACAACAGGGTTTGAAATTATAAAATGTAAACCTAATATATTTCCCTCACAGTATCAAACATCTGGGATTTTTTATACCCAGTAGCAGAATACTCTGTAATTTTTCAGAGCCCTGTAATTCTGTAAGCATGTTTAAGTACATGCTGTTATTTATTTTGTTTGGCTTTTTTGTTTCAAGTATTACATAGACTGTGATGCACTGAGATGAAAATATAACAAGAGTGATCAGCATTTTGTTAAAAGCCATTATCATAGGTGATTTTCTGGTCTTAACTTTGGTTTTGTTCATTTTGGGGGATTGCATTTAATATATAAAAAGAGCTAGAAACAGTACTATCCTCTTTTGAATCATCATTGGTTAAAAAATGATGCAGGAATCTTAATTTTCATGCTATTTAAAAATATAATTATAAAAATAAGGCTTTATGAGAAACTTACAGCAACCAAGTTCAAATAAGAGCTTTTCGAGTGACAGATGGTAATAAGCAAGTCAGGCAGTTAGATCATGGTTTATGTGCTAGACATTATAGGTGTTGTAACTATTGACCCATGTTAATGTGGTTACTCTGGCAAATAAAATGCAGGAAACAAAGCTACCTTGAATGACTTATCCCAGCTGCTGATTAGTAGAATATCTGTCAGTCAGCAGCAGGATCTGGTCAGTTGCCAGATCTTAAACCTTCACCGCTCTGTCTTTTCCCTCTCGGTCCTTTTTTTACATCCTTCACCATTCCTATTGCTGTTCTCTCAATATGCCTCTTTATTACTACTTTGATGTTTCTGGTAGGGAACCTGATCCTGACAAGTAGAGCTACTGGGGTCAAGAGGAAGCAGAGGTGGTAGGAAAGGTATTTATCTCTTCTTGCAAGAGGTTAATGAACCTTTTGTCTACAAGGCAGTCTAAAGGCCTTGTACAGAATAGTGACAAAACAAAATGAAGTGCAGTGATGGGAAAGGCAGCAGGGGTAGTTGCCAGGTTTGCTATACATATGAATTGAACCCATCACCCATAATCGTAACACTAGGTGACAACTAATAAACTGTAATCTGAAACCTGTGATTCAAGTGCAGACAAATGTGTGAGAATGGCGAATACATTTGAAGAAGTAAAACCTTGGTTTGTTAAAGACTTCTCTTACCAAATATTTCAAAATGAGCATATTTTTCCACCTTTTATAGTAATTGCACTGAGATATGCAGTTAAGATGCAACCATTACTATCATTCTATTTCTTTCTGCTGTGTTATTTTGTGTTGAATAAAACACATACAGAAAAAAGCTTTTGGGTCATTGCCAGTTATGGGAAGTATACCTGTGCTGGAGAAATGGGCTGTTAGTAAGTCAACCAGCAGGATTACAGCATTTCCTTGGTAATTATGGTGGGGTGATTATGATACTCTCTGGTTACATCTCTCCTAGTTAATCTATGTTATTCTCAAAACCAGACTATAGGAATATCAATTACAATCTTTTCAGAACAGAAAGTGAATACTGACTGTCTGTCAAAGCTGGGCTTTTGAATTTGCTGCCTGTGTAGAGTCAGGAAGTTGTAGAGTGGATGGTGGTGTGGTTAAGGTGGATGGTATTGCAAGGCATTATGTTTTAAATAGCCCAGTCAAAGAGTATTGAGTAGATTCAAGACTTGTGCTGCATCAGGGGTGCCTGAGCACCCCTGGAAGATGTGTGTCCATTAACCAAGCAAGTTCAAGGTGATCATAATACAGGACAGCAGTACCTTGCTTGGTCCTGTGGCATAGCTCATGACACTAAGCAACGTCAGGTACAAGTTTATGATTTCATATTTCAGTCCTTTAGATTCCTTCAAAACCTAAAGAATAGAATGTATTTCCTCTGTGTTATTTTCCCTTGTTTGTCTACTATGCTCAGGTAGGTTTGGGAAAAAATAAGTGAGCTGAGTAATACCCACATTAAACTCAGCACTTCCACTCCACTCGAGAAAGCTATAGCCAAAAAGAGAGGAGGAAGATACATTGGCAGATATCAAAACTACTAAAGTACTGAGGAAATAAAATTAGGTCATTGGAACAAGGACACAGTGTCTTCTGCATCTCTTGAGAAGGAAGGAAGGAAGACATCAGGTGCATAGAAAATAAAAGCAAGTCTCCATTGCAGCATACCACACAACCCACTCACACATACTGCAATAGAAGGTGTGTATCTGGCATACGAGTGCCCTCATCTTTCAGTTCTTCCTCTTCTTTCTGTACTAATCTTGCTAGTGTTATGTATGTTTGGGATATCCCTGTGTCAAAGTCCTGGATTTTGCCCAGTTGTGTAGCCATGCTGCTTAGTCTCACTGATGGAGCACATGTTCTTAAATCAAATTGCTCAAAAGCAAAGTTGTCTTGTGCCATCTTGTAGTGTCACTGAAAGTTACATAGAAGTTCAAGTATAATGGATGTAGTTCAAAACACAGGTTTATCTTCATTGACTACATCAGATCTGCTGTTAGTCTTCTCTGGGCATTACACGTTAAGACTTAGTTACCTCTGAGACAGACAACTTGGATGTTTATTTTTCCTAAACTCGTTCACCTCTGCCAAGGTTACTTGTTCTTCTTGACCTTGATCTTATTAGCTGTAGTCCTATTCATACCTTACCGGTAGCTCAAACATCTACTTTCCTAATATTCCTTGCTGCTGAGTTCAGTTAGGACTGAATTTCTTTGCCTACTTACAATATTGTCAGTGACCACGTACCATCTGGCAATAAGCATTTAAGAACTGGCATAGGCTAAGAATTGATGCAGACTGAGGCTAATTGCTCTTAAACTGGAAATGCCACTTTCTGGGACCTGTAACTTCACTGCATCCTCTGAGGAGGAACCATTTTTACTGGTGAGAGCCTGCAACAATCAAACTTGACAGACTATCTTGATGGTGGCTGAAGGATCATAGTGGAAGGTCTGTTTGTACCATGTGAGATATTATGCCAAAACCAGTCACCTTTATCGACCATGTGCCAGGGAAGATTGGCAGTGCTAAGGACTTTTTGCTGAAAGCAGGTCTGAACTATAAGTTTATCTTCTATTGCTCAGATTTTCAAAGAATTTGCGAAGTGCTTGGAGTCTGGCCAAAGAAATGCATTTAGTAAATCAACCAATGTAGTGTTTTATAATATGTTACTTTTCCCTGGAAAATCTGGGAAATAAAGGACTCACATCTCTCCTTAACACACTATCGCTTTTAAAGAGGGATTTATTTTCTTGGCTGTCAGTTGCACTGTGTACTAGATGTTGGCAGTCAGTAGTAGACTGCAGAGAAATAAGAGACCTAGTCAAAGGAAGAGATAAGACCATTTTATTTTCCATATGACCCTGGGGACTAAATCCAGGATTCATTGTTGAAATTTGTGATTGCAATTTGGTACTTGGAAATAATCAAAACTGTCTGAGATCATGAAACAACTGGAAGAGAAGTGTTCTGTTTTGATTTACTTGGTTCAGTTCAGTTTCAGAGGATAAGTTTTTTTACTGTCTTCCATTTCCATTTAGGTGCCATATGCCTGCAATATAAAAATGACTTGGACTTGATCAGAATCAGGAAAAGGAGGCAAAACTTACTGGAAGTTTACATGCAACCGGCAAGCACAGTGGAAGTGGAACAGGATTTAACTACCAGATTGTAAATCACCACAAGCAGAAGAAAATTACATTGAAATGAAGCAGCTTCCCTTGAGACAAAAAATACTGAGTTGGCACGAAAGCAAATTCTGTGCCTCAAGCTGTGGTACCTTTCTATTTCTTTTGCCTTAGGAAATTGGTAAGGAGAAACACCACTTTCCAAATAGCAGTTTGTTACCTGTCAGCAGCACCTGGAGGTGACAAAACCAAAATCCAGCTTTTGTGGATTTTCAATAGCGACCAGTTCTTGAGTTGAAAAGAGAGGAATCATCAGATGTTGCTTATCAAACAAAGACAGAGTCTTCATGTTCTACACCTCAAAGAAAACTTAGGTTTTCTTTCAAGAAAAGACCTTTATTCCTTTGAAGTAATAGTAGGCGATGTGAAATGAATTTTAATAAGGACCTGTCGATATCTATCAGTGCACAGGATTTCATATTAGAGTCAGTAAGAGTCTGAAGAAAATGACAAACTGGAGAAAGTGAAATCCGGAGGCAAAGCATAGTTTCCAGTACCCAGGTCAGGTAAGGGCACCAAACGTCTTTTGAGTATCAGAAGTGCCTTCCATCAGAGGAAAAAATTCACAAGATAACTAATTTTATATATATCCTTAATCTGATCCTGTTTTTTGAAGGAATTTTTAAAAATCTGCCATTAAAACCCAAATGGAATGAATATCTTCACAAAAGAAATGCAAATTTTACCAAAACAAACAAAACCATGGTAATATAGCTTCAAATATTCAGTATTTCCTGGTAAAACTACTTGATGCAATAATGCAAAATATTTTGTAGAAGATAAACTTAGAAATTCAGAAACCAGTTGCATGAATCAATAACCATCAGAGTAGAAACAGTTAAAATCAGGATAATATGAGAGATGAATTCAAGGAATAGGTGATGATTCTGTTATTCTTGTTTTGCTTGTGTTCTGGGTGGTGTTTTCCCTTAGAGGTCATCTTCTGTAACATGAAGTTGTAATGAATGTAGGAGGACCTGATTATTTTTAATGAGAAATAGATGAAATAACAATGACCTCATGACTGCTATCATTAGATCCTCTGAATGTGGCACAAAAATGGGACATGAATTTCATTTACAGATATCAACACTCTAAATGTGCTTCTAACACAGTTTTAGTGAAAGTAACCTATCAATTATATTAAATGCTATGAAAAGGGAGGGTGACACACAAGGTAAAACAGGTAGGATGTGCCAGAGCTTTTACTATTTCGTCTCCAGTCCTCTACAGTCAAAGTCTCCTACTTCATCTTTTCTGACCAAGATCTCTTTATTTATTTAACTTCAGGTTTCAGGACATAAACTGGTCTAAGACATTGTTTTTCTCTGTCATCTCTCTGAAGCATCTCTCCTGGTCACCAGATTAGCTGTAACTTGAATCTCGCAAAGCAAAGAAACTTCTGTGTTCCCGAATTTTTCCAGGGTTCACAAGGCTATTCCTGTTTGGCAGTCCTTGGTAAGAAAGCCTTGTTGCCAGGTTTCATAGTGCTGATCATCATGAGGATGAAAATAATAGTGCAAAAAAAGGAAGCAGAATTAGATGGATGGGTGAAAGGAAAACACATCAAATAATATCTGATGGGAAGAAACACAAGATGTTATGTGCCAAAGAGATGGATTTTGTTCTTTTCAGATGCTGATGCACACTCACTGCAACATAGAGTAAATGTATGCTGTTCACAGGACAACTGATGCTTACAGACAGGTATTGCTGCATATGTAGGGCCATGGGGAGTGTGGACCCACTCTCATAGTGTAGAGGTAGAGTAGGGTATTAGTAGAGATTGAGTGAGACAGTAAAAGCTCTTGTCTCTATCACTCACCAGGTACTTGTTTTGGCATCACTCTCAGATTATGAGTAAGATTGGTAAGATTTATTTCCTGCTTTTTTCCACTTTCTCACTCTTCACTTGTGTCACCCCCCTCCCCCCTCTCCCTAATGAAAAGAAAGGTAAAAGCTGTCACTATTGTTAATGGGCTTCAGGGAGAGAGATGTGTCTGGGTCAAGATTCTCATGCTTGCAGCTAAATGCATGGAGAGCTAAAATAAAAGTGCATAACATCTGCAGTCATCACAAAGAGACACTGATAGAAAAACACTCAGAGTTGAAAACAAAATCCACTAACACTGAGCAACAAATCTCAGCCTTGCGTTCCTATCTGGGGGAAAAAAAAAGAGTTAGAAAGAAGAGCATCATGCCTGGACCTTCACAAGGCACATCAGATTTTCCATGTCCCATAAGAACATGTTTGTTTGTTGTTGTTTTTTTTTCTTTTTCTGAAAAAACAGAAAGATATTTTGCAGGTTTCTCATGAGATCTCTTACATTCAAAATAGATGTTTATCATCCAGTTTGTAATGAAACAACAGGACACTCTCAGGACATTGTATCTGTATGATATGCTTCAAAACCTCTGATAATAAAAGCAAAAGGAATATTTATTCTTCAAATATGAAACAAGATTAATTGGCATGAAAAATGCCTATCTCACACCTGCTTACAAACTCTTTCTCAAATACTGTCATAACCATCATATTCCCCAGAAATTTCCATTTCAGTTCTTGCTGAACACAGCAAATCTAATGTGCAGGCATGGCTAGAATACTGTATCGAGCTTGAAGGGAATATGAAAAATAACCTATCGTTATTGTAGAGAGTTTATAAGCACTGAGGCTGTCTGTTGAATGAGCCAAGGAAAAGGCATACTGTCTGCAAAAAACACTAAGAAGCTGGAGAGATTTAGTCCTAGCTGAGAGTTGCACATCATATCAACTATAAAAATCTCATGAAATTCATCATGCCTGTGTTCAAATGGACTGTGAAACTTTAACATCCTAAATTACTTTTCTCAAGCACAGCCCACCCTGCTTCCTGGGCCAGGAACAAACCAGAAAAACTACTGCAACAAAACATAACAGGAGAACTCCCTCTTTATACGTCTGTTTAGCCGTCCACATATCTACTGCTGTTTCTATGTTGACCATCTTGTTATAGCTTCAGTTCTGAGGACTGCAGAATAAGAGGATTTGAGGCAGTGTCAACTGCCAGAGTAAATTTCAGAGATTCCTGCCTCTTGAAGTGCTACAAAACCCATTCCATAATTTTTTACCATTGTTGAGCTTTCTCCCCACCTATAGTCGTAAAAGCCTGCATTGCAAAGCATACAGGTGCAGATGTAGAGGAGAACATAGTTGAGAGATTGTGATATGATCTTTGATTTCACAGCACTGATTACTGATTATGATCATACTTCTCGGATTTATTATAGTATCATAATAAAATACTACAACACCTTAAGTCCCAGCATGACCTCTGGAGTTTTGTCTGGGTTTTGACACTCTGATCAAATTAATGTATGAATGTTAAAAAGAAATATTCTGGTTTCGTTTGAGCACAGTTACCAAATTGAATGGCAGAGCTTAAGTCTGATTAAGGTAAAAACATGAAAAAAAAAATTCTGGTTCCAATTTTCTTCTCCAAATGTATTTTTTCTACTGTGTTGCAGTCTGTCTTCCTTTTCTGAAAGATCACAGTTAAACAAAATTTGTTTCACTTCACTGATGTTTCTGAACAGTTTTCATTAGGAAGCCTGGTGTGTGTAGAGGCTGACTGATGCCTTCAGGATCAATAAACATGCAGTTCAAATCTCCTCTGGCTTTGTGTGTCTGGAACATAAGCTTGTCTAATGATGCAGCATTGCTGCAGTGGTGTTGCCATTGCTTCCCAGGAACAAGACTTTTGTGTACCGTCCTCCAAAAACAGGTAAGGGGAGACCATTTCCCTACTGATAATATGGAAATGGCCACAAGAAGTATTTTTGTTTGCGAGGGAAAGAGGATTATATTTATATTTGTCTTTCTCATTTAACTAAGAAGCTCACAAAAAACCTGTGTTTCTACTGCTGGTGTCCATGCTGCAACAACATGGGAAAAACTTGCCAAAAAATAATAAAAACAAACAAATGACCCCCCCCAAAAAAGCTAACAAAAATTTACTTGCTCAGTTCCAGGCAGTGTGTTTTCAGCCTTACTATTGAAATGTGTGTATTAGCAAAGCGTGCATCCTCTGTTAGACAGCCTTGCATTTCCAGATCCTCCCTGCATTGTAAAGCTCTTGTATGAGTCCTCAAGGCATTCTTTTTTCCATGAGCTCTCTTTCTGTATTTATGCAAGAAAAACGTAAAGTAGATAATAAAAGAAATTGGAAGCTGTTCATGGAAACCCTAAGCCTCCGGTAATACAGCAAGGAGCATGGCTGCACAACATTATATATATGTAATAGAACAGCCAGTGAGATGAATAAAATAAGAAAATAGAACATGAGGATATGTGTCTCAAGGCACAAGAGGACAGTAAAAATGTAGGAACATTTCTTGTTATTGAGTTTCTGGGGATGCTCAAAGGGTAGAATCAGACTTCCCATGATGAGGAGCCAGCTGAGCCCAGGTGATGAAATATTCTATTTCAAGGTTAGCAGTGGACTCTCCAAAGGTTTTGAATTCCCTGCTGAGTTAAGATTTCAAGACAGCATTTGCCAAATGTGGCTGGACCTACTTGCTGTCTGATATCGAAGAGTGCAGATGAGAGCTCAAGGGCTTCCAGTTCCACAGTTAAAAAGCGTGATTTTACAGATGAATAAAGTTGACTCAAGACCAATAGAGAAATCCAATGGAGTAGCTGTTTCCCTGAGCTTGGGTTCTCTGCATCTGGTATGGATGGGTTTGGATAGCCACAGAATCTTGCAGGCACTAATGACTGATAAATACTTCATCCTTTTTTTGTGTGTCAGCCTAGGGTGGAGTAGAGTTCATCTTAAAAGCCTACAGGTTCAGAAAGCCTAATTCACAGATTGGGCTATTTAGCCTAAGAAGAATGTCTAATAAAAGTTGCATATGTCTTAGAAAACTTCCCTGGAGTAGGTGAGGGCCCCCTAGTAGGGCGAGAGCTCGAAACACATCACTGCTATTTGCTCTGCACCTCATGTACCAAAATGAATCTAATCCCAAGACATTTCCAATTCTATTGGGAGCAGACAAGCATCAACACTTGTGCTTTTCTGATTTTTCATGAGATGAGTACAGATTCATTTTATGTAGCAAATAATATTGACATGGATTACTTTCCCTAGCAAACTGAATATTAATGATGACTTTATTTCTTAATGTCTGACTTGTGATTTCCTTATTTCAACACCTGATGCATTTCTAAAAATGCGTGAGCCAAACACAGTACTCCAAATGATGTATTAATTGATTGTAGTTCATATTTCTGTTTGCATGTTTTTGACAATGAGCAGAGGGATTAAAATGCATTTTTTCTTCACTGTTTGAAATGGTTCAAGCAATTTCAGAATAATGAAAAAGAAAACTGCACGTATTTTATATGTATGATTTGTAATTGGTTACCTTTGTCATGAGGCACTGTTTCTCTTTCATGGTTTTGTGATTGTAGCTTTTCTAAGCTAGGGGAGAGAAGCCAGAAATTTCAGCATGGCCATAGGAATATTTTTTAATAGAAGACCTCACATTAACACACGCACTGTGACATAGCAATGAAGGAAATGGTTTGCAGATTTTTTCAAAGCATGAGTGATAACTGGGCACTTGTGGAGGTCAAAAACTGATTGATCCCAGGTCGGGGGTAGAAACTGGAATATTTATTGAACACGTGACTCGCAATATAAGGGTCTTGGAGGCAGGACATGTAAATGAAGAGGACGGGTTATGCTAACTAGGAGATGGATTATGCCAACTAGAGGATTACACAATTCTCTGCTACAGTTACACGAGTGGCTAATATTTTCCCTTAGCTAAGACCACATGGGGGGAGAAAACAAAAGGGTTTCTGCGGTGTCTGACAACCACAAAGTCTTTCATATCCTGCTGAAGGAGACAGGACAATCAAACCTAGTTGAATATTAATGGGTCTTGTGATGAAGCTCCTCAGAGTAAGGAGTTTCTCCCAGTTCCTGTTGTCCACAACCTGCTACATAATTTTATCTTGCTGATAGCTGAGTTTCTGATTCCTATAGGCACTGAAACAAATAATCTTTCTTTTTCTCTAGAATTTTATTTTTCTACAGACTTTGTTATTAAAACCTGGTGCAAACTTTTTCACATAGATCTGATCCATAAAGGAGTTTGTTTGTGTAAACGTGTATTCCTTTACATAAAAGACCTGGAAATATTTTTCTGACTTGATGTAAAAAATAAATTGTTTGGTGAAATGGTTTACATGTACCTTGAGGGTATCTCAGTTATACATCTTCCATACAGGCAGAAGAACAAAAATATCCGTTAGACTGGGCATAGCTGTAATCGCCCACTTAAGAAACTCCCAAAACATCTCATCATCTTTTATGCAGTTGTTATAAGTTACAAGCATGTGTGGATCTGTGCTTGCATAGATAAATAGATCAATACTGAGAAGCCCTTGACAGAGGTAAACATCAAGTGCAAATGCAGCAGCACAGTAAAGCACCAGCATAAAAAGTATGGTATGGTTTCACAGTAGGAAATGTGAATTGAATATATTCAGAAGCATCATTATGGTCCTTATTCTGGGTTCTTGGGGTTTTGCTTGTGTCAGGGAGGAAAAGTAACAGAACATTTAATACCTCACATTTGTCAAGCTTACCTCTGAAGTGCATTGCAAAATATACACAGCATCCTAATTGCACCATAAGAAGAGAATTATTTATAAAAGGGAAAGCTGGACCCTATGGACTGTGAGCCACTCACATCCAAACTATAAACCAAATCAATCTAACAATTCCAAGGGGAGCTATATATTGTAAACAAAGTAGGGGAAGAAAAGATGCTCACAAATGTTTGATAGAAAATACACAGCACCATGTAAAGCAAATGGTTTGCTACTGAGTAAGAGTTTTATTTATGTTGCAATTAGTAACTGGCAATTAGACATAAAGTTTAATATTTATATTTTGCTAGAGTCTGAGTATAAATTTGTGTCTTGATGTGTTTCACTGTTATCTACCAGCTCATTCAGAAACAATGTCAAACTGACTCTTCTAAAATAAGATAAAACTGGTCTCAAGTTTTTGCTGGAATCAAAATAAATAGATAGCCCTGAATTCAAAGAGGTGAGGTCTCTTTTTGCTTTTACTTTGGTAAAAAATATTTTCCACCAAATTCTTTCTACTGGGAGAAGACTTTACTTAGGTACCTCAGTTTATAGTGGTGTAGTTTTACCTGCTTCTGAGGAGTTGTGCCTGATTGACACCAGTTAGAGAAGACAATTAACAGGCCTGTTTCATTTTACTTCCTTTTTGCTTTCAGTAACAAACTGGGAGGAAGCAAGGATCATTTATCCCAGATAAACTTCCCTGCTCTCAATATAAGTGCACAGCTGTCATTTATATCTGTAACCCAACAACTCTGACACATCCCCAAGCCAGTAAGGTAGGAGGCATCTATTTCTCATTAGTAGGAGGGCAGAGGTGGCAGGCAGCAGACTTTTGCCAGCTTCTGCTCATCTGGTCTCCTGTGAATGGCAGAAAGCTCCTGTAGCTGAGGACAGAGGAACTAGGGCAAAAGGCACTTGGGTAAAATGCTCTAAGGGAGGGAGAAGCAGCCTTCAAGCTTTCATCTCCCATAGACTAAGCCTTGTAGAGATATACATCACTCCAGGAACTGGAGTCTGACCAACTGTCCAGTCTTGGCGAAAATTACTTGTTGTTGAGTGTGAGTTTTAAATATTTTCTTTTGTTTCTATCATAATTTAAATACAAAACATCTCTGCCAACATGTTGTATCAGGATCATACTCTAGGTCTCATTTTTTGCCAGTGGTTCATAGAATCACAGACAGGTTCAGGCCAGAAGGGAATTCTGGAAGTTATATGGCCTAACCCCTGCTAAAGCACATGTTGATCCTCAGACAGGGTCCAATGGCCACAGAAACAAGAATCATCTTGCCGCCTCCAGCTCCACAACTAACTGCTGACATACATTACTAGTGACCTCCTCTCTCCATGCTGGCAGGGGTGAGGAGAATAACACCTTCACAAACCCCATACCCCTGACTGTCATCCCCAGAACTCTGTCATTACCTTTGATACAGGTTGCCCAGTAGTGTTCCCATGTAAGACTATCAGGGGGTACTAGTTGGATAGTCACATAGATCCAGATTCCCAGCAAGCAGCAAACTTCTGCAGACAATAGGTCAAGTTGGTGGTATGGTGCCTCTGTTCCTTGCAGTAGGGAGTCACCTACTACCGTCATTGCTTCCTTGTGGTGGTCTTGTGTAGTCCAAGGTGTGTTGGCCCAGATACTTCATTTGAAAGCACGACCAGTTTCCTCAGCCTTGAAGGCAATGCATCCATGTTACATCCTCTGCCCTGGCAGGGGCAGCTGCTCCAACACCTGCTGGGCAATATGTTCTGTGGTACATCAACACTGTGCCCAAGAACATTTAGGCTTGTTTGAACTCAGAGAAGGATCCCTTCTTTGTGCTATTCTGCCCAAACTTTTGATCTTGGGAGCTGTGCTGTGAGCCTGACTCTTAAGGTTTCTCCATAGCACCGGTTAAAAGGATGCTTGACCTTCCCTTGTTGTGGAGTGCCTGCAACAAAGGCTCCCAGTACCCTCAGTAAAGTGCAGCTGGTCAAGGTTTGAGGCTCTATTCCCCATATCTGCTGGCCCAGACAGATAGCTCTCTCATTAGGTGGGCATTCCTATTTGTTTAGGGCTTTTAAATCTCATTAAAGGTAAAAGTTCTTCAAATTACAGTACTGTTAGACATGAAATCTCTGTGTTACTGATTAGTCTCCTTCCTGAAACTCTCAGAAGACTAATTGCTACTCACTGCTCTCTGTATGTTCTTCCATGTGTTCACCCCAGATGGCCAATTGATCTAATTTGATGTCCGAGGCAGCCATAGTTTTTCGTGGCCTGGCAGATATTAATGTTTCACAGTAGCATGATTACAGATCTCTCCTTCCTGGGTTGCATTTCAGCTCCAGGGGAAGGCAAACAGATACTGCTCCCCAGCCCAAGGCGAAGACTGATCTGTGCAACCGCTGACAGCAGGCATTTTGTCTGCAGGAAGGGAAACTGCTGCTTTTCGTTGATGTTACTCTCTCTCATTTTGAGAAGAAAGACTTTGGATCTTTTAATAAACATTTAGATTTAAAAACCTGCTACTTGTGATTGAAGTCTTGGTTTTGATTATACAAGTTTTACATCAGCTCTTAAGTTATTGAGGGTTATTTATGATGAATCCCAGCTGAGGGCTAGTGACATTAAAGAATTCTGGTGCTTGATTTTTCTAAAGACTACTCACATGAGGTAAAATATTTAAATAAAACTTCACAGATGTTGCTTAACAAAAGGAGAGCCAGTTGTCTGTTTGTAGAAATATAAATTATAACTAATTTTGTGTATTACCCACTGCGTCAAATCCTTTGCTTCTTTTGTTGCAAAGTACTTTTCTTCCGGAAACACAATTTCCCCCAAAATGATGCTACAGGTAATGTTCATATCTTTTATCTTTAATCACTGCTTTAAGCATGGCAACTGCATTGGACAGAACCCAAATATCCTTTGAAACAGATTAAAGTATAATTGTAGAGAAAGAATAGAATTAATAAATACCCAGCTGTATTTCTTGATCTCTTTTTCAGTTTGTGAGTTAGCAGAAGATAAAAAAAAGCAATCACTCTTTAAGCATATAATTAATTTAAATATTGGAATAACTTAGCATTTATGAATGCATCGCTGTTTTAGCTTCTCATTTTACGTCTTTGTTTATCTTACCATAAATTGTACAAAGTCTGTTGATTTCATCTATGTCCAGACCTGTAGCTGAAAAGGAAAGAAAATAATATTAGTTTTGCCATTAGTAAAATAAATACACTGAAATTGATATGCTGGTTTTGCTTTTGTGGGCACAGGCATTTTGATTTTTAAGGAAAATATCGGTGGCTAATGATATCCAGCCTATTTGATTTACACTGATGATGATGCCTTCATTAGTCAGAACAAATGACAAATCTCCCCTTGCCGCAGTAGACTGTTGTGCTTTCTCAACCAGCCATTTTAATTTTCAGGCTGACAACCAGTCAGAAAGAATCCATTATGGATGATCAAAGCTCATTTGAGTTAGTCTTTCTCTCTAAAATGACAAGTGGAACTGGTCTGAATATGGAGAAAGCTATTTGTGCTGTAATCTGTGGGTTTTGGTGCTACCCACTTGGCATTCTGCATGCTGACACCTCATTCTTCTGTGCAATGGTGAACTTTACCTCTTTATCCACTTTGTTAAGATAAGCTAGAGAGCCAGGGGGAAGCCTGTCCTACAAACCCAGGGTGGGTGATGGGAGGGTTTACCAGGTCCCCTCCCTGGGCAGGTGTGGTTCTGCGACCCCTGATGTGGTTTTTGTCCATGCCAGCAATAAACCCCACAAATCCTAAGCATGGTTTGGGAATTACTGTGACTAAGCACCATTCTCAATTAGCAGTTTGAATGTGCCAAGGCAGGGTTCATGATACACTTTTATTCAGAGACACAGCTTCTGTGGTTTTGCTCTGATTGGCCTGGTGGGGTACTCTGGAAACAAACCCTTCAGTTGTCTGCACATGAGTCTGCACTGGACCTGAAACTATTCGAGATTAATTGATACCAGTCAGTACCAATGAATTCTTCTGGGATTTTCTAATTTTTCACTGAGACTTTTCAGATCCAGGCTCCAAATATAGCACCATAGTATTTTCCAAATTCATATTGTTTCTGAATCATGTGATTAAGGATCACAGTAACTCTATCAAGCCAGGAATTAGAGTAGGTACTGCAGTAGGAACGTAGAGACTCCACAGCCACTCCATGAAATAAAGATGCTGCTACATGGGTCTGACCGGGGGTTTTAACTACCTTGAAGCTCCCCACAAGTAGTCTCCATGAAGGTGGCCAACCTATCTCATCCTGGAGTAAGGTGAGAAATTTTGTTACCTTCAGTTGAGTCTTTTAAAGACGTAAATCTAGAAACTTCCCTTCAGGATGAAACTCATATGTGCACAGACATACATATGTATGAACATGCATATAGTGTGTATATATACATACATACATAAATACATACACACACATACACACATATGTGTGTCTTTCCCTTAGAAAAAAGATATCCTCTTGGTGACCTGTTGGCTAGGTCACATAGTTCAAATTAAAAGACAAGTTCAAGTCCTTGCCCTGAACCAGAGTATCTGTAGGCTAATGATTTTACATTCCCACAAATTAACAGTTTTTCTTCCAGTGCAAGAACTAGACCATGTCATTCAGGAAGCCATGGAGGCTTCTGTGCACAGCATACATGCATCAGAGTAAACACTGTTCTCCTCTCAGTGGTTCAATATCATCCTTGTTAGTTCTGCCTCCTTATATGGAAAGATATAATACTGTTTCCTTTTACTACAACAGTTACATTTTATACCTTACAGTACCTCACAACATCCTTATAGAAGGATATAAAGACATTGTTTTTTCATAAACCAAATTTAATTCCTTTTTGTTTGTAAGATAACACTGCATATCCTTTTCTAATACCAGTGCAATTCCTGGACAAAAACGTAATTTGAAATTTTTTGCTAGCAGGCTGGATGCTATATATAATTTTTTACCATGGTAGGATCTTTTGAGCTGTTTTGTGGTATAAACTTTTAATCGTATTTTCCTCTGTGTGGAATTATTTGCAAAATTACTTTTGTGCTTTATACACTTCAGTTAATTTTGGTAAGAAGAGTCATAGAAAATTGTGTTTATTTCTTTATGGTAATTCCCTTGATCTCAAAACGTGTTGTTCCCCACTCTCACCCACTGTGCAAAAAACCAAACCATATAAAAAGAAGCACTCTCACGTACAATATCAGTTTTATGTTTTCTCAAAGTCTAATCTTTTCTGATGCCAATGGGAAAAAAGGAAAAAAAACATAGAAAAAAGCATCCAGCTTGTTGTTTTAAGTTGTTGTGGGTTTTTTGGTGGTTTTTTTTTTTTTTTTGTTTGTTTTTTTTGTTTGTTTTTTTGTTTTTTTTTTTTTTCACTAAGAAAAGAAGTATTTTGTGTTTATGACTTTCCTACTTTTGGTTCAGGTATTCTGTTTTTTCTGTTTTCCAGTTCTGAAAGGAGTTTTCATACATTTAGAGTTATACTTTAGCGAGAGCCTTGATATAAAATAAAAAAGAATTTCAATGGGGATTCCACCTCTTTTTCTCTGTTTCAAAACTGTGTAACTTTAGGCTATTTTTAGATGAAAATTGAAATGATTGTGTGTTGAAATGTTCAAAATAAAGATTTGTATAGCCTTTCCAATGTAAGTAACAAGGGGAACTTTATTTACTGATCAAAGGTGGTCAGTACCTAATTTGTGGTCAAAGGTGGTCAGTACTAAAGGAAAAACAGTACATACAGGACAAAAATGAGCTAACATGCTTGTTTTTATGAGAACATTGCTTTTATTGTATTACCAAAAGAAAAGGAGCAGAGTCAGTCATCATCCACAAATTTGTAAGGGGGTGGTGATTCTCCAAAAGCAAATAAAACCTTGTGAAGACTGTTCATTGGAAACCCATTGCTATCTCTTTGAAAAGAATTAACATTTAATGATATTCAACTAATGATTTTACAGTAAAGTGAATCTGGGGAATTTGCAGCCCTTTTTTGTTCACATTCACGGGAGAATATTTGTAGTAAGTGTTTCCAAAAAGAATTAACTTGGAAAACTTACAGAGGAAATCAAGTAAGATTTTCTTCTATGGTTCCTCGGAGATTGCTCACTGATGTGAGCGAGCAATCTACTATAAATCTAAGGATTTACTAAGGATTTTACTAGTTTTGTGTTTAATTTCTATTGCAACATTTTGTATACAGTTACATGTTTTCTCTCTGTGTTTGGGCTCTCTATATATACTGATAAAACCAAAATGTCTTTTGTGGTCAAAACTTGACAGGGAAGTCTGTGCTGTCTCAGTCTCTTTCTATGGTATTTGTTTCTTAGATATGCATTGTCTTTGACCAACTCAGACCTGCATGCACAGTTTAAGGGACTTGGGTCATTAGAAAATGCGTGACAGGAAGGCATACTTCAGTGTTTCTAATTTCTTATAAATATTCTTGTGCCAACCTGGGGATCATTGAGTTTCTTAATATGTACTGTTGAATCTCCTAAAATATGAGTAATGTTACCACTGATACTGTAGGCTGTACCCTATTTGTTTGTGGAATACTGTATCCCAGAAAAAATGCATTTGAGTTCTATGTATACTTATAGACTATTGAAGGAGTATGGTATCTGCCATTATTGTGGTATTGTAGCACTTAAGCTGATGGAGGACTTGAATATCTTTATGCAAAATGCCTGTCATTTTGCAACTTCAGAGCACAACTACTGATCTCAGCAAAGTTACATTCTAGGCAAAAGGGATTAATATAAATGATGTTATCTGATTTTACTAGCACTCACACTGTAATTTTGTCCTAGTCACTAAGTTCTCATCATTCTGAGAAATTCATCATGGTTAGGCTTTGAGAACGAAGATTTGGGAAGGCTCTATCCACATTTGTTACAAGCAATCTGGTGGCTAAAAAGGCCAATACGAGATAGACATGCCCGGTTACAAAAGGCACAGTAGAAGGACCCCCTAGGTGGTAAATTCTGCAAGACACGATTCTTTCTGCGTTGTCTTTTCTCCTTGAGAGTGATTCTGCGTGCGTTCTCAAAGCCATCAGCAGCGTTATAGATGGTGTGTCTCCAGACCTCCTGATTTGAGGCCAAATTAGACCAGTTATGATGATCAATATGGCTGAGGCTGAGATGTTGTTTCAGGGAGTCCTTATATCTTCTCTTCAGGGTTCCTCTCATGCAGCAGCCAGTGGCAAGTTCACCATAAAGCAGGATCTTAGGGAGGCAGTGGTCCTTCATCCTTGAGACGTGCCCTGCCCGGTGCAGCTGTGTTCTCAGCAACGTGGCCTCAATACTTGTGACTGCTACTTGTTCTAAAACAGATGTATTGGTCACATAATCTGACCAGTGGATGTTTAGGATTGTATTCTGAGAAATTACTTCCCCATCATCCACACTGGTCCTTTGAATGTATGGTTTTCAAAATCTTTTGTTTGAATGGTGAATAAAAGAAGCTGAAATTTCATCCTTTTTATTAAAGATCTCATTGTTTAGGATTATGCAGGTAAAGGAGAGCTGAAGGCCTGGACTGAGATTGCAGCACTTCACAAAAGAGGTGAAGAGCAAAGTGCTTTACCTGTTTTTCTAAAGCCTGTGAAGGTGCCATTGTGTGTGTTAAACACCTACTTGAGGTCTGAATTGAGGTCTGAATATTGTTTTAGCACCAAAATCCTGTCTAAAAATTCTGGTTTATAGGAGGCTGCAAAAACTGAATTGTAACTTAATTTTTTGTTCTCTTTGACATTGTGCTAAGAGAGTTTTGCTAATAATAAATTGTTTTCTTATTTTTATTAACTTTCTCAACAGGAACTAGTGATAAATGTAGCAGGTCATTTTATCCCTTTTTGTAGAGGGTGAGAAGAATTCAGAGCTTCTTGTTCAGTACACCATGCACTGCCAAGTACTTTGTACTCCCACATTCTTTTTAAAGACAAAGCAACAAAACACATATTTTGGTAGGCATGTTTCTATTTCTTACATTAATATAAACCTAGAGCAACTGTAATAACTAGACTTACCAGAAAGGTTTCTAGTGGAAAAAAGTCCATCCATAATGTTGGTTTGGTCTGATTTTTGTCAACATGTTTGTGGAAAACATTCCAGTGAGTTTGAAGTATTTTCTGTTATTTCATTATTTTGATTCTACTACTATGAGATGCTGATGTCTGTATATTTCAACTTTAATGTAACTTTTTCAACTTTGTTCCTGTGGAAACAACACCAAATGCTAAATTGGTACATGCTGGACTTTTCTATGTGACTCAATTTCTGTCAAAGCTTGATGTGGTGCTTCTGCCCTTGTCTGTAAAACAGCTTTACATTCCCTCCTTTCACTCAACACTGCTTTGATCACAGTTGTTAAAACAACAATTATGACTTGATGCAATTTTTTAAGTAACTTGGGTACCTGGTCTCATTGCTACATCTAATGCTCTTAAGAGTAGCTTTGGAGAACCATGGATTTGCCTTCCTGCAATTCAAGGGTGTTACTAAGGCTAAGGAAACATACTTGGACTTATATTTAAATCAATTATCTTGGGCAGTCATAGAAGGCGAGTTTTTAAACAGGGTCTGTAGAAATCGTGGAGCACAGCACTGTGTTTAAAGGAAAAAATTTCCAGCAAAGATCATCAGCTTAGGCATGCAGTGTATAACTTGGAAAGGCATATTGGCCTGGCCAGTGAATGTGCTCAGGCAAGATTCTGGTCTGGTTTATGTGAGCTAATTTGGAATAGGTGTGTAGGATTAAAATAAAAAAAAAAGGTTTGTCTCCACCTAATTGTTATATAAGCAATTTTTGCTTAGCATATGAGTTTAAACAGGTAAAATATCTCATCTCTGTTGAGATGAGTGAAATTAGGTGAAATACAAACCCCTGTGAATTACAAATGTAATATAAGTAATTTGCTTTACCTTGTTAACTATGAAGGTTGTAAACGTAAACCACATTCTTGTTACAGACATGAACATAGGTTTTAAATCCTTGGAATTCTGTTTCTTTTCGCCCAACCATAGCAACGATTTCTCTAGTCAGAGATACACATTTTGTGAGCAATTTATTTTCTGTACAAATATATTTGCAGAAAAGCATTCTGTATTGCAGAAAAATATTTGTTGTTTTTCTTTTTTTTTAATATTCAAAAGCATTAATTACTTCTAAATTGAAATAATTTCCATGAAAATGGACTTTTCAGTATTTACCATTTCTTATGGAAAATCATAGTAATATTTTTCTGCTCTGTTTTCTCAAATTATTCTTTTTTAAACCCCAAAACTGTTCGAGAGAGGATTGGGTGAATTGCTGAATTTTGTTAGTCAGGCTGCTATAGCTTGACTTGGCCAGATGAGCTATAAACAAAGATTTTACAAGTAAAATCCTTTTATATGTGACTTTCTTGTCTTCAGTTCTTTTTATTTCTTCCTTCCTCTCTAAATTCCTCTCTGCAAGCCAGAAACCTTGGGACAAATGAACTTGTATTTAGTTGATCTGAGTTCTTCCACAAGCTAGCTATATACTGTAGTCGCAGACATACAGATGTTGAAAATGAGGGAGGAGAAAAGAGAGATTAAGCACTACCACAGTGTAGGTTTGGGATTATTTTTTATGGAGATAATGAGGTGTGATGATTCCTGATGAAACGCCTCCAGGCAGTAAAGACACCTCCCTGTTTTCTATAGATGCTACTGAGGTGAGCTCAGTGGCAACCTGCCAGAAATTCAGGTGAAAGTACAAACACACGGGTTGATTGTTCCCCCTGGTAAATTTACACTGCATTACCTAATTACCACTTTCTTTATGTTCTACTAGGACTATGTAAACCTACAACATTTAAAAAACAACTAAAAACTCAACAAACTTTTAAGTACCGAAAATAATTATATGATAATTGCTTGTACATTATCTTGTAAAAAAAAAAAAAAAAAAGTGGTTTTACTTTCCTTTAACTCACTTGATTGTTGCCTTGTGGAAACATGTACAAACCTCAGTTATCAGTCATCTATCCTGAAGCTACATATTCTGAAAGAGCAAAACATAAAGATGGTCATTGCTTTAAAATTGTTACAGTTTAAGTGGAGATCAGCAACAGCTGATAGTTTTAATGACAGGTAACCATACTTTAATACAACATGATATTTAGGAGAATAAACAAAATTATCTAAGTTATTCAGCATTTTGATTGCTGCATTGTTGTAAGCTCAGTGTGTCATCTTTTTATTTTTTTGTATCTGAGGTTAAGCAGTTAATTCTTACACCTTGGTGATCTTTGACTGTAATAATCAGTTTAAAGACTAATGTGGCTTTCATCAATAAGGACATGGGATAGTTTAAAAGTGTTTTATATCATCCAGACTAAACAGAAGAAAAGAACAAGAGAATGCAAATTCTGGGTTAACACCATGTGTATTAGAAGAAAAAATAATACACTTCATGAAGGTATAAATCAGTTTACATGGAAAGTAAAGAGAAAATAAAGTATTATTTTATACGTAAGCAAGAGAAAATACTGAATGACCTGTCAGGGTAGATTTTCAAAGTTTTTACAGCTTCGGGCACTCAAAACTTCATTCAAAACTGCAGCGCAGAGATATATGCTTTTGATATGTCATCTAGCAAGCTTTCTGTTCCATGCTTACCAGTTGCTATTAGTTCCATAGTTGAAATATTGCTATGAACTATGAAATATTTATCTGAAAATTTTAAATTTAGCACAGTGCTGACTGATTCTATTTACAATATTGGATCACAAGAGCCAGAGACCATTGCTAGTTTCTATAAGATGAATTGTTTGTCCTTGGTTGTTTATGGAGTCTGATGCAAATTATAGGGTACTAAAATTATGCTAAAGCCAAAAACAAAAGAAAAATTTGCATTGTATGGTGTATGGATATGTTTCTACCAGACAGAGAGCCATCTCTAAAAACCTCAAGCAGACACATTGGTAGACCAAAACTTTTATCAGTTATGGTAAGAAGCAAAGTAAGTAGATAGAGATGACATATTTTTTAGTCATCAGGGTACTGCTGATGTCTTCCAGTGTGAAAAATGAATTAAAACATCTGTTCATACCTCCACATACAGACAAAAGGCAATAATTTTTTTTTATATATATGGTCACGTGAGCTGAACTTGTCAGTCCACAACTTTGTTTATTAATTATTTCCTAGATGCCTTGCAATATCATAAGTCTATGGAGTTATTTCAGGAATCGATTTAGTCTCTTGTTCTTCCAGATTGTTTACTGAAGCATAAAATAAGACAGAAATTAGAGGTGCAGAATTGCTTCCCAAAACCCAAACACTGAACTTCTGCAAACAGCTTGAGGGAGAGTTTTTTAAACAGTGGAATTTCATCAGCTCTACTGAAAATTTAATTTATCTGGTAGAAAAAATCCTAAAAAATAATGGGCCAAATTTTCCAATAAAATGTGGTTCTTTAGGCTACCAGAGTGGAGCAATATGGGTTAAATGTTAGAAACATAATCTTTCCAGGGTAGTTATTAAGAATGAGACATATGACTTGCACACAGCAGAAGCAGACAGCCCTGAAAATTAAAAAACTTTACTTCATTTTCATTTGTATCTGGGACAGATTGATTAATTAGTCTGTGTACTAATGTACAAAGACAGAGATGGATCAGTTAATGAAATTGATAATGTTTATATAGTTGATGAAAAGAACCCCATGTCTATAAATGGAAATAAAGCATTCTATCTGGGTTTAATTTCTAGGTGTATTATTATATGATCAAAAAGTCTTAGCTAGAATATAGCAGACTCTTTAACTTATGGAGGAATTTGCTTTTCCAGAGACATCAGTAGAAAGATGTTCAGTCTGAAACACTTGAAAGAAGTAAGAATAACAAAATTAAGAAAGTAGATTAATTTAGATTCTCAAGAGCATCTCACGTTCTTTTACGCATTGTCCTGGAAAAACATACTCATGTGGAAGCTTCCACTTGCCAGCTGAGTTTGCTAGCAAAAATTCATCAAAATTAATACCTGCATAATTTGGAACAGAGACCTAAAGAGCAAACTTTCTGGATCAAATATATACATAAATGTACATTGTTTGATCAAATTCTTATTTTTGAACAATAACAGGTAGCAATATGGGAGCTAAAATACATTTTGAGGAAGATAATGGCTTTTTGTGCACCCCAATAATAAGTTTTTATGCAGTTCTTTAGCAGATTTTTTAAATTTCCATTTAAAACACACACATAGAAGTTGTCATTACAAAAATGTTTCACTTCCAGATACAGAGTTAGAGATACCAGATTTGCTTATTCAGAGAAACATTTAGTATTATCTATTCCTTTTAATGTTTTATATTGAATGAGAGTCTTATCTGGCATAATTTTAATCAAGAGTCAGTGGACAGCAAATTAGAGCTGTGTCTAAGCTTGGATTCTGGATGTACTGCATAAACAGAGAACACTTTGCAAAGAGAACACATGATGTACATAACTTCACGATCTGCAACTACAACAAAATGTGTGACTGGATCGATACATTTTATCTTGCTTATTTTATGTTTATGCTTATCTTCTGCCTGTGAAAGTAAGAATATTTTGGGGCACCTGTGGTGATGGATTCTCCTTCTTCTTGTGACAGCTCTAGTGGCAGTTTTAAGACATAGTTTTAAAAATACTTTAAAGCTAGGATGTAGTGCAAGCAGACTGGGTTCAGCTTGGCTGAGCAAGGTGTTAGAACAGCAGCCAGATCTTATGATATTTATTAGCTTAATTACAAAGATATGGTCCCTTTCCTTGTGGGATTTGGACAGATGCTTCTATTTCTCTGCTGGCCCCACCAGAACAAGTTTGGGTTGTGCTGTGTGATTTGGGTTAGGGTTTGGGTTAACAAAGCATCTCAGGTGTGATTTTCTCACAGTTAAAGCCTTTATCTCAAGACTTCCATCCTTTTGGGCTGCATCAAGATCAAGTCTAGGAATAGAATATTCTGGTTTTGGTCCTGAACAAAATCTTAACTTTCTGACAGAAAGTTTATCTTGACATGTTAATTGCAGTAGGATTTGAGTTTCCAGCACTTCTCCAACATAAATGTAAGAACTCTTCATGCTGTGTGTGGTGGTTTGAAACTTAAAAATTATATTCTTGGGAGTTTCAAGCCACCACACTCTGTCACTGACATAGTCATTACTCTAAGTAACAAATGGTTTAAAAAGCACTTTTACCCTTTTCATTTTTCCACATCCATATTAGATTCAAGAAGTCATGTGTAGAAGCAAGTGTGAAATCCATGTAGCTTTTGAGGCATTTCCAATGAAGGGGAAATCTGATATATGTTTCCCTTATCTTTCTTTTACCTTCTGTTAAAATGTAACATTCAAATCTGCCTTTTCCTTACTGGAAAGGTACCTCAATACACAAACACACACTCTAGCCTCACTGTTCCTATGACTGATGAAAGTTTGTCCCTAACAATGGCCATTGAACGAGGTATGACAAGAATGCTGACTCCTTTCTCTCCATGGTCAAGTTCCTTTGGTAGGCTTTTTATCATGGAATAAATGGGAAGAAACTTTCCATTCACTGAAAAGCTATGATAAAATTGTGTACCCACAGCTCTTTTTTTTTTTCACTTTTCAATCCATTTTTTTCTCTTAAATTTTCCACTTGCCCACTCTATGAAATCTAGGAAATCTCCTCTTCCCTCTTTTGTTCTTCTAGCTTTCTACATGGATACTAGGATATCTCTTAACATACTGAGATCTACTGTCAGAAAATTTTACGCTGACTGATGTCTTTATACTGACTTATAACCAAATTTCTCTGAACATACAAATCTTCTACAGAAATACAAGTAAGAAAATATACTGAAACAAGTCACTAATTTGGCTAGTTAGCCCTAGAATTTAAAGAATCTCATAAAACTGTCCAGGCAAAGCTAATTTGATTTGAGTGGCACTGTCCCAGAAATGTAATTGTCCCATTTACAACTCCTGTGAAAGATAAGCTCAAATTAAACCTTTTTCCCTTTGCATTGTCACTGAATATAGAAATACTTTTATGAGGATAATAGAGGGTATGCATTAAATTGTTGCAGGAATGAAAGTTAAACTACCTTCATTAAAACTTTTAAAATAAAGGAAAAGATTGAGGTTGGGGGGTTTTTTGTATCACAGTTTTTCTGTATCAAGTTCATGTTGTGATACACTGGAAAACAATTTTGGATCTGCTGTCTTTTGACATGATTAAAACATTCTCCTGTAACTTTTAAATTAACATTTGTCAACATCACAAAATCAATACACATTTAAACACATCTAGTGTTACATAGCCACTAGGGTCCCCTGGTTAAAATGACATCAGTAGCAGAGTTCAGGTTTGACAGATTTCTTTTCTATACTATATGAGACTCCAGGCAGTAAAATTTTCTTTCACATCCATAAGTTCTAGAAGTTGTCGGAGTTTTCTCAAAAATTTAAGTGAGGAGTGTGTATCAGTGTTTTATAGAACAGGGTCATGTCTCTATGAGCTAGTGAAATGCATTTGAGTGACAACTGATTTTTTGATAGAGAACAGAAAGATACACAACTCCTGGCAATACCATATAACCACGCTTCAAATCAGAAACTGCAGCAGACTAATTTGAAACGTGTATTTTTATCTTGCAGAAAATAGCTTTTAAGTCTATATCAGGCATTTATAAATGTATTGAAATTGGGTCAGTGTTAAACTGTAGATCACAGCAGCTGAACAGCTTTGACATTGACAGGTAGCAGAGAGAAAAAGAACAGGATGAGTTGATGATAAAGTGCACGTTGTAACTTCAGTGGGTAGCATAGCAACTGGAGAAATGTTGGATAAAAATCCCCTTGTGGACCTCACAGAACTGGAAATATATTTAGTCTACAACACAGCTTTTATGCCCAGCTTGCAGAATTTTTCAATTTGGTGTTGCTCCAGGTTAAAAAACATACCAGCTGAAAAATGTGAATTGGAATTATTTGCCATCAGTTCTTAATGTAATGACTGATTTCCCACTCTGTATGCAGCAAGCTGCAGGCAACGGGTTTGAAGTGAATCCAGGTGGAAGTAAGCCAGACACGTTAAATTTAAGACCTCTATTTCACAACTCCCTGCAGAAATTGAGCAAATAATGTAGCTGAAGTGCTTTCTACACACTGTGTAACACAACTCTTTTGGCATTCTGATTAATTCCTTGCCCTTTTCTGCTGTACACACTGTTAAGAAGTACACTAAGAGGAGGAAGGAATTGTAATAGGATCTATCAAACATTAAGTGTAAAATGTTCTTGTATTAGTTTTAAATTTAGATATAAACAGCAGGAAAAGACAGAAGTTCATACAGTAATGTGGTAAGTACTCAGGCTTTTCAACTTAGTTGTTATTTCCACACTTATTGTCTGATTAGTGCCAACAGCAGTGAAAATGTATAGCAGTGTTCTAGTGCCCAGAGTTTAGGTACTCTCTCCTCTATTTAACTTCAAGTCGAGGCTTAATACATACACTTCCTTCCTAAATCAACTTTCTGAGTATTGTACAGTGCTAAGGCTCTGGCTTTTATAAAACCTAAATAATGAGATGATTTTCAACTAATTTTTTAGCCTCTTATAATGCACTTTACTGCAGTGAAGGCTTCCAACGAGAAATGCAATGCCAGATTGGCATGTTGAATTTTCTGCATGACAATAGAAATCTCATTCTTGCCAGATGGAACTAATGCATTAAATAGATAATTTTGTTTCGCATGGAAACATTTTAATGATCTTTTCTGTGCTATCTGCTTTCTATTTAGATTTTAATAAAAATGGCCGAGAGCGTAGAAGATCTTGCTAAGGAATGCTAACATTATCATTTGGAAGCTAAGATAAATACAATAGAAAAGAATACAAGCCCAAGTGGAGAGAACTAAGCATATATTGATTCCTTAAGAAGTTGTATGAGTGGAGTTCAAGAATCTGTAAATACAAAAGGCTTTGGACCAAGTTCAAAATATGAAATAGAAATGGGGCATTATCAAAACGTTGGTATATGAAAACTACAGACTTTGAAATTATTTGCATCAGTTTGTTCTAGCTGAGTACCCAGCCCTTTGTGTGTTTGGCAGCTGCCTGTTACAAACAGGAGTGTGTTTGAAAAGGTAGAAAGACAGACTTGGATTCCTGGCATCTGAAACAGAGGAGGGTCCAGCATATCTGCCCAGTGTGAGCACACAAGCAGAGGCACTGCTGTGATTATAGTAACTCATTTTGTCTTCTTGTTCACTTTGGGTTTCACCTTGTTTGTCCCTGTTACAAGATAACGCAATACAGAGACAATTTTTCTTCTTTAACTAACGCTTCTAATATAAAAAATTACTGTTCTTTAAATAATTACATATGTAGAAAAAACCTGCACTTTTTTAGTGGGTATTTTAATGGTTTTCTTCACCATGTGTACACTTGCTTTTGTGCTCTGTGATTGAAGAAAAATATTTAGCGGAAGCAAATATTCTAGCAATTAAAAGACTACAATTTAAATTAATATGTGAAATACAAATGTAAGAAAGTGAAAAGTAGAAAGAATTCTACTTGATCTGACACTTTTTTCCAATGGAAATTCTGTCTATCTACATGCAATCAACAGAGAAGTAGTATGAAGAAATACAAACTTATGCACTGACCATGTTCAAGGAAATTAGGACTACTCAGATACTGCCTCAATACAAAAGGACTACTTTCCATACCTGTTTTTTCATTGCAAATGGTTTGTCAAATTTCTGCTGCATTAATGTTAGCTCCATTTAATAACCAGAAAGGTAATGCAGAGCATACAGAAGAAATGTTGATTTTTTTCTCTGTAATCCCTCGTTTAGTGCATTTGACTCACAGAAAGGTTACTTTGCTTTCCTCAGCAGCCTCAGAAGCTGGTGATTGTATAATCTGGTCAGTGAGCTGTGAATAAGTAAGAAAGAGAGTAGTATGATGGACATCTATAGAAACCTGGTCATTGGGGCAGAGATACTTATATATACTTGTGCTTTTATTTATTTTTTGCTTGTTTTGTGTTTTTGTTTGTTTGTTTGTTTGTTTGTGTTTGTTGTTGTTGTCATTGTTGTTTGTTGGTTTTGGTTTTTCTTTTTGTGTGTGTGTGTGAGATTTGGGGTTGATTTTTTGTTTGTTTCTTTTTTGATTTTTGTGGGGGTTTTTTGCTTGTTTATAGGGGGTTTTGTTGTTTGTTTTAACAGACCATATTTGTTAGCAGTAAAAAGGGCTCTTTTAGATTAACTCTTTAAAAATAAATTATTGTTGAGACATGTCACTGTGTAAAAATCCTTTACTTCCTTTCTTTAGTTTCCTTACCATAACTCTTTACCTCTTATTCATGTTTAAATATCTAGGTGGTTTTTTTGAGTTGCTCAAATAATTTATTATTTTTTATTACTATCTTTGTCCTTATTCAAAGATATTTTCATTTACACTATATAAATTTAAACTACCGACTTATCTGTCTTTTATTTTCATTGGTTTTTTGCCAGTTTGTACGGTTCCTGTCCATCTCGAAGGGGCGCCTGCTGATGAGTTAAATAATATAGGCTTAGAAACCAGCGTTCCTTACTCCACAGTTACTTGTCTGGAAAGCAACAGAAGCAGCGCTGCAGGTGTAAGCTGGCACCCTGCCCACTTCAGTCCTGATAGCTTCATAAATCTTGACCCTGCCATAGCCCCACAATTACATTTCATGACACAAAGCCAAGCAGTGTTATTCAACCAGTTCCCTAATTTACATTTCCCAAGACAAAAGAACATACAGACAGTATTTCAGAGCTCTCTTTGCTTTTACATTTGTCTAAGGGTTAGTTTCAAGTCACATACAAAAAACCTGGCAAAGGGGACGGTGGTGATTAAACTTTAAAACGAATTAAAACTATATAAAGATTAAGGAAAATGTAAGACTTAAGCTCTCATTGTTCTTGCTCCAACTGAAACTATAGATCAGTGTATTTTCTATATCAGAAACTAGCAGCTGTTATTTCTTATGTGGAACAGAAAATAACTATCATATTCTTTTGACTGTGTTTGACGAGAAAAACTTACCCTGCACATATGTCCTTAGTATGAGTTTTGTGCTAAGAACACCTTAAATAAAGAAAGATGGAACTTGAAATCTCATGAGAAAAGTATGCTACTGCCTTGTGCCCCCAGGCATTGTAACAGGAGGGGAATTCACATCACCTACCTTTAGATATCTGCACTGCATATACGGGCTTCTGAACTGCAGCTCTGTCCATCTTCATAAACGAGAAGAAAAAATAAGCGCAGTGAGGTCATGACTTACATCTGCCATAGATGTCTATTTAGGATGAGATGAGTTGTGCCCAAGAGTGTTTATTCCTCTACCGCCTTCACTAGAGGAAGTCTAGGGAATTACTGCAGATTGAGATACCTACATTGGAGATGTCTAATGACGGGTGATCTGAGTATCACCCTGGTCTGTGTAGGCCAAATGTGATAGAGTTTCCAGTAAGGAGGCTCAGTGTTGTAAAAAAGATCACATAAATATTAAAAACACGGTGTTTTCCAGAACTCAGAAGAGTTTATGGTTATTATTGTCATACTGTATGTTAGAACTAACATTTCATATGTTTGTTTTACGACAGCTTCTGGGGTCCTACATATGAGATGAGATGAGATTCCCTCTGCTGAGCCTCCATAAAGATGCAATGAACAAATCTGGTCTCTGGCCAGCTTGCCATCTGGTCTACGTAGGAGACTGGGAGCAAAAAGCAACAAGGAAATGACACAGTTAAAAACAGCAGCTAATGGCTTGGATACACCAAAGGGATTGATGTTATCCATCTTCTATTAGAGAAAGGGCAATTGCAGAAATTGTTTGAGAGATTATAAAGTAGTTCTGTGAGTTTTACTAGGAATTTCTGCCAAACATAAAGAGGTGTGAGCCGGAAGATTCTTGTTTGAAAATTCACCTGATAAATGATCAAGGAAATAATCGTTAACTGGAATATGGGCTTCAATCTCTTGAAACTGAATGACAGATAATAGTTAAACAGGGGAAAAAACAACTTCAAGTCACTTGCATCATGATAGAGGAGGGAAAGGCTATGCTGCAAGGTGAAGCACTGTTTGTCTCAATCAGCAAGACAGGGAAATATTCTTTGAAAGCAGCAGTATTTCACACACACTGAAGCACTGAGGTTCCTTTATTCAATTAAAAAAAAAAAAGAAAGTCGCAAATATGAAGACATTAGATGATCCCCCAGACAAAAATTTTAGTTCTGTTAAGGGTAGGTGTTGTGCAGTAGAACTTAGGCATACTCTGTATCCTTCATATTTGAAAATTGGAGCAAGCCAAGTTAAAGATGATGCTTTTGTGATATAAATACCATTATCCACAGTAAATGAATAAGAAAGAAGCAAAAATACCTCAGGAAGAAGATGTAACCATTTTGACCTTAATTTGGCAGTTATCCACAGGAGGTCAGAGAGACATGCTGAGAGTTGAGTTTGTAAAAGAGTTAGGTCTGGAATAACAGGGTAGATTTGTGACTCTGCAGCTCAGAGATGAACGTTCAAAGAATAAGGTGGGTATAGGAATCAGAGACATAGGAGAGTAGAGCTTTGGGGAACCCCAAGGTGAAATGAGGATAGGGGATTAGAAGAACCCTTGAAATTCCAAAACTGAAGGAATGGAGGGAGAACTCAAGGCAAAAGGACATGTCCACAGCTTGTTAAGGCTTCTCTGTGCAGGGGAAAAAGTTGGAAAAAAATGTAAAAGAAACAAATCAGACACATTTTTAAATAACCCACACCGCAAGATTTCTTATTGTTGTCTCAGTACATAGATAAAAACAAGCTTTCAAGTCTTGAAAATCTACAAAAGTGAAAAGCATGTTTAAACATTTTCTCAAGAGTAAGAAGAAGGACATGTTAGCAAAGGGAGTGCTTGTAACCCTCTGCAGCATGGGGGATAGGGCTTGATGATTCTTAAACCAGGTGTTTTCAGGCTCTATATGCCATATTGAGATGTGGGAGCCAGAGTTATTGTTTAGTCCTACGATCAGTTCAGGCAATAAAAGGGAAAAATTTGGGTTTTTTAGAAATTACCACAGTTTTTTTAATTCTACAACTCTTGTCCATCTATTTGATAAAGATTGGTTTTGAAATGCATCCTGTCTCTGACTGCAGGTCATATGGACAGGAGAAGGGGCCTCCAGGATTAAAATCAGATAAATGTCTATTTCAGTGAGTATCCTCAAGTGTTTGGAATGCAGAGGATACCATGAGAAACAAATTAAGTCATTACATTCATTGTTAGCAGAATTAGGCATCACAGATGTTTCTCTAATACACAGATTTCTGCATTCTCAAAGAAGCTTTTCAGCTGTCCTTGAAATTTTAGGACTAAAATATTCTATTAAAAGAATAGGTGAAAATAAATGAAATATATAATTATTTTTGCAATGGACAAATTGTTGATTTGTCAAACTACAGAGAGAGGAATGCAAAGTTATAATTCTTTTTCCAATTTAAGAATGTGTTTAAAGAAGCAATCAGAAAACTACAAGCCGCCACACTCAATGCCTTCCTGAAGCTTCCTTTACAGACCCATTTTGCTCAGGGTTTTTTTGTTAATTTTTTTCTTTAATCTTCCTGTACTTTATCATAGGGATCATTTGCAGCTGAAAAAGAACATTTAAGGGGATTTAGTTTAACAGTTCTCTTGAAATGTGAGGACACATTAGGCTTGTCCAAATTCCCTGCATCTTGGATGTGCCAGATTTTTACAGCTGCATTCTTCTTTATCAACCTATCAAAACCCTTCAGTGCTATCTTTCAGCAAAACTGTGAATTATTTATCCTTTGGATTTGGATGTTTTTACAAATGTCAATGTAGCTGCAGTGTGCAATGAAGCCAATTGTTTAGCTGCCCCCTCCATTATGTGAAATGATAGTGCATCTTCTGTGTGGACACTATTGATACAGAAGTGAATGAGCCATGAAATCAAGGTGTGAATCGCTGTAGGACTCTCTGCTTCTCTTCCCCCTTCCTATTTTACAATTTTTCTTGGATTCAGATTCTTGGTAAAAACATAATGCTTACCCAATCTTACAACTTGTTTCTCAGTATTTTATTACCCTCTAGTTATTGAGAGATTCAGTTTATGTCTATTTTAGCCATTATAGAAGGCAACCTTGACTCAAATTGAAGTCTGATAAATCATACTTCTAAACTCATGTTACATATACTCTCATGTTCAGTTTTAAATTGTTTAACAAAAGAAATAAGAGAGTTTTGTAGCTCAGAATTCTATTTTGTAACGATTGCCTTTGAAGAAACCCACAAAAACAGGAAAAAAATTTGGTTCTCTTTTTCTCTAAGTATAATATCTTGGTTTTTTTTAGTGATAGATGAGTTTCAGATTTCCATCACGAGACTGTGTCTTGTGGGAGGCAAGAAAGAGATGTGCCTACAATGAGTCAAAAGAGCATTTGAAACAAAGAAGAAAGAAGAGCGTAGAGATGAGAATCTCCAGAGTAATGCTGGATATAACAATTCTGGTAAATTTTTTGTCCCTCTTCTATGACCTTAGTGCAAATGTAGATATCATTTTTCAAAATATCATGTATTTCCTGCTATTGGCACATAAAAATCTCTTACATTCTTCTTACTAAACTAGCAATTTCTATCATTTTTATGGATTCTAGTCACTTGTTAATAGTAGAAAATTTGACCAGCTTTTCATTTGCTTAGTTTTGGGGTGGTTCAGTGTGTTTGTAGAGCTCCACTGCAGTATAAAAAACACTAAAAAGTATTCTTCAAGCTGGAAAAAACCCTGACTCTAAAAATGTGTGACTGTAGTGCTTCCAGTAATCCTGAGTCAGCAATAATGCTGGGTCTATCTGCCAACTTTTGCAGTGTGGCTTGCCACAAGATAGGTGATGAATACATACACCTGCCTCAAGGTAGGGTAATATGCTCAGGCATAGGATTCATTGCTAACATTTACTTTTGTCATGAAGGAGTTTGTAGTGTTCTGCTATTTCTTCTCTCTTAATAAATTCTTTTTAGCCAGCAGTGCTGCCGCAAACCACATGCTGGGGGGCAGCAAGAGGAGTAGTACCATTTTCTTTTGAAAACCCCCCCCATTGTTTTCATTGTATTGATAATAATTTAGTCTTTCTGGGTGCCTGTTGAAATAAGGGAGTGTTGATCTTGAACTGAACTTTCAGAAAATGGCTGGCAAAACATATGCCAGAAGCAACAGGATCCATAACTCTGATTAAAGAGGTCAGTGTCTTACCCCTTAGCTTAGCACATACATCATTTTTAGGACAGTTGTGCCAAGCCAAAGGAGTACAGTTTCTAGTTGGCTCACTTTTTGTTGCTGTGCTCTCCTGCTGCTAGGATTATTGAAAAGCTCCTTTCTGACCTTATTGAATAAATTAGGCAGGTTTTTATTTATTTCTTTTTCTTTTGTTCTATCTATAGCTGTGAACTCTGTGAAATCTCTTTACAAACACCCCTCTTGTTGCTGTTGTGTTCAAGTTAAGATAGAAGTGGTGGTTTGGTCATTTGCAGTTCTTGGGGATGGAGTGTCATAAAAGATTTTGTACAAGCCCCCAGAATCACTGTCACCCAAAAAGAAGACTTGCCGTATCCCAAATTACCTTCCTTGCCTTCTTAAAAACCCTTCCTCTCTTCTCATTAGGGATTTCACTGGCAGATACATACTAAAAAATAGCCTTGCAATGTGCTTTGGTAAGCATTTCTTTTGGCACCAGTCAGTTGTCCTAAGAGAGCTCCACATCCCCATGCTGGTGTGTCAGAGTCACTTGGAGACTTGGATTGGAGACCTGACATGAATTTAAACAACTTTTCAAAAAGTGACCTAGATCAATTCTCTGGTCTGGTCTGCAGTGTCACTCCACAGCATTTTGCATGAATGACAAGCTTTGCCATTGAAAGCACTATTAATCAAATTAGGTGTGCAACGCTATTGCTTTTCAACACTTATAGGACCATTTCCAGCTGGGACAGAACTTTATGTACCAGGATCTAGATTAATGTACACACAGTCCTTTTGTTTATGCTTAGCTAGTGGGACAACCCCCTTCTCTACTGCTAGCCCCTTTTTGCAACCAAAAGTTAAATCACGTAAAAAGAAAAGTGCCTAAGACTGTAATGAGCAATAAGTGGACAAATGTATTAGGGTTTTTACTGTCTTGTAGCATTTCTTTTGTACCATTGGAAAAATCCAGGACATCATTTAACCATTATTTGCTTTGCTTTGATGATCTCTTCTCTTCTTTCTTTACTTGCTGTAAAATATGACTAATTTAAAATAAACAAACAGAAAATGTACTGGAGAATGGGGGTATCTACTTAATTGGCCCATTTTTCCAAGCTACCAGTACTGATTTTGCTCATAGATCCTTTGGAGCAAATGAGAAAGTTAGCACTGATTTACTAGGAGCGAGACTTCCAGTCATCCCCCAGATGCAAAGAACGGCCAGAAAGATTTACAGATTTACTACTAACCCCTTTGAGTACAGAGCTGATTCAATTAAAGAAATCTAAGTGTGATTCAATACTTCTCTGTTTATGCTCAACAGCACTTCTTCTCAGAGCCAGAAGAATTACACAGATTTCATCACCACTAGCAGAAAGAGTACAGATAATTTCTGTCGTTAGCATTATGATGAAAAACTGTTCCAGTGTGTTTGATCTCAGTATTTTCCTATGGGCTCTTAAGTTTTTTGACTTTCATAGCTCCCACTAAGAAGATAGGTTCTTTCTTTATGACATAAATCTTTCTCGTAAGTCTAGCCACTTCTTTTTTGCTATACTTTTCCCAAAGTATTCAATTTTTTGCCAAGTTTTCATTTAAAAAAATCCTCCTTTCTAACCTTCATGCCTGTGTAGGTTCTTCAAGTACTTTTTTGAGAACAAAAGGCTTTTAAGTACAGTGATAGATCAGCAACCTGTAAAGCATTTGACCTGTGATGGAGAAATGGTGTTTGAAAATATCTTCAAATACACCAAACAAGAAAAACACATACGACAAAAAAAATTGTAGGCTTTCTTTTGGGAACTTTGGTGTCCTAAAATGAAAGAGATCAAACTGTACATATGTGAAACTAATAAGAAATTGATTCCTCAAAATATTACTGAAGACTTATCTCTTCATATAGAAAATAAGTGCAGAGTTTAATGGACGTGTTCTTTGAAAGACCAGTCCACGTTCATAAACATTATTTCACAGTTTTAACTATAAATCATATAGCAAGCATGTAGATTATGGTTATATTAAATAATACATTTCCAATACATTTCTCATGAGAAAACAGATATTAGTATTTATTTTTCTGTGGGAATTTGTATACAGCCCTCAGGAAAAAGATGTATATTGCTCTATCAGCAACTAAGACTGTTTTGAAATCATCAATATTTACCACAAGCATTTATGTTGACATCTTTACATATGATCACATAGCATTCATCAACACATCTTACAAATAAGATGACAAAAAAGTAAATAGTTTTAATTGGCATTCTCTCTGTCATTAACGGCATTACAAACACAGTTGCTAAATTCAGCTGTTTAGCCAAGAGAAGGAACAGGTTTAGGTGGTTTTTTTGCTTCAGCTGTGGTAGATGAAGGCTTTACCCCTTGTAGCTACCTGCAGATTTTGCAGTTCTAGTCAAGCCACAGCAAAGTTTTCTTTCCTATTTAGGAATCCTACCATGCTCAGCACATCTGAGGCTGCTGGAAGTCCCAGACTGCTAAGTCTCCTGAAGTAGGAACAGTCTGTGGTGTGATCTTTGATCCCTGAGAAAGAGTGAGTGGTGAAGCTCTGCAGCCCTTCTGCAAAATGTGCCACTTATAGCTTGGCAATCAGCTCATCATTGCCAGGACTAACCATGCTGACAAAGCAGGGAGAGGTTTGTCCTAAGCTGCACCAACAAAGCTGAGAATGGAATGGTTTATAAATATAAATGTGTTGCAGGTAGAAGAAGGAGCAGTAAAGTAGGATCTTTCTAGCTAATGACTGAGAAATCAAGATGTTACCAAAATGTGCAGAGGATTTAAAATAATTGATTTTTCTCTCTTATCCTCTCTTGTTGGGTACTTCTGCCAACAGTTTCACAGATGCAGCTTAACAGCTTTTTAATGCTTTATATTCCTCCTAACCCAAATGACAGGAGATAGACTACTTTTTAAAGTAATAGCTGAACATCATCCAGGCTTGGCCTAATAAATTCTGAGTTTGTGGTCGCTGTTCTTCAGAGTTGCACCTACGTGTTTCCTGTGTGCCTCTGGATATACCTGTATCATTGAAATGAAGCTGGGAAAATCAGTCTCCAACAAAATTTCAAATGCCAAGGAATCTGGCATTTTGAACTCTTCAGATCGAACTTCTCAGATTTCACTCTGTTGCTCAGACAGAGTGATTCGTGGAAACCTGATCTCACTCCTCGTACAGGCAGTATGATGAGAATGGTCCTCCCCACCTCCCTAAACTCGTGGACTTTAGCATGAGTTTTAGCTCAGCTTATTAACAGTGATGGTATATTTTGCCAGAAAGCCTCAATCTCACATTTAAAAGACCCAACAGATGCAATTTTCAGGAAAAAGGAGTGAATCAAAATAAGGATGGGAAAATGGAAGATTGAGGATTGGAAATATTAGGATGAGGAATTAAAAACAGGAAAAGAGAGAGGAGAAGGTTTTGCTTTTACAAACAACCCTGCTTGTGTAACTAGAAATTCAATAAATAGAGCCAATATAGTGAGTTACTCCTAGTACATGTACTTTTGCTTATTTATCAGAACTAAACAAGAGTACCTAGCCTTGGTGCTAACAAAAAATCAATACCAATAAATTAATTGAAAGGAGGACATTTTGTCTTTAGTTCACTTCTTTAAGAAGTTTCCTTTCATTTCTTATTTTTTGGTCAATTGCTAATCCATGGCTATTTTACTGATAGCTGAAGCTAACCATAAACTGGTTATTAAAATGATCAAAAGGGGGCTGAAACACACATGAATAAAGACATTATTAATTCAGCTACAAACCTATGATTTGAAGACTTAAAACAAACTTAGGAGGGATTTGATGGTTATGTGATCATAGTGTTTTAAATTGCTCAAATCCAGATTTGTCAGTTTGGAAGAAAGGAGATACTTTATCTGCTTCCAAGCAAAAGGAAAATAATGTATTGCCAGAACTATTGCTAAGGATATGAGTCTACAAAGGCAAGGAAGTGTATTAGACCATGGTGGTTTGGAAAGCCTGTTTTTACATGCTTATAAGGAAACACTATATATTTGATGAGATTTATTTAAAGACCACAAGATGGTCATTCAGGTACTCATTCAGGTGTTGATGCAAATATGTTTGAGACCATACAGAGCTTTGTTTAAAGATTGAGAAGTCTATGAGACAATTTTGAGACATTTGATACTGGCTTTAAATGAACAGCAGCATGGAAGGACTTTTAAGGCTTGTTGCACATGCCAAAACCCTCCAGACCAGATCAAGCAAAAAATTTTATTGTTACTAGCCCAGGAAACACAAGTTTCTAAAACAAATATGGATTAATTTTTTTTCAGAAGGACCCCTATAATCTCTATACTCAGTAGCCTCGAACCTTTTTTTAATGAGATTGAGTGTTTCCATCTTGGAGGGAAGGTTCCATGCCGCAGACCTACCTCTATGCTGGCATTTCACAGAGGTGACAGATTTGCTTGCCAACACACATAATCAAAGATACATGTGCCAAGAAGCACTGGACCTGCTATGCAGTTCTGCACTACATTTCTGTTTATCCTCAGTAAAATACGAATTTTCAGGAAAAGATACACTTTATCATTAGTGATTTACTGGTTTCTGTGCAACATAAACAATATATATGCAATGAATTTATTTGGATACATACAGTGCTGTAGTAAAGGAAAGAGTCTGAGATGTGCTGAGACATGATGGTGGTTAAGAGCCATCTATTGCTGTTTTTCAAAATCTCCCCATTCTGCTAGGAAAGCTGGCAGTGAGAATAGATCTTGACAGTGGCAGGATTGCCTGGGTAGCCCAAGTGCAGAAAGCGTTTTGGTGTGATTTTCACTACTCTGAAATAGTAGTCTCACGGCAAATTTTACTGACCTCTCAAGTAACCTATATTTTGAACATGGCAAGTACAGCATATTCTCTGATACTGAGTTATATTGTAATAGTTGGGAATGTAAGTGATTTAACCTGAGGTAGGAGTTTAGATAGACAATTTTTACTTTTTTTAATCTTCAATTACTGGTACAAAATGGTGTTGAAGTGCCCACAGGAAAAGTTGGATGATTTACATCCTAATCCACATTTAGAAGAGTAAGGTAGAGTTTAATTATTAGCTTGTTATGGGAATTTGCACATAGCCATCAAGAGGGACCTGGACAGGCTTGAGAGATGGGCCTGTGTGAACCTCATGAATTTCAACGAGGCCAAGTGCAAGGTCATGCACATGATTTGGGGCAATTCCAAGCACAGATACAGGCTGGGTAGAGAATGGATTGAGAACAGCTCTGGGGAGAATGACTTGGGGGTGTTTGAGGATGAAAATCTCCACCTGATGTGGTAAGGTAACTTTTGCAGGCCAGAAAATCAACCCTCTCCTCGGCTGCATCAGAAGTAGTGTGGCCAGGGAAGGTCCAGTAGAGGGAGGTGATTCTCCCCCTCTACTCTGCTCTCGTGAGAGCTCACCTGGAGCACCTTTCCTACGAAGACAGTCTGAGAGTTGGGGCTGTTCAGCCTGGAGAAGAGAAGGCTCTCAGGAGATTGCAGAATACCTTCCAGTACCTGAAGGAGGCTTACAAGAAAGTTAGAGAGGGACTTTTCATAAGGGCATGATGTAATTATAGGACAAGAGAGAATAGCTTTAAGCTGAGGGAAGGTAGGTTTAAATTTCATATTAGGAAGAAATTCTTTTCTGCAAGGGTATGAGGCATGGAATAGGTTGCCAAAAAAAGCTGTGGATTCATCATCTCTGAAAGTGTTCAAGGCCAGGCTGGATCAGGGTCTGAGCAATTTGGTCTAGTGGAATGTGTCTCTGGGTATGGCAGGGAGGTTCGAATGAGACGATTTTTAAGGTCCCTTCTAACTGAAGCCATTCTATGATTTCACAATTCTATGATTTTTTTAATTACAATGTCATTTTTTAACTACTTTTCTTGTTAACTTTGTCTTGGAGAGGAAACATCTTACAATAAATAGAAAAAGGGGAACAAAACCAAGGTGGCCACTAGGACTGTCAGAGCTGCTGTTGTGGGTAGAGTGTAGCCAGGCAGTATAGCAGCTGCTTGCAAGCTTAAACACCAAAGAACTATCATACAGCACAGACACATCTGGCAATCCCATGTCTCTTATCTGTCCTTGGGCTGGAGTTGACCTATGCCATCCTTCCCATGGCATTCTTCAGGGAGAGGAGTCATTGTTTTCTGTCCTTAAAGTATCTGCTCATGCTGTGACATCCCTCCTGTTTATTTTCTTTTTTTAAGTCCACAGTAAATTTCTCCTTGCCATTGGTATCCAGGGGATTAAAACAAAGATAAAATAGGAGATACATGATATGAGTGCACATCGGCATTGTAACTATCTGTGTATGTGAGCGTGTGTATAGAGATACATTTCATAAACTAGAATCTGGTTTCTCCTTAGTTGGAGGTCAAGGTAACTCTACACTGCCAGACATTCACAAAGGTGTGGAAAAAAATATTGTTTTTACACTGTGGTTGAGAACACTTACAGTCCCCAAGCTTGGAGGCTGTCAGAATGATTTTCTCTTCATCTGTTTAATGTCTATCTAAATACTGATTTACATGAGATGTACATTTGAATTCCTGATATATAATGTTCTTAAGATACTTTTGATTAAGCTATTAGAAAATAATACTTTCTGAATTTTCTTGTTATATACAATTTGTGCGGATATTTTTACTCAAAAATTAAAGCTTCAAATTTTCAGTTCAAATATTGATTTCATAATAATGATAAAATCCCCATCAGGTAGGCCAAATTGAATCTTTTTAGGCACCTTGCTCAGATTTTCTTTCACTTTCATTTTATTTTGCCATAAAGACTAAAGTTTTAGTGGTCAAGCCAGTTTGTATGATGAAGCAGAATGGATTCCAACAACCAACCTCCTAAATTACATTATTATCTGATAAGACCACTGAAAAATCAATAGTCTATGAAAATTTTAAGATATAATGAAAGACTGTATTTGGTTCTCTCATTGTCTAAGTAATGGCAATAATAACTATTCAGTTCCAATAGAAGAGGTGTAAATTCAAAACAATGCTTCTGGAAAATACAAATACAATAAAATAACTAAGAAATTCTTTTTAAGATGTTAAAGAAGAAACCATTCTACAAATTAAATAGCAGGGCTTTACCATAAGGTCCTAGATAGCTAAACAGGTACACAGATAGTTGTTCTGGGTCACTTTTCATTCTATAAGCAATAAGTGATATAAAGTTCAAATAATTCTTTGTGTTAATTGTTTTAATTCCTAAATTAACATATTACTAAATGGTGATATCTAAAATGTATGTAGTATGTACAGACGTTTTTGCAGGAGATGGAAGAAAATATTATACTTGATGAAAAAGAATTCTGAGAGAATATTTGGGTACATTGAAGTATGATTCCCTTAAGCATGCAAAGAAAGCAAAGCAAAATCTTCCTAAAATATTCTTGAAAATTTATTCAAGAGTCCCAGAACAGTTTACAACTGGAAGGTTGCAGTATGTCCTTCATGAGTTCCCTAACCACCAGGGAGTGGGCTGCCACAGGGTAACTGGGACTCTCTGTCCTCCCTCCTCTCCTTTATTTGTTTTACCCAGAAATTACTAAAAAATATCTTATCTAAAAGCAGTCATCCAGCTCTAATAAACATAGATACTAAAAGTTTTCAAATAAAGTCTGTCAAAAGCTGAGTGAAACATGCTATTTAAAAAGCCGGCATCTGAGTAAGAGCCAAAGCTCCAAGCTTGGATCTTTTTCCAAACCTTTAGTTAGGGACTGTATATTTCCTCACTAATATGCTGAAACAGTTAGATCTTTATTACAGTCTCTAACCACAGTTTTTGGAAGACACATGTGGTACTGCAGGAGAACTAAAGCACATGTGTCAGCTCCTGCTGCCAAACAAAGTTGTTCTTGGCATCAAGTCACTTGCCTGTGAACTGTGATTGAAGCTGCGGTCCAAAGTCAGTGGCCTAAGATCAAATAGAAAGTGTTGAAAAGTTCAAGAGCTAAACTGAAGGATCTTGAGTTTTTGAAGGACTAGTTGTATGTCAGAACCTTTGGACATACTGTTTTCTGCTCTTAGGTGAAATTCCCAACATCTTCCGATAAATGAATTTCAGTTCACTTCTATGGTCTGACAGTGGGAATCATTTATGCAAATTGCCACTACTTCTTTGTAGTCTTTCAGCCTCAGCCTTAAACTGGTTTCATTTTTTGTAAATTCTCTGATTGTGTGACTCTGCAAATGAATCTGATTAACAATTTATTTTTTTTAAGTAAATATATGGAGGTTTTACTTCCTTCCAAAGCATCTACAGTATATTTTACATAGCAGACTTTTCTATGATGGTCACTTTAATATTAACTATCCCTGCAGGACAGCTACAAAACATAGCTTATTATCATGGTGTTTATTGCCTCTCTACATGAAGGACGTCAAAACACTGTAAGCTTTGACCAAAGAGTTGTGCACCTAGGCATAGATGCAGTGTAATTGTGTGTGAACAGATCTGTGAACAGGTTTCAGCTTTTGGTTTGCTTCCACAGACTGAAGTGTTCTGTAAAGTTCTTCTCAAGTACAAACAAAGAGAAATGTGCTTTCTTACCAGTGATTGTGAAAAGACATACTCATTATCAGAGAAAAATTATGGAATTTTTTCACTGTGCCCAGGGAGATACTAAGGTCACATGTAAATTCATCCAAAATTATTTTATTTTATCCCTTAGACGATATGAACTGGAGTGGCGGAGTGCCATTATCACATTCTGTGCCTGAGGGATGAACCTTGACCACTGCTCCTTTTTCAGGATTTTAAAAGTTTTCCATGACTAGGTAATTTCCTTGAGAAAATACATTTTATAGATGACAGCAACATAGTATTTTAACTGACAATACAAAAAGGTGTATCTATCACATTCTGGCAAGAGACTGCTTGACAGTGATGGTAATGATCACAGACTAAAAGCTAGCAGGCACCAATACTCCTAATTTATCCATACAACTTAGTGTTAGTGGTAGCAAATCAACCAACTGCACACAGAAAACTATTTGAATATTTGCTGTTTCTTCTAAGTGCCCTCATTCACAATAGCTTACATGAAAATATGTTAAATTTTGTGGTCCCATCTGATCCTTGTGTGTTCCTACATTTTTATACATTCCTACTGCTTAAGGCCTTGGAAGTGTTGCCCTGCATAGGAGTATTTGCAGTGAAATGAAATAAACAAAGAGTTTAATACCTTTTAGTATAATGGTACAAAGCACATATTCACATTCTTTACACTCTCTTCCTCAGTCTCTGTAATTACATAAGATTGAATCTATTGTTTTTTTTATGTGAAAACAGAATCTGGAGATATTTTACTGTCCTCATTTTAGTCAGTGTGACATTTATTGCCAAAGTCTACTCATACAAAACATTACTTTCTGAAACTAATGTGCACAAAATCAACGATCAGGTATATGAAAGAGGAATAGTGGCTTTCCTGGTTTTAAATGAAAGACTAATACATTTTACATTCTTCATGCTTACTACTTTGTCTCATTCTGAATACATGGATATGTTATAGTCACCGAGTGCTCTGAATTCTAAATGAAACCTTAAAAGCTTATCTACTTTACCTGTGGTCTGTTACACTCCTCCACAAAGCCAAGTCATCTAGCCCTGCAAGCAGAAGAGGGGAATCCTGAGTCAGCTCTTGGTGGTTTGCAGAAACCAGACCTCATATTATAGATGAGTTTTTGTTCATGTTTGCATGTTGATATATAAGTAATTAAGGGAAAGGTGGGTATAAGAACTGAGAACTAGACTTTACTAAAGAGGAAAAGCCATGGAGCAATGAATGAAATGAAAAAAAGTCTTTGGATGCACAAATGAGAACAGAGGTTGTGTTTCTTCCTCTAACCATGTGTAACCCACAAAGCGATTTTAAGCAGCTTCATAGAAGGGAATGGGAAAATGTAAGTATAATGGGTGAAATTATAAAAATTATAAACTTGTCCCTAGGAAGAAGACAGAAAAGACAAAAGAAAAATTGTGGACCAGGGCTATATTTAGTGTGCAGAAACATAATTCTACTGCTTAGGACAAGGATCCTGGGCCATTTGTTTTTTAAACTCCACAATGCCTTCTCTGTGAAGGCTAAGGTTTTGCTGAAGGCCTTGGCTGGATTGATCACTTAGGCTGCTCCAAAGAAAGTATGTATACTATTCATGTGGGCCCTAAACTACCAGCTGCTGTGAGGGATATGCTTGTACAGGCTTGGGCTGACAGTGACAAAACCTTTCCTCTCTTCTTCTGTTTGTAATGTCAATAAAGCCAATGTTTTAAGTATTTCAAAATGCATAGTCTTATCTCTAATCAACAGAGGTTGAAAAGAAATGTGGCACTTACCCTATTTTTTTTCCTCCCCAATGTTTATCAGAAGGATGGGAGTTGCTGCAGGAATGGCGTGGTATAAAATGTTCATGATGTGAATACAGAGGGAAAGATAATTTTTCCTGAGACTCTGGTAGTTAACAACAGGGAAAGGTATTAAAAAAAATAGTATTACTTTAATGTATAAATTCTACTTTCTCCATTTTTAGGAGGAAGAAAAAGAAGTTTGAATAGCTTTTTAGTCTTGCTTTGAAGGAGACAACCTGCCTGGTATTGAAGAGCTGTGGACAGAAGGATGGTTTCTGGACTCAGTGCTAAAATATGTCTGGGCACGAATGTGCTTAATACCCCATGAGAGCATAACAAAACAGTGGATCTCATTCTCCTCTCAAGTCAGAGTGACTGAGAAGGAACTGTGCAAGTCAGTGAAAACATGCAGAAAAGAGAATAAATTTATGATGAGTTTTTGATGGAAAAATGCCTTCTGCAGGTCTCACTCTGCACTGTAGTGCAAATCCAATATGTAGTCAGCTTATGACAGTTCTGGTCAATGTTCCCTCTACAAGCAGAAGCTAAGCATGCTAAATGAGACAAGCAGTAACTCTCATTGTTTATTATATTATGTAAATATAGTTAATCTCAAAATCTCAAAGCTTTATTATTTTGGACACAAATATGTCTTTGGAGGATAGACTAATAGTTCTAAATTCTCGTTTTCAAAGAGGTTTTCTTTTAATTCTAGGGATACATGATATATATATAAAAGTTTATATTCAAGTCTAAGAAGTGAACTTTCTCAAAAACCATTCCCACACATGCACATTTTTAATTGCTTTGCATTTCTTGAATATTTCATAAGGTTAAGTCCTGCAGGAAAATGAAGCTGCTATATTGCTCTTTCTGTGCATCCAGAGGCTTTTTCTGATAGTATATCATCTGCAGATATACTGATTCATCATTTAGGAGGCAATAGGAAACTAACATGCAATAGAAATTAATTTTAAAAAACTTAACGGCCTTTCTTTCCCCCTACACTCAAGCAATTTTCAAGTAATTTATTTTTTTGTGAATGCTACTGGTCATCTAATAAGCATCTAAATCATATTCTATTAATCCTTGGAGAAAAATGTTGAACAACTTTACTGTGAAGGTGGGTATAAACTAGACAAATAGGATACCTCTAAGTCTTTGCCAGATAATCACAGAGAAAATATGGGGCATCCTTGGCATGTGCAGGTCTGTCAAATGCCTTGCTTTACCTTTGGAAAGTGCTTATCAAAGGCAGTGTAACAAATAAGAATAAAATATATTATCAAAATTCTTCCCTTTTCCTCTCATTGTAGCTATTGCAAGTAACACCTATTAAGGACCTAATTTTCACAGAATAACTTTTTAAACCATTCCTTATATAGGAGTGTATCAGTTGTATCAAGAGCTACCATATATGTTTTTGACATGGCTAGTAAGGACATGATTTTGTTAATTGAAGTGGTCCACAAAAATGTATTGAAACAGACTCCTTAGCTATTCCTTTCATAAACTATAATTTCAGTAATGTTAGAGTTTGAAGTATTGTTGAAAATCAGTTAATTCATTTCTAAGGACTGAAGCACAAAATGGAGTACTCTGTGTGTAAGGAAAGGCAGAATTATTTTTTATTTTTTGCAATCCACATGTTTTTCAGTGTGTGAATGCATGAGGCAGATCACAAGTACATACAATCACTCCCTGATGTGCTCATTTATTCATTCTGATCTAAGTCCTGGTAGTTTTTTATATAGGTGTATTTTCTCAAGCTCAAGTGTATTTACCTTTTTGATTTATGCAGGTAAATCCTCCATGCTGAGTGCTCACAGTCCATTTGCTGCTAGCAAAATTCAGAGAGTGGTTTCATTTGTTATTTTAAAATAGAAGGGTTTCTGAAGTCCAGAGACGTCCCTGACTGATAAAATGTGGAAATTCATCTCACATCTTAATTCAAAACACACCTGAAACAATCGAATCTCATGTCAGTGTTTTACCAGGGTGAAAAATCTCATTAATGCAATCATAATCAAGGACTGATAGGACACCTTTTTTAGGTGAGATTCTTGCAAAACTGGTCATTTTGGTCAGTACTTCAGTATTCCACCTCTGCATAATAAGAACTGAGAATATGCAAAGAATAGAAGCAAATAAACTTAAGGAAACTTTAATCTATTTTGGGAGTTGGATCTTGAGGCTGTTACTCCATTTGCCTTAACTGTTGTGAGTTCCTTTTCCTGATGTTGCTGAGCTCTAGACAGCAAAAAAAGTGCTGCTTCAGTCTGTGCCACAATCTCCTAATGCCTACTTTCAGAGTTTGAAGACAGGGAGAGGTCAATCTAGACCACTCCCAGGAGCTGAATTTCATCTTCCACTTTCCTGGCATTTAGCTATGCTCAGTGCTTCCCACTTGGAAATTTGTGTGCCTAATGAATGGTCTCACTACACAATAATTACTACTATATGATCAACATGTTTTTTTTCACTGATTTACGAAGATTAATATTCACTGTGCATTGAAACTAACACAGAGAATCATCGTTCTGGGAATAATTTATTTTTAAAGATGTTAAAAAATAGAGTACTATGGCAATATTAAATCTACAATAATATGAGATGGATATCTTAAAAACTACCATGTTCCATTTCAGGGCAGAAATATTGATTCCTTGTTCCCTTGATTGGTTCAATTTTTAATGAATGAAGTTACTTTATGTTTTTTGCAAGACCTTTGGCATTTCAGGTTATTTTATAGATTGAGCAAGCCGGGAGATTCTGTAACTTGTGGAACTTAGGTATTTAATACAAGAGTTTTATCAGAAGTCTGTTGATGAGTTTCCCTGTAGAAATATACCTCTTTTCCCACATACCATATCCCTTTCCCTACCAGACACCAGTTGTGTTATAATCAAATAAACATCTGACAACGACAATTACAAGATCTCATTAAATTTATAAAAACAACTGCATGTTTTTGTCCAACATTTACCTTGGGGAAAAAAAAAGTATAAATTTAGAGTCTCTGTGTCGTCATTGTTTTGTTTAAGCCCTCTTTTCCTTCATATTCTATCATTTGAAAATTACTGTATCAAACATGCAATACAGCAAGATGGAAGTTTGCTTTCCCAATAACCAGAAATATATTCAAACAAAGGAAAATACTGCTCTTTTATTGTATTCAGTTTACCAGAATCAGATTCCATTCTGGGGGTCAGAGTGAAAAGTCTTAAATTCGCCCCTCAAAAAAAGAAAAGAAAAAAAAGTGCAAATTAGAAAAAGATTAAACAAGAAGTTAGAAAAAACAACCTTACTCAAAATAAAACTAAAAACCTGACGTAATTGCAGGTCATTACACCTATATCAACTCCTATGAAATCATCAGACAGAATACATTAAACTTTCCCATAAAATCTTCCTTCTAAGGAGGTGGAGGAAAGCAGTAGCAGATATCTATGGAAGACTAGTAAGAAAGACTTTGCATACTCCTAATCAGTCAGAGGACTTTACTAATTATTCTGTGTTAATGTTCAGAAGTGTTCTCATCTTAGCCTGGCACAGAAAGGGAGATGAGTCAAGCAAAGAAATTCTGAAAAAGACTTTGTGAAAGTCCAGCAAGAGAAGACAACTTTTTTATGTGTGTTCATACACTAGAGGATTCCCATTTTTCAGCTAAAGGATAGAGAGGGCGTCCTCAGAGTTTTAGCCCAAAGAAATTGTCCAGGCTTTTAGAATTGTTCTTTTAAAGCTGCCTTGTTAATGATAGCAGCCTGCAGATAATACACATCAATGACTTCAGCTTAGACAGTTGGGATTTGAATGTTCCACTGCTGCATATCCTTTTCAAGCAAACTATTCAGATAATAAAGCTTTCTTTTATTTTCTTTTTTCCTTTTACTTTTTTTTTTCTTGGATTTGGGAAGTGCTATCAAACTGGGACCTCTTAATTTAAAAGGATTCCTCTTTTCTTTTTCTTTCTAAACCTTGTTAAGGAGTATAAGAATAACACAATGTGAAACTGATTTCCCCTTAAAGATAGAACAGCACTGTAATGAAAATGAAGCAGTGGTGTTGCAGATTGTGATCCTTCTGAAGAATAAAAAAGCCAGAGTTGAAAGTGAAGCACTGGCATATGCTGTCTGAGATGAAAGTTACTGCAAAAGGTATTGGTATTTTGACCTAATGGAAGATGTAAAGAGAATAATGAGGTTACATGACCTCACACTAGTTTTTAAATCACTACTTTCTTAAAGGAGCATTTTGTTGTCAGCAGCTGTCTACCAATTATATTATCTAATGAAATACACACCCGAAACCAGAGGTCTCCCTTCTTTCTCCCCTTCCGCTTTTAAAATAGAAATCAGAAGAAAGGTCTCATCTTAACTTCAAGTTTGCTTTAGATATATTTGAAGTAAGTTAATTTGAAATGACGGCAAATAATCCTCCACCATTCATAGGCTGATTTTACATTTCTCTGTAATTATCATTATATAAGCTTCTTTTTAAGCACGCTTAATATGTAGGGTTTTTTTCTTTCTTTACTACTTTATGCCTCAGATAAAAATGACATTTCTATAAGGAAATCTCAGCCATTATTCTTTGCCTTTGGAGACCTGTTCCAGGAGATGTATGAATTGTTCAGGTATTGTAAGTTGCAGCCACTGCAGATTTTCACTGTGCTTCCCTGCCCTGCAATGTTCCCACTGTTTCAAAGTAAATAGCTCTATCCTGTCAGCCACCACTTGAGCAATGTCTTTATGGCGACACAACAAGCTTCATGAAAAAAGAACAAGAAGAGATGAAGGTGATTAATGCTGATGCAAAAACTGTTTGCAACAGGAAAGAGGTGAGGGGCTAAAAACAAATACATACCTCAGTGTCCCATGGATTTGTATTTGTGAAGGGACTGGGCTGACACCTCAAGTAAGTGGTACATACTCTGTTTTATCCCCACCCTTAAACATCATCATTTTTACCTTATTTTACCTATTACCCTCAAGTCTCTCTGTAAAAAAAAGGAGTTTGTGCAGCTCATTTTTCTAGGGCACTTAAGGGTCATTACTCTAACACTGTAGGAAATGTTTTATTCATTTTGCCACAACCCAGTTTCTCTGCTAATACTTTTGTAGCAAAATGCTGCACAACTTAACAGACGTGATTGATTAAGCTAGAATCACATAAGGAACAGAAAGGAGTTAGAAGCTAGAAGGAACAGAATTTGGGCATCCTGATGAAATTTTCTTAGAGTCTGCTTGGTTCACATCAATCAGTATTATTTAGATAGCAACGCTTGAATACTAGCTAGATGATTTCATCCATCCGTTAATATTACTCGAATGTTTCATTCTTGAATAATTTATACCTGTTAGTGATCGTCTGCTTCTTCATAATTGTCTTTTTCATTCTTGGTAACGTGCAATCCATGAGGCAGCATTGGTCTGAGACAGGACGACATGGTCCTCTGAGAGTGAATGTAACCAGTAGCAAAAGATGCTCTTTGGGAAAGCACAGTTAGGCCGTGCGCTGAGTGAAATGTGCTTAATTAAAAAACCCCACACCTAATCAGTAGAACTGCATCTCCTTCAGGGTTGTAAAGGCACAGCTGTGACTGTTGGAGTTGTACCACTGCAGGCCAAGGTCAGTTGCCTTCCCATAGGCTGCAGGTGTGCTCTGACTGCTAAATCCAGGGCTTCACAAAGCTAGACTCTGCCCAGCGCAGCTGTAAAAATGCCCTGTACTCAGTGTCAGCAGATATGCTTGTTTTCTTCTACCAAGTAGCATACTCACTTGGAGTGGAAAATACAGAAGTCTCTTTAGCTAACAGAAACATAGGCAAGATTGCTTTGGATACCTATCAAAGAGAAAAAAAGCTGCCTAATTTTTAAACCAAAGTGTAACTTCTCTAGACTGAAACCAATAGGTACATAATTAAAGAAGTTAGTGATTCCTTTTTCTTCGCTGAAAGGCTGGTCAAGCATTGGAACAGACTGCCTGGGGAAGTGGTTGAGTCGCTGCCCCTGGAAATGTTCAAAAACTGTGTGGATGTGGTACTTAGAGACATGGTTTAGTGGTGAACATGGTGGTGGTGCTAAGTTGATGGTTGGACTTCATGATCTTAAGAGTCTTTTCCAACCTTAACAATTCTACAGTTCTATAGTTCAGTGGTGGATCTGGCTGTGCTAGGTTAACAGCTGGACTTGATGATGCTAGAGGTCTTTTCCAACCTCAAAGACTTTATGATTCACTTTATATTACAAAATGTTTAACTCTGCACTCTAAATTAAACAAATCTATCTCACATTACTGAGGTGCATAGAAGCTATCCACATAGCTCAGAGCAAAATATTTTGATCTCAATTTCTATAAAAAGAGTGAAAATTCTACAGAAAGCTTGTATGATGAAATGTTAACTACCATGTCATTGTTGATCACGTGAAGTAACCGAGTGCCTTCTTTTAGGTCATCAATCCAGGGCTCATTTTGGTACCTCTGCGTCTGTGTCATCTTCAAGTATTTCAGTCAACATGCTAGACATGTTTTAATTTTGTGTTTTGCTGGATTTTAATACTCTTTTACTTCAGTGGACGGAAAAAAAATTGAATTCTTTGGAATTTGAGTCAGGAGAATGTGATACAATTTGGATTGAATGTGCTCTGGGCCTCTTTAGGTGCACTTGAGCCAAACAGAATTGATTTGTATTGAACACGTGCAAAATTATATAATGGGTTGACCTTTGTAACAGAAATACATGGTTCATTCTGAGGTGCAGATTTCCCAGTGATAATATATTTCTAAAAAGAAAATAGGGGGGAAAAGGTAACCAGACCACATCAGTCAGAGTAGTCAAACTGAGCCAGGAATGTGTCATCTTGAATTTCCTTCTTGTCAGAAACACCCTATATTATCAGCAAAGAGGAAAACCTATTACCATTACTTTTACATTTCTACACGATATAAAAGAGAGAGAAAGAAAAAATTCTTTATTATATACTCAGTTAAAAGTCTCCATTGGACCAGAAAGAATTTTCTTCACCTCGTGAAACACAAACTTTTAAAGAGCTACATTCAAGCTGCTATTACTTAAATAGTCTTGCTCCAGAAAAACATTTGACAGCTGCTAGAAAGGAAAATCGTTGTGTGCTGTAGAGACCTATTCACAGGGCTTGTCCCAGTGACAGTAGACACCTGACACCTGTTGGCCCAGTCTTGCAAACTCTTTTATATACCAGTCAGAGGTGCAGGGATAATTTGATGCTGTAAAGCCTTACCTTACAGAACATACAGATCATGTTGTATGCTCCCTGACGGAGATGCCACATGCAGCTACCACCAAGCTGTGCACTTGGTGCTACTGTGGGATGGAGGGACTACTGTGGGATGGCAATGGTGACATAATGCTCCTTTGGGGCCAGCATTGATAGGATTTTACAGATTTTACCTTTGAGTGTAACTGCAACACATCATCACAGACCTAAGGCCCTGAGTGAGTTCTGGATGATTTTGAAGATATGGTGCTCTAATTCAGATAATGAAGTGACCGTCAGATTTTAAAATATCAGCAATAAATAGGAACAATAACTGTATACCTAAACCACTTCACATCTAAGTCTCAAGGAACCATGAGGCAACTGAACCTCTTTGATGTTGGGTTACTCTGTTTGTGATTTTTGACATCACTTGTGCCATTGATACAGGTGTGTGATGGACTCATGTGCTGTAAAACTCTGTAACCACCGCCTGTGATAGTGATTCTCCAGTGGTGACCAAGTGCTTCCAGGTGCTTCCAGGTGAGCTGTGGGACTACTTCCTTCTGCTGCCCTGAGAGGTTGTCTGCTTGCCTGCCACTAAAGACCATGTTCTCGCAGTCTCTTCTGGAGTGTTTTGCAAGAGAGAAAAGCACACTGAGAAACTGAACTAAGGATGTTTTTCTTGCTTTTTTAAAATTCACTTATAAAATCCACTTATAAACTATTTCTCCATCTGTTTTGTAATAGGACATCAAATTTGAAGATATAGTAGACACACAGATATGGTAAGTCACCCTGTTTATGGCAAGAGTAATGAAACAGGTTCCTGTTGGAAAGGCATAGTATATGTATGTATATTTTCAATTCCCAAGGAGAGGAAATTATTTAATATGGGAGAATGCCTTGTTGTGTTTTTCATTTGTGTATGCGCGCAGACAGATGTATATATACATATGCATGTGCAAACTATTTCTGTAGAGTCAAATGGAATTTGGATCAAGACACAAATCACCTAAAACATCAAGTTCTCTTCTTAGTAGAACAATGACCTTTTCACAAGTTAAATGTACCTTTTCAAATGACAGCTCATGGAATGAGAGGTAGCAGACTTGAGAAACTTGCTGACAAATGCCATCCTTGTTTTATTTCAAGGATCTAGGGCAAAGGGCATGTTGGAAATTATTAGGCCAGAAAAAAATTGACATATAAGACAGGCAGGCATTTAAGCTCCATGAAGGAGTTTTTGGGTAAAAGAATTTAATTCTCATATTAGTGTTGTATTCTGCAACTTTGACATCTAATAATTTCTTAACCTATTGCCTTTGAGATTCAGCACATATTCTGAATGCAGTAGATTCCTCTTAATTGGAGCAGCTTGGAGAACAGCTATCATCCTGATCAAGAAAAGACACCCCTAACAACAAGTCTGGAAAATTGCTCTCTGAATTTTTGCCTGGTAGAATTGATTAATTTTCTCCCATGCCTAAGAGTCTTAGATATTTATTGCCATAGGAGCACAACACAGTCCCCAAAGTCAGGTGAAATGCTCTGTTTTGTGTAATAAAGACTTTTTAGGTTAGAAATTTCCATAAAGAGGAATCCAAATTTAGAATATATTATACTTACTTGAATTATTTAATCTGACCTAAACTGAATTTTCAAAAATAAAAATATGTAAACACACTTTTTATTTTTAGGCTAACCAGAAAGACAGAATGGTTTCACATGTCAGCATTGTTTAAAATTTTTGAGAAAAGTTAATTTTTAGTTGCAGAGAAGCTTCTACATTTTCAAGAGCTATATGCTACAGTAATGTGATAAGGCACATAACAATTAAGCTGCTACATAGCACTGAGGGGTTTTTTGCTGTAATTTGATGGGTTGAAGAACAGAAGGTTTATTCATTATCTTGCTAGGCAGTATCTACTTCTATCCACCCTTATAACATTAACATGATTTCCCAGGAACACACTTTTACTCATTAGAAATAATATTGGGTTATGAGAAAATTAAAGTAAAATAAAATGTATTTTGAATATAAATAAACAAAACAGAAATGCAAAATATAGATATATCAAAAAACAACCCCCATTTCAGCAAAAATTACCTTTATACTGTAAACTTACAGAATTATGTAGGAGGCAAATAAAGTAAAGAGGTAAATGGACTTAAAACCATATTTCAACAAGCAATACATGCTTACTTTGCTCATGGGGATAGTTTGGCCAAACGATTGGGCAAGTAATGCTTAATGGTACCTCTCTAGAAAACATATGGCTTAAGTAAGCCTTTTAAACTACAGCCAGATCATATCTAATACATAAGAGCCTAAAATCAAAATATAGCTAACAGTTGTCTGAAGGATAATACCATGAATTGTCTTCCATTTGTCCATGAAAACACTATGTCCACTCTACTCATAACTTAGGCTAATTTCTAGAGGTAGGTACATGGAGAACAAAAATTGCACAAGTAAGCACATACTAGTGCAATACATAGATATCATGTACCATAAAAAAAGCTCTGTATGTAGTCAACTTTCAACTCTTTGTGATGATGGGATAGTAAATATTTGGTACAGAATGATTGTCCACTGTTAAGAATGCTGCTGTCACTTTTTCAGTAGCTAAATGAGTATGGTAGCTTTTAACATGCCATTATCAACTTATATTAAGAACAACCTGACTGATGATATTACTGTGTATTTTCTTCCAGAAAAAATTTTACATTCAGTCAATCTGCACAGTTTGAGATAAGTACAGCCCAAACCTAACCTTATCTTATTGTAAACAGTATTGTCTAAAGACTTTTTGAAAATATTATCTTCATTTCCTGATCTTGAAATTGAAGGTCACCTTTAGGTTGGAAAATCCTGGCTGATGCTGAACTCAGCAGTAGACCGGCAGCCACCCTTTGTGGCAGTGACCTGGTATACGGCTGTGGGATCTCCTATGTCCTGTACTTAGCATGTTTTAATATCTATGTGAACAACTAATCTGGCTACTGGATCCTGCTGAAGTCTTTGCTCTAGTGATATGTTGTTGCAGTGAGTCCCAGGGACAGGCTGTACAGTGGGGAAGGAGCTTTGGTGATTAGAGGGCCACATTAGGACCTGCAAAAAAGTCTGGCTTTGATCTCTTTCTTTGCCAAAGGCTGTATGAATTGGATCAATTCTTTACAAGTTATTTATAACAACATATTTAGTACAATTAAGAATTTTGTTAGACAGGCCTGGCTGTCACTGTGACTAAGGGGCCTAATTTTTTTGGATATGACTCTATTTCTAGACTCCTAAATATCTCCCTTGTAAAGCTCTCTTTACCTTTCCGTGATTCCAGCTGTGCCTAGCCCACTAAACAGATTACAGCTCACAGTTTCTGTAGCTCATCCTCCTATGCAGAGCAGACAGCATAGGAGTTTAGTCCTGGCAAGAGGACTGCTCCTGACAGCTACCGTGCTGGACAAACAGGCCCAAATATGTCCCCAAAGTGCACTGCATCATAGAGCCAGGTATGGGAAACCACAAGTCCACAGTTGCTGGAGGAGGATGGCTCACCAAGGAAAGGCTAAACAAGCCCTGCCTGCAACACCACTCTGTCTCCTGGAGAGCTCTTCTTGACAGCTTCCCCTCATCCTGCTGGGGCTTCCTTTCTACTCCATAGTGCCTGGGCTGCCTCTGCATGGCTACTCCTAGGTACTGGTCGCAGCAATGTGGCAAGACCTTCCAGTGAACAGAAAAGTGTTTTGCTGTGCTGGTGCTGAATGTAGAACCTGCGAGCAATACTGCGTGTCTTCAGAGAAATCATTCAGATTTCTCCAAAATATAATTAGATGACACTGAAGAAATATCATATTCCAAACTTCTTTCTAATGATGTCATTAGGAATTACAGAGTTATAGTAAATAAATATATAAGTAAAATCCCTGACAGGACTTGGCATAATTTATTTATTTCTCTTTTAAAACTCAGCTGTTAATATATCACTTATTCTTTTAATAGCTTCCTTGCTGACATTCTATATGCCAGCCTTTGGCTCCCTGCCACTTTTTGCAGATCTATTCTTCCAAAACAGAGGGGTAAAAAAATTAATGATGGAAAGCCTGAAATGTCCTTAATAGCACCCCAACAGCAATAAAAACATGAATCTGATCCTGAGGACTACTAATGTACTTAGCTTCCATGGTAATGACATAGCACACTTCATATGAAACAATTAGTCAAGATTCTGGATGTCTGTAGGAGGATTTTAAGCACATGACCTTGTGCAAGCTTGTGTTATTCTGCATGAAGCATTCATGAATTTCCTTGAAACTGCTAATAGGAGTTGAGGGAACAACAGACACCAGCACTTCAAGCCTTGTTTAGCCTGAAGAGTCACAAAGGACTTATTGTACTTTGTGTCTAATAGGCTTTGCTCTGAAAATCTTTAGCCATTAGTGTGCCAAATATCCTTCTCCTTCTGCCGTATGTTATGTTCAGCAATTGCATTAGCTAATAAACTCCATGTTCCCTTGAAATCCCGTCTGTCCAGACCCAAGTCTGTGATAATTTGGACCATAATATTTTCCTCAGGATTGGCAGTTCTGCATTTAAAAAACACATAGAGCTCTGAAACCCAGCTGCTCTGGAGCCTTATAAACCCCTTTTCTGTATTGACCAAATCAGCATGACCTATGGATACTTCTTTTTTTTGTTCATTAAATTCAGGGACTGACAACTCACAGAAGATGTCTACTGTTCTTTGATCACTCTCGTGCAGCCTGAATAGCCTGGTTTGCTTCTTTTGACAAGAGAATGCACTGAAAGGAAAATGAGATTTCAAAATACAGGAGGCAAGGGTGCATGTATCAAAACTGAGAGACTGACAGCATGAGCCTCATTTGCAGAACTGAAAATGCTGAGGACAGTAGTGGAGACAGAGAGTTCTCTTTCAGTGTTTGCAGCACTTTATAGCCTGCGGTGTATGTCTGTCTTGTGGTTTTGTCTCCCCTGAGTTTGTTCAGGTGGAGGTATAAAACTGATGAGTGCTGTAGAAGGTCAATGTTACATATTCATTTTGTTTTAAATAATTGATGATGTTTCCTGTTTCTGCTTACATTAATTGCTCTCAGGTGTTGGAGAATTGCTCAGCAAGTTGCCTTTTAATTTGGTTCTTTAGAAAACCAGCATGCTGCTTTTCAGGGTACTGTAAGTAATGTGTTCCACACAGTACTTTCTAACTGCAGGTTAATAAGGGTGCACTGAATGCATGTTTGGGTGCTAGTGCCTCTCTGCATGTGTGCATGTGTGTGTTTGTGGAAAGAGAGAAGGATGAGGTGGAGGACTGCAGGTAGTGAAGAGACTCAGATGCCTTTTTGATGATGTTTTAAAATATAATTTATGTTCCCCCCTTTAGGGCTGCACATTAAGTCTCTGATCCAGAAAAGCAGAGAGTACTCAACTGCTGTTGCTTTCATTATAGCTGGTATTATTCGACTATTTAACATCTACAAGGACTTGGATCACAGATAACATAGTTTTGATTTTTCTAAGAGGCAGTACAATTCCATTATGTGATTTATCTCCCTTGTTACAGGGCAAAATAATCCCAAACAACAAACCAACAAATAAAACCAAAAAAATCTCATATTACCAAAAATTCAAGCAAAACTCTTCTAGGGGTATCGTGTCTACAGAATAACAGTACTATTATAATTATTTTATTATTTCTTAAAGTGCTCTTTTCATATGTAAATACAGTTTCTACACTTTATAATTGACATGCCAGTAAGGTTCAAAATGTTAGGGAGGTACACTTTCTGAGTGGAATTATATGACATTATTTTATTAAAACAACTACATCTCTGTTCTGTTACGATCTTGGGGGTGAGCTTTCACTTTATCTAAACTTCCTGGTGGTCCAGAGAGGTTTGTGTTTTGTCTGAGTATGTAGAGACATAAGCCAAATGGTTTATCTGGCAGTGAAAATCAAGTGAAGATGTGAGATGGCTTTGAATTCAAACCCTGTCCCACCAAGCAGTCTGGATGGGTGTTTTTTTATCTAAACTGTTCAAGCACAAGGAAAGCTTTCCCATTTGGGATAGTGCCTACTGACTACAGCTATTGCAATTTATATTTTTGATTCACTTTTCTATGCAAGAGCTTAGCAACTCATGACCTTTGCAAATATTTAATGATTTTTGAAACATCAAGTTGCATTCTATCCTACTGTTTTCCTTTTTCTGTGCTGGCAAATAATCTACCTGCTGTTTTTCAGTTTCCTTGTTATGTAGTTGTTGTATGATTAGACTGGACTCATTTTTCAGAATTTCTAATGGGATAAATATATTTCATGGCTTTAAGTTGTTTGTCTTTTTTTTTTTTGCTCTGTCTGTATGTTTTTCAGGAGTCTTTAGAGCTTTCAATTCCCTAAACCCCTGGTCTCCCTACCTAGGGCTTAAGAAAGGACACTGGTTTGACCCAAGAAAAAAGCATACCAAAATACCTGAAGAGCCAGAAACCACCTATCTGTTAGTGGTAATAAATCAGTCCTAGTGGCCCACAATGTCCTGGTTTATAACCCAGTAGTAGCTCCTGCATATCTGATTATAGACAATTCCCTCAGGTGGGTAGCAGATTGGAGTATGAATCTCAGACTCCTACACTGCTAAAAAATCGCTGTTGTCCAGAAAATGCCTCATGTGGCAGAACACACTGCCCATGGCCACTACAGAAATGTAGAACAGAATCTCTAAACACTTGCTGAATGACAGGGCTCAGGAGGGGCACAGCCTGGAACATAATAGTTTTCCTGGGCTAAAGAAACAGTGAAAAAGAGAGAAAGTCACTGGACATGCCCACTGCAGTGCTTGCTATTGCATCATACGTGATGCACACTGGTCATAGTCTCACTCTGTTCGCTGACCTAACTCCATGCCCAGAAGAGCTTGTCACATGGGATTGTAACAGCCAGTACACTTGCTTTGTTGGATGCAACCTCTTGTTGCAAGGACCCATGTGATACGCAGTTCAAGTTTGGTCTTGCAATCTGATAACCCCTGGTTACAGTCAAAAGGGAGCAGTGCCTACAGTGCGGGTATGTCTGCCCTAAATGCCATGAGCCTAAACTTAAATCAGTCACAAACACTAAAGGTATTTCTGAACCAAACTGTATACCAATATGATGTGGACTGGATTGTTGTTGAGAACAGGCAATTTGAGAATATATATAGAATGCATAAGTTTTTCAAAAAAAGGACCTGTATATTAAAGTGTGGGAGACCAGGAGAGGTTTGATTACGAGCAGTGGAAAAGAGAAATAGATATATGTGAAGAGCTCTGCGGGACCACCAAGGACAACATCTTCTCTACATTTAGATGATGAATGGGACTGTTGAGACTCCGCATTTGCATTCATGTTCAATGTTCATTGTATTTTTACCCTTTATTATACCCTATTCCCTGGTTTTTATAAAATTCGTTAGTGTTCTGTATGCCAGTTTATGCCTTTCTCCCTGATTGGCTCACAAGCGTCACATTGCAGTAGCTCATTGTTTAGTAATCCCTTATTTGGTTAGTACCTCCCTTTTTCTCCTTATACAGTTTACATTAGCATTCTCCTCCCTAACTCCTCCCACTTTTCCAGCACCTTCCATCCCTACCCTTTATAAGATGGCTCATCCCTTTAATAAACGTCCATTTCACCCTCTGTCTCTGAATTAGAAAAGCTCTTATTCCCCTGGGCTGTGTCATTAAAGGAGGCAGCTAGTGAAGTCTTCTCTCTTTTCAAAATAAAAGCTACTTTTAAATCAAGGAATTAAAATAGTTGACTAATTTCCTTGATGTGACAGAGGCAGTTATATACAGTCCAGGTACTAAAATATGCCATGCAATCACAACCTTTCCACAGCGTGTCATTTGACCTTGTACCTCCTAGCCTAGGCCTTTTGGCTTTGTATCTCCCAGGCAGAACAACCCTTCAGTGCTGGCAAATGCACTGACTTGGTGCTTTTCACCTGTCACCTCTGCAACTGTACAGGGAAGCCCTGAGGATGAAGTGAGTAGTGATGCCACGTGCCCACTCCTGTGGGAGGGTTCTGGCCAGCCTAGCTTCTCTCATGCGGTGTGCACAACATCTCCTCTCCCTGAAAAAGCAGTTTTGTCTCCTACAATTCTAGGAGAGAATGCTATCTTGATCTGTGCTATCTACTTTTGTGTCTGTATCATTGACTGGGTCTGAATATCCACTCAAACATAGAGCACAATAAGCCCAGCTGTTTGGTATTATTTACATTACACTGGCATCTCTGCTGACCTAAAGAGCAAAAGAAAATAACAGGGCATATTTGAGGCTTAATAAAACATTGCAGTAGGGAGTCTTTTCTAAGCCATTACAAGCATTTGCTGGAAGTGCATTTACTGATATAACAAACTGGTTAGGACAAATGTTTAACATGCTGTTGTAATGATATTCAGATGCTTTTCTTAGTATTTGTTGATCTGCAAAAATGTCTCATTGCCCAATTGCACTGGAGAGCGGGATTAAATAAATAAATAAATGCAATGTGATGCGTTTGCACAAAAGCGTAGCAGTGACTGCCCCTGACAGATGGAAAAAAAGTCAATATGATGTCTGAGGCAGCCCAGGCTCTGCACTGCAGAATAAATTACATGATTCACTGAATGCCTGGGCTTCACACAGACATACACAAAATTGGAAAGATAAAAGCTTGCATTGGCTTCAGATGATATTTACTGCCTGATGGATTTACTAGAAACCCCAGTACAGTCATACTGTATTGAATTATTGGCCTCTATTTAGCTGTGTGTCCATCGAAGCTTGAGTGTCCATTTAAGCGTAAGTGAGCTGGAGCCCTGCCAAGGCTGTTTGAAGCTTTGTGTACAGAGGAAGATGCAAGGTAATGGCTACTAGCTGGAATAACAGGGAACTTAAGGATGCTGGGAGTAGACAACAATGCATAAGGTGCATTCTTATCAATATTAATGTCAATATAAATATTAATACAGGCTGCCTGGCGCATCATTTTTGAATGATTCTTGTTTTTATTCTGTTTTAACGGAAAAGGCTGGAGATTACTATGATTTCTATCCCTCTCTTTCTCTCTCTCTCACAGAAGGGGGAGTTTGAGTAAGACCATTAGCTTTACAGCTATCCATTGCCTTAGCAGCACGATTTCTACAATGCAAAAGAGGCAAATGAATGCTAGCTTTAAGAAGGATACTGCTACCATTAAAATACCTGATTAGAATAGTAATGTACTGTACAGAACTATTGTTACGGATTCATTATTATACTGAACCAAGGCATTTCAGTTAGGAGGTAGCAGGTCACAGTGAACCCCACAAGATAATCACAGCATTGCTGTAGCTACAGCACAGGGAAGGCAGGTTGAGTGCTCAGCTGCTTAACACACAGGCTTGTGTTTCAAGAAGCCTGGGGCTCAGTTTTTGGCCTGGCCCTCGCACATGATGAGTTTAGCTTGTGTAATGGTTCAGCACGCTGAGGGTGGGAGACTCCCTCTGAGAAATGGCTGTCAATTGCAATGCTGCTGGCAGAGGGTTTATCCAGTTAACTATACTTCAGAAAAAAGAAGTAACCCTCAGACTGCATTGTGCTGATCAGCTGGACTGGCAAGAAAAACGAGCAGGGTTTTGCTTCAGGTGAATTAGCTGCAGTGGCAGTGTGAAGGAAAGAAACGATGAGAAATGATGTGCCTGTGGGAGTAAGGAGGCACAGAGACCAGAGAAGGACAAGATGTTATTTTGAGACATGAATAAAATGCATCACCAATCTTCCATCATCTTACAGATAAAATGTTCATGTCAGGGACTCTGACTCACAGTTTCTGGCAAGTTGTAATGGGGATATTTACAAGGTTATTGCTCTCAGCTGTCCCTTTGTGCTGCTGCCAAAGGTTACTGCCCTGGAGTGGGCATGGCAGATGTGAATATGTACTTGTTCCTCAGCTGCCCCAATTTAAAGCTCACATAGTAGCACAAGCCATAGCAGCAGAAAATGCCTCAGCTGAATCCAGTAGAGACACAGCTCACAGTTTTGTGCATTTGCTTCTGAATCATACCTGCTGTTAAGTAACTATTTGCTCTGAATTATCAGGAGTAATGATAATAGAATTGTTGTTCTCACCTCCTCCTTCCTCTAAAATCACTCCCTGGTAAAAATGAAACAGAGCTACCACTTCTCTCTGATGGCAGAGAGAGTACTCTCTCTAGGATGCACTGTGTTCAGGTCATGTGTGCAGTGCCAAATCAAAGGTCACTAGAAGCTCAGGCAAGAAGAAAAACATCTGTTTCAAATAGGCTTTGGACACATGTATCTTTTGTAGGTGAAGGGACGCTGCAACTGTCTCCTGTAGCTGTCTCTGACAATGCTCCTTATTGCCAAAGGACTTTCATCTGGGAGTGGTACCTCAATTTCTTACATTTTGTCTGCTTTGGACTGAAAAGCTTTGATATAAATGATGCTATTTGACCTGTTCAATGTTAATTACCATGGCAGATGAGATCTAAAAAGCCCTCTGGCTTCAGGTGTTGTGAAGTGAAGATTGTTCCATGCCTATGCACCATAGCTTGATGTTTACTATGAGATTTTCAACTGGCTGATAAGAGATGCCATCACCTCATGTTTTCTATCATACCAAGACCCGTTAACAGATTCCAAAGAGGATCATGACAGAATAAAAACTATTGAATTTCACCTCAAAAAATAAATTTTTCACATTCTTAGCTCAAAACAGGACTCATAAGAATGCCTGTTTAATTAATTTCTAATAGGGATGGAACTATATAATGTATGGTAACATAAAAAAATAATAAAGAATTCTCTAAGTAATATATTATGATGCTGCAGAATCACATCTGATTCTCATTTATGCTACTATCTTCTTACATTTTTTCTGCAAAATTATAGAGCCACAGAAAGGTGGAAATTTAATGAGCATCCTGTATAAGCTTTTCTTGCTTGACCAGTGCCAAATCCATCTCTTCTTGATGATATACAAGAAGGGAAATTACATCTCTTGCATCTCAGTCCAAATATCTATGACTTCTCTAATGCTTCAAGGTCAAATGTCAACTTCTTGCCTTCTGGAGTGCCTGACTGTAGATGTTTCCAGATTTAATGCATGCAATCTATTCTAATTATCTTTTAAAAAAATTCAAAATATACTTCACTCATGAGGGAAAAAAAAAATCAAAAGAAACTCCCAAGCAAATGTTAAGCAGCATATTAACGAAGCAAAGCTAATTGCTTTGAAAGGAATAGTTATCTGGGTTCCAAGATTAGTTACATGTGCTCCGGTTAATAAAATGAAAACCTTGCATATTTGAAAGTCCTTTGTCTCATCCAGATAGTTCCAGTTTGTCTGCCATTCAGTGTCATGGAATATTGTCTAAAATCCCTTGGAAGGCAGTGAGTGTCTTTTCACAAAACACTGTGTTTGCATAGTTTAATACTCCTTTATTCCCTATGTAACAAATAAATTCTATGATAAGACCATTCCCTATTTCCAAATCCATTTATCCCTTCTCAATAATAAACATTAATAAGCAACTGGAAATTAATTTTAACAGTTTAGTCTGAAACAATTCATTTATCTCAGATACAGTGTTTTTCCATTCTATGGAATATAATTTAGTCACATTTTGGAAGGAAAAGAAAAAAAATCTCATTGCTTTGCCTGTGTTAAATAAATTCCACTAAACTTCTCTCTGAGAAATTAACACCCCACATGTCATCAAGAAGAAATAATATGTGGGGTTTTTTAATGAGAACAGTATGTTTTACCACTCTTGTGAACAGTGACCAAGGACCATAGGACCTTATAAAAACCTCAGTTCATTTCACAGTCAGCAGGCTTTTATGGATTACCTGGAAATTATTCAGCACTGGGCAGACGTTATTCCATGACTGAACAGGACTTTTAAGCTAAGCACTATGCACACATGAATTTTTAAATGAGAGCAAGGACTTCCTTTCATCCATTCTCAAAAAATTTGTTGATCCTAAGCGTTATGGGGTAGAGAGCTACCAAGTTTTGAATGCGAAGGCCAAGATCAAGGTTTCCGTCTTTGTATCATTTGCACACATGCTTATAATTTGACAAATATATCTTCAGGAAAAAATTTTCACAAGGTCATACTGGCAGGCCTATTGCAGTTATTTTGTCTTTGTTTGTGGCATAATCTGTCTTCTAAAGTCATCTGTTAATTTTCACATTTCTGGCTACTTCATGGACTTAGTACATTATAAATGTCCTTGTTATCTGCTTCATTTCCTGTGACACTTTATAGATTCTGTGCCTTTGGTTTTGTACTAAAGGTTTTAATTTTGCTGTGAGGTATTGGGAAATATTTTATGGAACATGTGGGGAATGTGTGACAGCGGCTCTGTGGACCCTTTTGACTGGTCACACAACTGTCTGCCTTTGCAAGGGGCTGGACACAGCAGCTCAACCAGTCACTGCTAGTCTTACACCCTAGTGTTCATTCCCAGGAGTTCTTCTCAGTATGGTTTCTTCCTGGATCCCAGCATCTTCCCTGTCAGGAGCCCACTTTTCTGCCTGTAACTTGTCAATCCTGCCTGCTCACATACCTGCCCTCCCCTCCCAGTAGCCAGCAAAAAGCAAGGTTTATCAGGAGTGTAAGTTTCCAGCAGATTTCCCAACTGATGTTGCTATCTAAAGATCACTCCCCAAATGATATACCTGGTGATATAAAGAAGGAAACGTTGCAGGTTAATAAATCCCTAACGTATGCTTGGGGAAAAACAAGCTATTAAACTGAGCTGGTTTCCCAAGTGGACTAAAGATAGGATAATCCTGAAGGTTTTCTATGATTTGGAAATTAAATAACATATTCCTGAAGTAGAACTCCCCGTTATATATGATTATGATCTTTCCTATCAACAAACACAAAAAATTTTTATAAAGCTCCTCAGGTTTCAGAATATGTGTATTATGTAAGCAAAGAGCTTACATAATAAATACTTTAGAGCTGGATATCCAGATACAAACATGAGGTACAAATATTGTTTACTGCCACATAGTGTTAATTGAGTGTACCCTATATTACATATTCAGCATAACCGAACTGTAGAGTAAATGTTGTGCATTCTGAATAATGAAGAAGAAGAAATTACTCATTCCCAACTGGCAAAAAGTGATGGTGGAACTTAAGTTTCTTATTAATAAGCTGGTAGAGGTGGGAAATATATGGTGGTAATACACAGAGTAGATGGCAAAAGTGTTGAAATGATTCACTGGTGAAGAAAATTGCAAAGGGCTTTACAATACCATATAAAAAGTGGACAGCAAGTAACGAATAAAATGCAAGACAATCATATATGGTGAAAAGAGTGTTTTAAATTGCTTGTGACTTTTGTGTTGTTTAGTGCTTATGAAAATACAATGTGGGCTTCACTGTGAGGCAACTCAGTGAAGTCACTCATTCAAAGTATACACTTGCATTCATAAAAGTAAACAAAACCTCTGTCTAGACTAAATTTGCTGCTGTGGCTGCTGTACCTCAGAGGCTGTCCAAGATCAATGAACTGTGAAACCATAGAACTGGCTGACCAAACTGAAGTATTATATCCTCTCCAGAAGGGCCTAAAATAATGCTGTGGTGTGTACAGAGTGCCCTTCTTGTGGCCAGATGTCATAAACTATGTCAAGCTGTATTGCAATCCAGTTGCTAGTGCTGGTATTGGTGGGCTATTGTTGATTATTTTAACCTGTGTAAACTAAATATGGGGAATAGATTTTCCTAAGCTAATTGCAAATTTTTTTTACCAAGTGCTTGGCACGGGAGAGTTGCCCTTTAAGAGACCAGGGGCTCAAAAAGGATTAGCATCTGGTCAGTCTCTGTAGCTGTGTCCTAAAATATTCACGAGCAGGACTGAAAGTTCATTTTCCACTCCAATAGTCAGAGAAAGATGACTGAAAGAAACAGCTTGATCAGAAAAGGGATTTTGGTTTTTAAGCTCATTGGTTGGGGAGGCAGGCTCTGGGAAGAGTACTGATGCTGAGGAGTGCATGGGCAAGGTTCCTACACTCACCTTTGCTTGGACAGAGGCATAGGCCTATTAGGAGGAAGGAAAACCTTTTGTGCATCCAGTTCAGGTCTTATTTCGCAAGTACAGCCTGTAAAAATATCTCAAAATGGAGCTGGGGTGAAAAAAAGCTGAAAAGACTGACATTGCCTCTACAAATGCAAGTGCTGGGCAGCTGTAGTTGCTGCAGCCACAGGAAGTGCAACTGATGCCAAAGCACATCACAGCCAATTTTTACTAGACCTCCTAAGGCACCTCTGTGACCAGGGGACCAAGATCCTGCCAAAGGTTCTGTGGTGCTTTATTCTCCAGCATGCTAATTCTGTTTCTAGCAAAAGTTACAGTAATGAAATTAAAATTGTGAAAGTGTTTGTGTTTGGTTTTGGTTTTTTTTCCTTCAGCTCCTCAAAATAGCCAAGCCAACTTCACCTGAACTCCCCAGAAAGGTTTATCCCTTCATTAACCCTTCTGGATGCAGACTGTATATAGCTTGTGCTATCTGTGTTGTTTTACATTCTCTCTTGAAATAATTTTAATCATGTAAGCACAAAGTAGGTGTATAAATGGAAAAGAATTAATTCTTTGTGAGTTCTGCAATAGTTTTTTTCAGTAAAGCATATTGTATATAGAGCAGCTTCTTACCCAGTGCAATTGCAGTTATATTTTAAATAATGAAATACATCACCCCAGAGAAAATTATCAATACATTAGTTCGGAGCAAAACCAAATGCTTAATACATATAAGAAAGAAATATGAACAAGAGAAATACATCATTGTATCACCAGTCTTTTCAACTGAACTCTTTCCAAAGTAAATCAAAAATCTTATTGAAATTGTTTCTAGTTATCATGATCTCACTGGGAAACGAAAGGATTTTCTTCAATAGCATGTTATAACTCAGTCATTATACCACAGTGAGGTAATTTGCTAAAACAGCTGCCTCTCATGAGCAAACCTTTCCATCTGGCAGAAGCCTAATAGACACAAACAAACTCATGTCAGTTTTTCTTACCAAAATATAAAATCAAAATAAGCTCCTTCTGCTCTGATGGGACCAGCCTTTGAACTGCAGGAACCAAGATTTGTTTCTTTTTTTGATGCCCTTCTCTTGCCCTCATACCCACAGACTTGGTCCTGGCTGCCGGGGTGTTGATATCATGCCACCTTTGAGATGGATTACAGCATAACTGGGAATGTGTTTGCAATATAAACCTTCCACCAAGGAACCAGACAAAATTAAGAGTTGTTGGAATTGTTAACTTTAGCAAGACGGCACTTGTGGATAGTTTGTTTTCATAGTAGTGTTTTTTTCTTTCTTGAAAGACTTTTTTTAACGTGCTAAGGAAATTTCCAGGATTTCTTAGTAAAACAAGGTATCGATACTTGCAAAAAATCTTAGCTATACACACAACAAAATAAAAGACTGATTAGTTTTCATGCTCTCAGGAGATCTGTATAGCGTTATAATCTCTAAAATTAATACTGAATGTAACCCGATTTTTTGTCAAGAGTCTTTCTCTAAACTATATAAAAATTAGTGGGTTTCCATCACTGTTTAGTCTCAGATAGAATAACCAAATTTTCTTTTGGAGCCACACATTTTTTCTTCTGTAAGTCTTAACAGTATGTGCATAATAAATGGGCATGTGTGTTTCATATGAGCATTTTAATTTGTCATTAGGAAATTCTTTGCAATATATTGTCAAGACAGAATTCATATTCGAAAGAGCATTTCAGTTTGTTAGCTTTTCTTCTTAATGGAAAATGTTGTAAGCAAAGTTTAAAAACATGTTTATTAAAATTAGTGGTGGGATGAATTCCACTGTGTAAATAATTTTTCAGCCAAGGGCCTGATGTATGTTTTGTGAAGTCAGTGGAACACCTCCCACTGGCTGTAACAGAAGTTACATCAAGAACTAAATAGGGAAAACTTGGATCCATGTATAGGCCTGGATCCAAGAATTACACTTGGGTCTCATTTCTGTAATAAGTGGTGCCAAAATGTTAATTCCAAAAAGTCTTAAACTATCAGGAAGTTGAACTTGGGATTCAGATGCATGTCTGCAAAATTTTAATTCTCTAAGAAGGAAATCTACACCTATAGAAGTGGTTTTTCCAGTGTACAGCATTATCAACGTGCTTCCCCCAATAGCAGCCTTGTGAATATAATATCCCTCAACACTACAGTGATGAAAACACAGGGCCAATAAAGAATAAAAAAAATCACAGAGGTACTTTGCAGAAGATCTGCCCTGCAATAACCTGCTGTGCACCTCATTCTGTAGACTCCCTACGGAATATGCAGGATTTGGCCACAGTCTCTGAACTCCGCCTTGCTGAGTACTTGGAATCTCAGAAATTTAATAAGTGACCATTAAAAAAGTCACAGTTCTGTCTAGAATTGTACCAATCCTCATAGTATAAAATCATATCAACACTTTGGGAGAAAGGATATTACAAACTTGTAATATCAACATATTTAATGTTCTCCTTGGCTGCTGGATATAATGTAAATTTAAAGTACAATAGGGCAAGACTGTGATATTCAGCGCTGTCCAAAAGTATTTGTTGCCTCTTGTGTCTCTTTCACCCATATGCTATGTATTACTGGTAATGGGAATATATAATTGAAAGCAAATTTCTCTGTCAGTGGTTTTAGCCTTGTGCCAGCTGTAGCTAATGAGAAGATTTCTTTTCTTTCCTTCAAAAGGAAAACCACTGTCAAATATGGGAAACAACAATAAGATCTAATAGTTATATAAAATAAATGTAAGAAAGAAGCTTCTGCCAATCAGTCTACTGCTGAGAGGATTATGAAACATGTTTTGCAAAAAATAAACCCTTCTCTCTACACAAACACACCTAGAAAATACTATAAAGCAAATGCCATGTTTACTGACATTTTATGTGCTGAGATCTAACTAGGCACCTGTTCATTGAGTTGCTTTCATTTAATCTACTTAGGTCCCAGCTCCAGCTGTTAAATATTCATTTAACTGGATATTATTGTTATACCAAGTGTATTACTCTTCAGTAAACCACATTGAGAAATGCTTAATTCAATTCACATAGTTTAAAAAGAGCTTTTCTGCAGACAACAGACATGTGGGAATGAGACAGATTAGTATTTGGAAAAAATTACCTAGAACATAACCATTTTCTGAATATTAAAGTGCTTATTTTAACTAATAAAATTATTCATTAGAAATTAGTAAAGAAATTAGTCTTATGCAAAGGACAAATACTGGCATTGGGCTATATCCTCTGCTAATATTTAATGTTCTGATTTATATTAGCAGCAATAAATAGCAGTAGCCACACTGCATCTTAATTTTGCTTTAAACTCTTCAAATACAGCTGTGATCAAGCTTAAAGGAACAAGTTTGCAACAGGTTTCTTAAGTATTTCAACAGTAGCAATAATATAGCTCCTACATGCATGCCTGTATGTCATTTTTATGCATATGGATTTGATTTCATAATTGTTACAGTAGATAGCCTGAAGCATCTAGATTTTTGTGCAAAGAAGGTTATTATTTACCCCAGATGCTCTTAAACAAGAGAGAAAATACTCTGCTAGTCTAAATATTTTTAAAAAAATTTCCTGCTTTGGGAGGGATGTGCTGATTTCATTGACTTCCAGATAACTGTTATCCTGACCTTCTTTTCCCTAATGGTTGGAAAGATTGCTTTGATGAAACAAAATTTTGATGAAAATAATATGGTTGCAACTTAGCTCCTGCCTGACTAACATGATGGACCTTGTTAACTTTACCAAAAACGGGTTGTTGTTTATCAAACAGAGGTATGAAAATGAGAACTGTTGTGGACATCAGCATTGCCTCCTTCATAGCCATAAACAGGGTACTTGCAGTTTGGCTAGTTCTTCCTGACCCTTGAGGAGATGGCCATTATACCCTACAAGCAGTCACAACCAGGAGCTGAGCCCTGAAGCCTCCACATCTACATGCTCAATTCCCACTAAGGTGGCTGGAAAAAGATAGTCTGCTCTTTTATCCAGGTCCAAGTACTTCAGCACTGTTTTCCAGGATAGTCTTGACTCTATGATTGGAATTTCTGACCTTTGTTTGATTTTAACATTGGCAGCAGTGAGGGGCCTTCTAGAAGCACAGAAAACTAGAAGGGTTTATTGATTCAGAAATAAATGCCAATTATTTATTTGCTGAGACACGTAAATTCGCATATAATTATCCTACTCTTTTTCCTGATAATATTTACACCCATGATAGAGATTTCTGTAAAGTACATTATAGTTAATTGAAGAATATGCAAGATAAATCTGTGGGGAAAAGTTTATAATTCTCTCTTCAGTGGTCTGAAGTCATAACTAGACTTCATTTTGAATTTCCTTAGACTTTGTTACATATATCATTGTGTTAACTGTATTTAACTTTTTGTGACATTACCAATGGATGCAGCATTCCTGTTCTGAATCCAAATTTGAAATACCTCAAAGCTCAAGGAAGCTCAACTTTAGGAATTTTATTTTGGCTTCTTATGAATAGCAAAATTTAGATCTGGCTTTAAATTCTAACATACTTGGTAGTTAGGTATTCCTTTTGGTTCAGGTCATTTCCTCTTACGATATAGCTACAGAACTTGCATTTCCAGTGCTGTGCATATTTACAACTGTAAGTGTTTACTAGATATTATTCTGATCTGTAAGTGATTTTACAAAGGAGGGGACATATCACATCTACATTTTGTATTTATACAACAGTCATAAATATTTGGCAGCCTATGTGAAGATGTGATTACCCCTCAAAATATTTTTACACAGGGTGTCCATTCAGCTTTTGAATGCCAAGCTTGAAGCATTCATGTAGAAGAAAATTCTCTAGAAATGTAGTTGTAATGGTACATCTTCCTTAGTGTTGTTCAACATGGCTTAGTGGAAGTGTGCATACCACAAAATTAGGAGGTGAAATGTATTCTCCAGAAAGTCCTCATTTCCGAATTTTTCAGTGAGCAGAGAACAAGACCTCACAGAAACGTCTTTTTCCTGCTTCCAATAGCTCCAAGAGCACAGCGGCTGCCTGCTGCACCCCTCAGTTCTAAGAAGAGTGGAAGTCAGTTCATTGAGGATACACACATCTTGGAAAAATGTATAGCTTTTTTTAACTTGTGCCCAAAGATCAACTAGGTGATTTAGAGGTCAACAGCAAATATGTAGTAATTTAAAAAATATTAACAGCACTTTCAGCTGTGACTTGAAGACTGGAAACTACTTGTCACAGGGAGCAATTTTACTGGCTGTTAAAACATTTTTTAAAGGTAGAATAATATATAAGCCTTGTTCTGCTACACAGTACCCTTAATCATAGAATCACAGAATCATTTAAGTTGGAAAAGACCTCTAAGATTAGCAAGTCCAGCTGTTAAGCCAGAACTGCCAAGTTCAGCACTAAACCCTGTCTTTAAGGGCTACATCTACAGGAAATACTTCCAAAGATGGTACTGGAGAGTGTCCAAAGAAGGGCAATGAAGCTGGTGAAGGATCTAAAAAGAAAGTCTTATGAGGAACAGCTAAGGGAACTGGGAGTGTTTAGCCAGAAGAAAAGGAGATTCAGGGGAGACCTTAAGACTTGCTACAACTACTTGAAAAGATATTGTAGAAAGGTGGGGGGTTGGTCTCTCCTCCCAAGTAATAAGTGATAGGACAAGAGGAAAATGCTTCAGGATGCACCAAGGGAGAACTAGATTGGATATTAGGAAAAATTTCTTCTCTGAAGGTGTTACCAAGCACTGGAACAGGCTGCAAAAGAAAGTGACTGAGTCACCATCCTTTAAAGGTCTTTTGCAATGTAGATGAATCTATGATTCTATCTTTCACAGGTCCTTCTCTGATCACAAAGAGTAAGTTCAGTGCTGTTCATTCCCCAGTTGGTTCACTCACCAGCTGTGTAGGGAAGCTATCTTCCACATGCCCCAGGAACCTCCTGGGCTGTTTTGTCTCTGCTAGATTGTATTTCCAGCAGCATCTGGTAAATTGAAGAAAATGAGAGCTACCTATGGTGAGACTTCTCTCAGCTGCTTATAGAAAACTTCCATCTTTTCATCCTGGTTGGGGGGTCTATAACAGACTCTCGTCATGATATCTGCCTTGTTAATAGTCCACTTTCTTTCAAACAAATGCTGAAATATGAACTTCCTGAAGAGTAACTACTTAATTCTAAGAGCTCTAAAAAATTTTATGTGCTCTAAATTCTAAGACCTTTAAAAATAATTTTTAATAAAAATGTGTGTTGTGCATTTCTTGGGAGAATCAGATTCTATAGGGTCATGCCATGTTTTGCTTCTGCCTTGGAGTTGACCAGTATTGTTATTATTTTACGATAAAACTGCACTTCCTGCTAAGTCTCACTGCTTAATAGTGTTCTCCTTTTCACAGAACATACCAGCCCACATACCAGAAACCATGTTGTAGCCAAATCTTAGACTTTTACTCCTGACATCATTTAGCAGGCAGAAAAGGATTTGTTTGAAGTAAAAATGTTGGAAAAAGTTGATCTTCTGGTCTACCTTATTTTCCTTTTGCTGGACTGCTTCAACTCATTGGTTACTGAGATGTAGCATACTGTGCTTTTGTTTACCTCTAAACAATGCATACTATGATAGGGACAGTGACTGAAAACTTCAATCCTTAGCCCTATTGTAGAAGATAGCATTCAAATGACAAAGTCTGTACAGTTTTATCCTTCAAGGGCTAATTCAGGGAAGGAATGAGAATAGCATAGTTCAGTAAAAAACAGTGATTTTCCACACTGTCATGGGCTGCCAGCGAGTGTGGTGGGTAGGATAATTGTCTCAATGTGTCTGCTGGGACTTTCACAGTTGCCCATAACATGTTTCCCTCTATTGACCTGCTCTGGGTTTGAGATGATGACCTGGAGGCTAGGGTGCCACAGTTGTATCACTTGTCACCTGGGACAGTAAGTGCATTAACAAAGTCCATCTCCACATCTTTGTACGTATAGTGCCAGATTTTCTGTTGATTGCCTCTCACTTCCCCAAGAAATAATTTGATACAAGATAACAGCCTGGTGTTTTAAGTTGCCAGTGAGTCTGGAAACGGTGGTCCTCCCTTGCCTGATGATGTCCTTGCACTGTTCTTGAGCTGAGCAAACATGGTGGAAAGACAAAACCCTATGATAAGTAAATCTCCACAATGCCCTGCACTGACGCAGCAGCCACAAACTTAGAGCTTTCACAGTTCTGAAAAATGAAATGTTTTGATCTGCTGTTAGACTGGTTGAAGGTTTCTTCAAACAATTTCCAGTTTATAAGTATTGTGTTGCAAAAGCATTGATGCTATATCAGTGATAGCGGGACCCATTGGAATAGAAGCACCCTACTTGAAGTATATTTTGAAAATAACATACCCACCTAAAAGCTTATCTCTGGAAGAAAATGGATTGTACAGTAGCTTATCAGTCAGAGAAGTCCACAGGAGAAAAAGGGAGAAATAAAAATAATAAAACCCACCCCTGTGTAGAACTTTAGAAACATGGCACTAACAAAGACTTCCCGTTCCACACAGGATTAGTGCTGGCAGAGGCAGCTCACAGGGATGTGGGTGTACTCAGCTGTGCAGAGCTGATTATAGAAGATGAAAGAGACTGGCAATTTATTTCATCTCACACTGAAGCACTGCTGACAACTGAAAGTGAGGACAGAAGGATTCATTTGTTCAACTTCTGTTTTAGAAAGCAGGCTTCAAATGATACCACAGAGAAAGTTGAGGGAAATGCTGTGGTGTAATAAAATGCCTATTTTTTATTTTGCTGACTCCAAGATTTATGTTTTCAGCTGTTGGGTTTTTCTTGGTGGGGGGAGAGTTGATATTTGAGAAGCCTGAAACACCTCATTACTGATAAAAAATGTAGTTGGTATTGGCCCAACTTAACATACACATGCTCGTGTGCAAATTGGAAAGCAATACATATATACACATCTTTACGTAGAACAAAAGTAGAAATATTTGACACCTTTATTTCTATTCTATACTACTGTGCCCTCAGGAGTTTTATAATCCCTTCCAATGCTGAGATGTTTCAAAGGGGATATTTAATTGAAGCATTAACATTTATTCAACAATCATAATAGTGAATAATTTCTGGTAAATTGGACAGCATATATTTTACTCTTCCTGCATTTTTCATGCACTAGACTTTCGGAGATAGATAGCAGGAATGCTTAAGCAGGGGACAAGTGTACTGGCTAAAGAAAGGATAGGGTACAAAGATACAGACTCGAGATGCAAGTCAGACCCAGCTTACACCCCATTTCTCTGCTTGTGGCACTAAGAACAAGAGACAGTGGCCTTAAACCACTGGTGGAAAAAGTCACATTTCAAATGATGAGGACAGCAAAGCATGTGAAAAGAGAGTCTGTGAGCTCCCCCCCCTAAACACACTTGAAGTCTTTAAGAACAGGTCAGACCCGCATCTGTCAAGGCTGACAACAGCATAACTGATCCCGCCTTTAGGCAAGAAGAAAACTAAATGACATCTCAAGGCTCCCATAGTTCCCTGTGTATGTGTGTTATTTTCAAGGACTTCTATATTTTTAAATTGTGGTTAACCAACCGCATTATTTTTCTTCAGTGTTAAAACATAGTTTACAAGTAAAAACAGCCCTAATATATAAGTCAGAAGAAAAGTCTGCTGAAACAGTTGTTACATTGAGATCTGGTTAAAATCTAACCATATATTCTCAATGTATCCTAACGAACAATGTGTATTTGCAGTGATGATAATTTGGATTTGGAGCATCCTCCTGAATAGCAAAAGATGCAGTCAGTGAGTCACAAAGTGTCCAGGAGCAGAAATGTTAGAGCTTTCAAGGATGATATGACCTACCAAAAAAAAAAATATGGTGCTAGTATCTAGAACGGCAGGTTGCCAGGCAAACAGCTATTACTCATTCAGTACTTTAACATACAAAAATCAGTTAAATGTAATAATCCAAATATTGTCACTTGTTGCTTTGTGAACCTTCTGTTCAGTACACATCGGTAGAGCAGGAAAAACACAGATGGATATCCGATTAGGAAACTGGTCACTCACAAATGAAAAACAGCTCTGCTTTGCAAAGCAAGGAACATCAGACAAAACAGCAGTTTGGCTTAAGCAGGTGATTGCCCATATAAAGTAAGAAGCTTATGTGAATTTTAATGCTTCCCATTTTCTGTTGTCATGCCATGTCCTTCCAAACCTGAGTACCTGGTCCTGTTGCAACTTTCCTCTGCAAACAATGCCCGAGGCAAATTAGTTCATTTTGTCTTTTTTCTACCTTCTTAATATAGAGGCCTGAACTCAGTAATGACAAACTCTGAAAGAGAGGAGAATTACACACCTATGAACAACTTGGTGGTTTTGGGAGCACACACATAGGGTTTCATGGCAGCCTTCAGTAAACCATGCCTAATTCATCCCCCAGGTCACTCAAATGTGCTACAGTGTAATCAGTTTTACTCCTATTATTTTAATTATAATTCTTCTTACAAACTTAACAGCCTTTGCTAGTCCTGTGTTGTGGAGCACAAACACTGGGACAGAAGGTATGATGCTGTGCAGCTGGGCTGCATGTGAGGAAGACATGATCCTTTTTGCGTCAGCTGAGCATCTGGTACATACATTTAAATTCCTGTTTCAGCCCAAGCAAGCAGTAACTACCTCCATGTCTTCATATCCATAGATGGAGGAATTTATATCACATATTCTGCTGGCTACTTCTAAAGTATTCTTTTCTAAATAAATATTTTAGAAAACCACTTGAAGAAGAAGGAGCTTCAGCATGTGACTATTAAGAATAGAGACTATGAACCTGGATGGCAGTAAGTAGTAACTGCAGGCAGCATCCATTCAATTGACATATTTTCTTTGGAGGTGGTCTGTTTGATTCACACTTTGACTCTAGAAGATGACTGGTTTGCTACTGTTTGCCTTTTTAGCAATATATTATGAACTATATATTACTTTAGAATAGTGACTAATGGTAAAGTGTAATTTCCAGCTAAGAGAATAACCATTTTTAATGAATGCTGTTTCATGAAGAAGTGTGCTCATGATAGTTTATTTCAGAGTATGAATAATTTTTTCAAGAAACAGTATACCAGTAATAACTGCGTCTGAAGAATTACACTGGATTCTAACAAAATTATTTTTCCAATATAATTTTGGAAAATATTTTTTTATAAATTCAAAATGAAACTGTACTTCATATATTTACTAGCTGTCTTAATTCAACAGGTATAAAGATCAAATTTTCTTTTGTGAAAACAGTAAAGTTCTGCTCAAACTTAGTGTAGGTAGTATCAATTAAGTTGCATCAGACAAGTGTTTGTGTTTCAAAACAATACTATCACTGGCATGGTGTGATGGTCTCTGTGACAGGGGACAGTGTCCTTCATCAGAAAAACATAAAACTAAATTGTCATAAAACCATTTCTCTTTTATAGGTGATCATACCTCCTTCAGTTAGGGCCATACTTGAAGGATTGTACTGGGAATTTCTATTTTGAGGGTGAGCAAATGAACACAGTAGCCCTGCAAGCCTTTTACCTACAGTGAGTCTGGGGAAAGTTCTTGAGTCTTTAATCTCTACTTGCAGCAACTAAATCTCACTCTATCTGAAGGCATGTCAGGGAAGCAGTAAGGAGTTTTGTCCTTGCCCTCACTCTAACTGCCAATTCTTACTAGCATATTTGGAAGTTGTTGACCTATACAATAGAGAATAGAACAGTAGACTTCAAAATTCAGTATTTGTATCAATACATAGCATATAGAATGAAGGATCATGCTTACTTTTATCTGTGAACTATGTATTGTGGGTAAACTATGGGAAAAATCCCTGCAGTGACAACTGATTTCATCACTATTAAGTCAGTGTTATCACAGAAAGAAAAAAACAACCAAGATCATGAGTTGCAGAAAAGAGCTACTGGAGAGGTGACCTCCCAGAATCTTGTTTGGAAGGGAGCAGGCACATATGCTGCTTTTGAAAAAGCTTGGATATGTAGGTAAGGGAAGAGAATTCAAAATAATACATAACACAGAGATGCCAAATAGTAAAATAGCAACTCCATTACCACTGAATCTTTTAAAAATCTCAGTGTCCTGAGTCTGCTTCTGAAAGACAACAGATTGAAAAGTCTGAATGAATTCTCTGTTGGAGATTCATTTAGAAAGCAAACTCCTTGTAATGTGGTTAGAAAATACACTGGCCTCTCAAAAGACAGGAAGCATTAAAAGGAGAAATGAATGCTTTTTTTACTTTTTCCTTGCAACATTAACCTTGAGAGGAAAAGGTACATTGAACAAATCATGGAAGGCTATTCATATGCTAGGAATATTTCTCAGTATAAGAGTAAATGTGTTTATGCCATCACCAGACTTAATTGCTGATCAACCTAGTGTCTCTGATTTTTAACGTATTATGGTGCCTTTTCCTTCAACATCTATAACCCTTTAAATTATATACTAATGTAATGATTATAAATTAGAAATATAGAACCATAAGATGAGGGTAATTTACCATACCTTTTGTCTCCCTATTTAAGAAATTAAATTCTTCTCTTCTGAAGGAATGTTCTGTAAAAAGCTATTGTTGAGGTCACTATCTGTCATATTATATCCATGCTGAGGCCTTAAAAATCTTGGACTGAAAATGTCCAAGGCTTTATTGAAGGCTCAGGCCTTCAATAAACAGTGACAAAGAAAAAAAAAAGTACAGTCATCCAAAACTTTATGGTTCAGTGTTTTACAATAAAATAATTAGGAAAAAATATTCTCAATCAATTCTAGAAAAATATCTGGTCTGAGTTAAGCTGATGGTGGTTTGGATGTTTCAGCAAATGTCTGAATAGTGTCTGACAAACTTTTACCTTTCCAATGTGTTTTAATCCAGTTGCAAGAATGACCATTGTTATAGTGAAAAACAAAGCAGACATGGTTATTCTTTTCATAATGTTGACATTGTTGTTCTCTTTTTGAGCTCTAGAAATTACCAGAAAGCAATACATGGAGTCTTCCCGTGCCTAGAAGGTATGAGGCTAGTTAGAAACGAAAATGTTTTACTTAAGGATTTGAGACTGTGATAGTTGTAGGGAAAAAGAGAAGTAGTGGTAAGTTAATATCAAAAGCTTTGTGGCACAGAAAGGTCTGGGATATTTTAAGTAGGAAATTACACACAAAATTTTAAAATGCAAAGGGGAAGGAGTCATTGTGGGATTAATTAGGCAATTGTCTTCTCATGCTAACTAGTCTTTCAAGAAGAGTACCTCTGGCAGTAATTCCAGTGCAGAAGCCAGGCATCTTCCAGAGTTTTGCTCTTGATCACTCCTACAGAGAAGAAAATCATGACAGAATGAGGAATAGTGCATAAAATGTAAGGTAAGGATTCAGTTTTGCCAGAAACTCTGGTGCAATTCCCAGTCCTATTATAGACTATAACCTTGAAGAAATAATTTAATTATTTTATGCCTCGGTTTTCCCTCTGTGTTAAAACCTACCTACATCTCAGAAGCATCAAAGTGTAAGTTCTTTTAGCTGCTGGAAAGGGTACGTATCAGCTACTAAGCTGCTGTTCTGATAGAAGTCTTTGGTAAGTAGGTAAGAATATGCAATAGTTGGTCAGGGTGGTCAGGTTGCTGAGCGATGATGGTGACAACACTGACAACACTGCCTATCCTTCAACCACCCTCACATACACTGATCTTAGGTCCACTCTTACAACCAGCCTCCAAGAACATTGTACACAACTGTTCTGAAAGGTGTCTGGGAGTGCTGGCAGGTCCTGATGCAGCACTGTGGAGACCATTAAACTGTTCCCATGTTCCTAAGTGGTGACAAATAGCAGCCTGGCCAATGACTCCTGAGCACGTTTACATAGCTAGATTGTCTCATGGACTACTCCAGGAAGCAGTTTGCTTTGTCTTCCTCCTCTGGAAACAACAGAGGTGTCTATCTGGACTTCAGTAATCCTTTTGACACTGTCTCCCATAATATCCTCCAAGCTCAGGAATCACAGGCTGCATGATGGGTGGACAGTGAGGTAGATTAAGAACTGGTTCAATGGTGGGTCTCAGTCAGTTGTTATGTAGCTACCAGTGTCTCTGTGGTGTCCAATATTGTTTAATTTATCCATCAATAAGCTGGATGAAGGGGTAGATGACTCCTCAGCAAGTTCACTGATGATACAAAGCTGGAAGGAGTGGCCGAAACCACAGGGGGCTCTGCAGCCCTTCAGAAGTACTTCAACAGGTTGAAGAGATGGGTAGAACAGAGTCTTCTGAAATTCAGTGAAGGCAAGTGCAGGTCCTACACATTGGGAAAAATTACTCCAGGCACCAGAACAGGCTGGAGGCTGACCTGCTGGAAAGTAGCTCTGTAGAGGACCTGGGGGTCCTGGTGTTATCCAGCTTATCCAAGGCCCAGCAGTGTGACCTTGTGGCCAAGAATGCAAATGGTGCCTTGGGAGGCATTGAAAAGAGCATTGCCAGCAGGTGGAGGGAGGTGATCCTGATTCTCTAGTCAGTCCTAGTGAAGCCACAGCTGGTGTACTGTGTCCAGTTTTGGGCTCCTCAGTTCAACAGAGACAAAGAGTTCCTGCAGTGGGTCCAACAGAAGGCTGAAAAGGGTGACTGGAACCCCTTTCTTGTGAGAAAATGCTGAGGGAGTTGGGCCTCTTCAACCTTGAGAGAAGACGACTGAGAGGGGACTTCATCAAAGTATCTGAAGGAAGGGTGTCAGGAGGATGGAGCCAGGCTCTTGGTGCTGATGCTGAACAACAGGACAAGAGACAACAGGCTGTAATTGGAACACAGGAGGTTCACCTGAACATGAGGAAAAACTTTAATGTAGAGATGAGTGAGCACTGGAAGAGCTTGCCTAGAGAGGTTGTGGAGCTTCCTTTCCTGGAAATATTCAAAAGTTGTCTGGAGAGGTTTTTGAGGGGACTCTGCTTGAACAAGGCTGGACCAGGTGACATCCGGTTGCACTCTCCAACCTTACCCATTCTCTGATTCTCTGATTCTGTGATTGAGGTGATATAATTTCCTTGAGCCAGAATAAGAAAAATAACTCTAAATAGAAAGATGGAGAAAAGAAACCCACAAAACAAATCTGGTCCTTGTTACTATTACTGATATGCAATACAGCTTTGTAATACAGCTTTGAAATATCATTGCAGGATCAGAGCAATTCCAAAACACTTAGCAGTACTTGAAAATGAATGCAAAATACACAATTGTTTTCTATATATTGGCCTCCATTTCATCCCAGATTGCTCTTTTACATGCTACAATAAAAACAGAAAAAAAAAATATTAGACTGAGAAGCTGTATAAGCCTTTACATATTCTCTTTCTTTTACTAGCATCTTAAGAATTTTTTTCTGTGTGGGCTGATGTAGGTGCCTGCTTATGTGTAACCCTTTTATAGTGCTTTGTCCTCATACAAATAATCATGAAAGCACATCAAATAATAACAGCAGGGGAGTTACTATGCTGCCAAATGTTCCCATCAAACTACTAGAGTGTAGTCATCATTATAATCATTTTGAGATGCTGAATGTAGTTAAACCAGCAAGCTCAGCTCCTCTGAAATCTCTGAAGCTTTTCTCCTAAGAGTAAAGGAGTTTCCAGCTATAAATAAGGATCAGTAAAGTGTAACAGAAAAAAAAATCATCTGTGTTGCTGAATGCACATATATATGTGTACCTATATGTTCAGTTCTGCAACCATGAAAACAGGTATTTTTTTTAAAGACTTTAATGTTAGAATTATATTATTCTATCTCACAGACACTCAGTGAGACTCAAAACATAATTTTGCCTCCCTTTGAAGAAGGAAAATCATCTAAATGTGCCAAGTATTATGTGAGTGCTGTTGTTAAATTAGTGCATTTTTTGTCTTTAACCTCTGATTTCTAATGCTATTTGCAGAGACAGCTGCACTTGTCAATCTCTTACTGAAGACTCATTTCATTTTCTTAATTTCCGCTTTAAGAAAACCTAATTTGTGACTCTCTTTTCCAGTAAACTTACTTTTCCCTTTTTTTTACCCTTTGGCTCTGCTCATCAGTCTCTGTTAGCTTCATTCATTTTATTCTTTTTTTTTTTAAACTCTATCTCCAAACAATCCAGGTTCTTCACATAGAGGGTGGCTGGGCACTGCAGTGGAACAGGCTCCCCATGGAAGTGGTCACAACACCAAGCCTGACAGAGTTCAAGAAGCATTTGGACAGTGCTTTCAGGAATATGGTGTGATTTTGGGCATGGTCTTGTGTAGTAGGGCTAAGGGCTGGACTCAATGATCCTTGTGGGTCTCTTCCAACTCAGCATATTCTGTGATTCTGTTATTCTCTCTCTAAAACTCTGCTCACACTTCAGGAAGTATTATGCATCCAGTTCTCCAAATCTTTCTTTGACCTTCTTACAATGGTGTTGCAGACTTACCTTTGGTTGATTTCCACAAGTCCTCTACAATTCTTATTCCGCAAAGATGGGAAGAATGCGTTGGGAAGAGAAGTGTCATAAAATACACCATCTAAACTTCAATAATACCTGAGATAGAAATGGCATTTATGCTCTGAAAATACACAGAGTTCAGATACAGTAAGTCTCAAAGAGTGTTATCTATTCTCTCTTAGTACCTACACATTAGTCTGTCTGAAGATATAGTAACAATTCCTTCTGTATTTTTCATGCATATTTCTGACATACCCTCTAAGTTCTGTCTGAGCTTAAAACACAAATCAGAAGAAATAGATTCTAAAGAGAACCTGTAATGTCTACAATTTGTCATAATGTATGTGGCATATCTGTTTCCACTTTTTAGAAGGTGTTTTGGTGACCCATATACTTCACAGAATATACCACATAGTGCTTACTGTAAAATACTACGATAAGGCTTTTAGTAGCCATTGTAGAAATAGATGAATGGAGAGAAGTGTAAACGAACAGTGAAATGTACAGTATCTCATCCTTGATTTTTATTTTATTAACAGTACTGATGGTTCATTAAAGGTGCTGTAGTTAGAAATATATATTGTAATTCCACTAGTCCAGTGGAATTGAGCTCCTTCAGAAAATGTAATCGTTTATTTACTGGGGTCACAAACGTATGGAACTTGGCTTTTCCTGGAGTGATGGACATAGTTCTGAAATCACCATGAAAACAAAAATAGCAAAGATTTTGCCACGTAAATTATTTTGTTCTGCATACACATCATTTTACTACTATGCTTGCAGCGTATTATCATGAACATCTAAAAGAGGAAAATGAGAAAACCAAGAAAAATCCTTTTTATTTTGCAGTTCTGCAAATCCTTACCCGGATAAGTGACCAAAAAAGCTGACTTACAACAGGATTTTCAAAATTATACTCTTATGTTGTCATGAGAGGCACTCATTATTTTGATTTCCATTTTGTTCGTTGAGCACAAGAAGGTTTGCATCAGTCACCCTCAGACATTTAACATTACATACCCAAGTTAGGACCCTAATTGCCCTTAAGTAGTACCTTATTTAGGATAAAGAAAATAAGTAGGCACATTCAGATGGTGATTCAGAGCTGCACAGTGCAGATTAGTCCTTTGACGTGACCAGCCCTCTGCAGTTACATTACAGGCAGCCCAGAGTGAGTGAAGTTCCTGGCTTTGGTGTCTCAGACAGGTATTTAAGGTTGGGTCATGTGAATTGCCTCTGTGCCTGCTCCTGCCTTCCCTGAAAGCATTAGGAATCCTTTTGTTCATTTGAATAGAAGTAAAAAGAGCTCTCTCCTCTATCCTGCCCATAAGCAGAGTTTAAAATATACCTTGAATTTCATGACCTATTTTTTTCTGCAATTCAAATTACCCCCTTTTTAAACTTCAGCACTTTCAGCTATTGCTACAGAAATGACAGTTTCTTTTTGAAAACTCATTAGTAATGTTTTGAAACACTCTGTTTACAAAAGCTTTCCTCTTATCCATTAAAACAAACGAATAACTTATCAGATTTCAGAATACTTGTAAAGTGAGCTTTACAGACTCCATTAAATGTTAAAAGCTGTTTGCAAGAAAAGTGTGCTTGTCTTCAAGTGCTCAGCTCACAGTATGCTTTCCCCAGTTCTTCAGATTTGTGGAACACACCAGGAAAATAAAGAAAAAGGATTATACTAATTTGAAATATGTCAGGCTAAAGGTGAAATCCTAAAACTTGTTATTTTAATTCTCTGGTGTTCCCAACAAAGTTCAGGAAGGTTGAGAATATAATACAGCAACAAATGCACTGAAGTACAGAAAAGATTAAGTGAGTGAACTGTACAGTCATGACCCCTGTATATAATAAAAATTTTTTCTGGTCAAAATTAAGACTGCTGTTAGATGTACATTTACACATTGACTGCAGATGTATAGAGCAGAGTAATTTTCACTCTGACTTTTCTACTCCTTGATTAAAAGACTAGACATTTTCCCTTGAGATTCACTCTTCTGGCTAATGTGCTGTAATTGCAACAGAGTGCTAAGTACAGCAGCAACGAGCACTATTTTATTATAAATTTAGGTCACTGCAGAGTTCATCATGTAGTCCATGGCAACAGAAGATAAAGCGATGGTTAGTTCATCTCTAGCTTTTAGCTGTAGTGTCACTGATTCCCCTGTCTCATTATATTATTAGAATTAAATGTAGGCAAATTGTCCAAGTCTCTAGGTCTCTTCCTACTGTATATGTAATATTTCATCTAGAGAAAACATAATGTAAGCAGGATTATAACAGAAATGTGAACTAGAAGAATTCTTAACCAAGAAAAAGAAAATCACATTCCACCTTGGAGCATGACTTTCCTAATCCCATATAATCTCTCAGATCAATATTTTTAAAATCCTTTTGTTTTTACGAACCTCTATACTTCTTTTTTGTTTCTCTAATGAAAAGGAGACAAAAATTATTCAAGGTTTTCAGAACTGTTAATTGCAATTGCTAAGTATTGGAAGTTTGGGGAGCACTTTGCTGCAAGAAGTTTTTTCTGTCTACTTATTTACCTGACATTGTGATTGAGAATATTTTATTCATTAAATTTGTTTGCAAAGTGGCCATTCAGATTAAATCCTAGCTGCAGGCCTTTTGCAAGTTTTTTCACTTCAAAGTTTTTTAAGTTTTATTGCTTCCCCATCTGATATACCCAAACACCACTCCCACTAAATGCCTATTTCCTGCCTTAGGAGAATAAGTAGGATCAAAATGCTATATGATGACTTGCATGAAACTGTACATAACTAGCTTTTCATTCATTTAGTTATGTATTTTAATCTCTTATTCTTGCAGCTGATGCTTTTTGCTGATTACTATATCTCTCATGAAAGGACTGAGAGTAAAGTTGAAAGCATTGAAGTATAAAAATAAAGCAGTGGATCTGAAAAAAGTCTGGGTGTGGAGGTAAGATTTAACTTTAACATATATTATACTTAGAACTGCAAACAATGAACTGCAGTGGATTGCAAAAGTTGGACACATGTTTTGTCAGCTTTGATGATCTTAGCCTTAAGAATCTCAAAGATTTTTTAAAGGAATTTAATAATAGTTGTATGCAGTGCCATATAAACCTGTTAGAGCTGTGAATGTCGAGAACAATAGCACCTACCTTATAAGAATATAACAAGGAGAAAGATGTATGTAAATTCTCTACCAAAATAAGGGCATTGTTTTACATGCCCTGTGTTAGCTCTTTGATCTGTGACAAAAACAAGGTATTGAGTCTGCATGATTAGGGTGGAGGTTTTGAAAGGAATGTAAGGAAGCTGAAAGTTTCTCACCTGTAACCTCTCAGTTCGTAAGCTTTCATGATACCATTTGGAATTTTGCTGTAATATTTTTCCCATATAAGTTCCCAAGACAAAGCTTTGATTAATCCATAACTTTAAGAATCTTTGTTGACACCCCAAAGATTAAGTCCTAGCTGTTACTTGTGTGATATTATATGACCAATGACCCATTTGACTAAACTTTTCTCTGCAGGTTTCTCTAATTATTCATCAGTTTTTAGATTATTTGGTTTCTAGCAGAGCATTTCTGAAATATATGGACTATAACATTCTTTACATATAAACTATCTTCACTGAAGTCAGTGAAGCTACAAGAATTTATGTCAATTAATGACTTGATTCACTTTCTACGCAGTTCTTGCTTATGGAAAAGGCTGAGGTTTTTAAGACACTAGAAAAGCCTTTTGGATAGTCTATGAAGTGGTGTTTATTTTGGTACGAGAGTGGAAAGATACACTTTTGAAAGAGAAATAATGACATAAATTACAGTTCTGATTATACCTTATTGATACGATTTATATGGTACAGAAAAGAGAGACAAAGGGAAATTTCAAAGATTCTTCAAATCTCTACATCATCAGAGTCTTTCACCAAATGCAGCTTTAACCTGACACTGCAGCCATATGATCCAAGTAACTCCTATTTAAAACACCCTTACCCTACATCCTTCCCTTATCTTTCTACAACATTTATTATAAGATATTTCTTTCAGGACTGTTTTTCCTTGCATTTCAGCTGTGATTACAGTTCTGTTCTTAGATTGCCTTTCTCCAGCTGTCTCTGCTGTCAATTTACTCTTGTTTTTACTCACTCAGGGTTTTTTTCCCCAAGTAAGGATATTGTTACAGACCTCAAGATTTGTCTTTAGATAATTCTGTCTCAGAAGCCATGACCATTTCATTCTTGTCTTTATGCTGGGATTAAAACTCAAAACAGAACTTTCTTGTTTCAGCTGTTGTTGTATTGCTAAAAGTCCATGATTTTCTTGACTGCCTTCTATCTTCTGGAATTTGTTTCTCACATCAGGCAAGCAGCTCTAATGTCAGATGATAAGGCCCTGATGATCATCTGCAGGTTGACTTAATGTCAAACTCAATTTTTAAGATATTTGCAAGACAATCATCAATACAGTCTACAATTAAAGATTTTAAAATAGATGTTGTTTCAGGATAGCAGTTCAGTATCAATTTTTATTAATGAGAAGTTTTAGGGAAAATTTTACTTTCTGATGCAAGGCAGTTGACAACTCATAAATTTAAGACAGAGTCATATATAATTAAGTCTTCATAAGGTCTTAGTTCTAGAATATAGAATATCGATGATAAACTTTAGAATTTAATATCCCAGTGCCTTATCCACTATCATGATAGAATGAAAAGAGATTACTTTTGGACAAACAGTATTGAAAGAAGAGTAAGTTTGTGACATTATCCTAAGTGAAAAAGTAATTGGTTTTGTCAGATGTTTTATTGCTGATGGAAGTTATGATTTTATGAACTAAGGAAGGAAAACTTCACTTAAGACAGATGGGTTTGCAGAAAATCATCTGGGTATTTCATCTGGTATGTTAGAAGTTTAACATAGTTAAACCTGTTTTGCTGGTTTAAATTTAAAAGATATTCAAGCCTTTTAGATCACTGAACAAAAGACGACATAATATTCTTCCATATCTCAGCAGAAAGTTTCCGAAGTCTTTTGGTCTTATATATCTGAGATATTTCTGGAAGCCTGAGAGGAAATTACTACCTGGAGACAGACTTGTTTTTGTTTAGAAACCTTGAAGCTGGACAGGATCCAGCATTCCAAACTACCTATCTACAGGACTACTAGATTACATAAAGGTTCTCACCATACCGTGGAAAATGGGGAAAATATTTAACATTTGATGACCAAGTGCTTCTAATGAACCTGAAGAGGTTTCGATATATTGCTATATGCTGGGATTAACAGAAATAACTGAGTTGAAAGGCAATAGAGTTTTACCAAACCTACATTCTTTATCATTGCTTTTCCCCAACATAGTGTGACCATTGTTAACGTAAAAATGTTCATCAATAATTGCTGAACAGAAGTGCCAGTGCTACTGCATGTATTTCATACTTATTTTCATTTAGTAATTTTAATTTTCAGAGATCACAAAATCTGAATGTATAGTAAATGTTATTAAAATAGTCTCATATGTATCACATTGTTAATTTTAAAAATAAAATGCATAAATAACTGAAATACAAAAGAAAATTTGTTCTCTGTTACCATGTTCTGACTGTATCTGTTGCATTCTCTCACCTGGGCATATCACACCCTAAATAATAAGTACTGGCAGCTGCCCTGTAGCAAACAGTCAGATGATCACTCAGAACTGGTTCAGTAAAACCAAAGTTCATGGCTTAACCTGCTTCCAGAATAATGTTGGGCTAGAGAAATAGTAGTATCCATAAGCTGGTAAGAAAATTTTCTGTTCTATTGTTTCCGACAGAGTTGTCACCAATATATGCTTTTGTTTCTCTCAGTATTTCATCATTGCCCTTCTGAGCAATCAACATATGCTTAGGAATAAAACCTCAGACTTAGTAGCAAATTTAGAAAAAAGAAAACAAGTGGATCTGAAGTTTACAGCTGTCAGGCAAAAAATGCTGTGACTTAGCAACAGAAGTGAGTGTCTGTCTCATACCCCTTGTAGGAACAGAATTTTTTTTATTTGTTGGCTATAAGCTGTGAAATCATAGACTTGATCACTGAGATCAGTCAATAAGAACTTCGACTATCCACAAATCCTGGGTTCAAACTCCATTTCCAAATAATTGCTCCTAATTTTTGTGGCATATGTAGACAAATCATGATTGCCATCTCTCTTCATACCTCTCTCTCTCTCTCTCTCTCTCTCTCTCTCTCTCTCTCTCCTCCCCTGCATAATTACCAAGTAGGCTAAACATTCCCTGCAGGCAGGGAAGAGAACCTACTATCAATATTTTGACGGTCCATTAATGCAGGTCTTATCTGATTGAGTTTTCTGCATGTTCACTTGGAATGTAACACTCTGTGACCTTGAAATATGAGCATTAAAGACAGGATACCTTATCTTGCTGCATGTCACTGTCACCAAATAAAGCTTCTATTACGGGTGCTTTGAAATGAGCTGGTGGTGAAAAGAGAGCCTCTACTGTTAAACCTACCTTAACACAAAGCCTGTGTTATTTATTTACGATGTTACATGAATCATCTGCACTTTCTGTGATAAGCCCAGGGCTGTGTGTCTTTCATTTCAGCTGACATTTTGCTGCCATTTGCCAGGCTAAGGTGCAATCACTTCAAGCTGATGTGTAGTCATTGTTTTGCACAAAATGGACATTTAACTAAAGGCCTTTTCGAAGAATAAAATTTGACAAATCAAATTTTTGCTCATATACAAAAAAATCAAGTAAATCTGTACCAAATACACTTTTTGAGGTAGCTAAAAGGATTTTTGCAGAGAAATCGAAAAACTATTCTACTTCTGTACACAACGTAAAAAAAAAAATAAATTATTAGTTTTGAGCAAAAAGAATTTCTCAGAGTACTGAAAGGCTTTTGTTTGGAATTATGTATTCTTAGCCTAGCCTGATAAGATATTTGAAACCTATGTCTTTGTAAAGGCAAAGAGGTGTCAGTTTCATAGTTTTGAATGTGTTGAAAAGGATCATAAAATTACGTTTTTCTCTCCCTTGTATTTGGTGTTTCTCCCAGATATTTGATTATTGAGCACAAGGCCAATTTTTGATAAACATATTGCATTCCATGACTTTTTAGCTTGCTTGCTCAAGGCCTAAAATGATAGAATCACTGGGCATATTGTGCCTAGAGTAATTGAGCATTTTTGTCTCTCTAACTGTAAGGGGTAGAAAATTGAGCACAATTCAAAGATAAGTTTTGATTGTAGCTGTTTAGCTGCTGAGAAAATTTGCTGACAGGTTTGCTTGGATGCAGTTACTCTTATTTGAGAAAAACATTTTTAATAATAATAACAACAATAATAATGGCAACACCAAAAACAATAATAATGCAACTCATACAAAATACAAGTCATACAAAAATGTAATGGAATTGTCCACAACTGACAAGTAACTGCTAGTTAGAGATACAGAGGCTGCTGGTTAGTAATTTATGAGCTTCTTATGCAGCACACTCTGTGACTTTCATTTTCTTGTTCATGGAGCATATCAAATACAAGGTGTAACTTGTAGGTCTGGACAAATTTTTCCCTTTTTTTTTTCTCTTCCAGTTATTCATTAAACACTGGATGTGTTATGCAGAATTGAAGGGAGGAAACGCAAATAATTCTAGTGTGAGAAAATGCCATCATGATATTCATTATCACTTTGTGACATTTGCTGTCCTTTTATTAAACTGCATGGCATTTCATGAAACCATGCCCAGATTAATTGCACTTTCGTTAACTGGTGTTTTCCCCTACTAAATGATTTGCTAGTATTTTCCTTGAAGGAATGTCAACATATTTAACAAACTCTAATGACCAAAACTTTGAAACCCATTGTGATTTGTCTCCTACTTATCCCCCGCTTAGTCTGAGACATAGTTTTTAGTGGCAAGACTATGAGCATCCTGTCCAGTTGAAACTGATGTTTCTCCTTCGATTTGTGGTCTTCAGTAAATGTAAATTTGCAGAGGTCAATCCAGTAGTGCCTTTGCCTGACATCACATTTTTTTCATCTCCCTGCAGGATGCTTTCCATTTTCCAGCTCCATGTTACAGTTCACTGAAGCTCTCACTCCCTCACAGAAAGTCAGCATTGTTAGATTTTTACAGTAACATTATGCAGGGGAGTGTCTGGGGTAAGGTCACCTTAACAAGGCAAAAGCAGAGTACAGTAGCCCCATAGTGAACTTACAACACACATGAAACCTGCAGGTTGATCTGCTGCTTCCCCTGTCTCCTTTCAGAAGATGTAACTCAGAGGACCAAGAAGCTGTGGGTAAAGCAGCCTCAAGCACACCAGTCCCCAGTTGCAGTGTGGAAGCTGAAGGAGGGCCAGGCACATCTTAGCTCTCTGGCTGCAATGCCACATGCCTCCACAGCACCTCCAGCTGCATTTGATGTAGTCCATCAGGACTTCCAGAATGCCTATTTCTTCACTTTGTTTTATTAAAACGACTTTTAGAGGCATTTCTACAAAAATATTTACACTGAGCCCTTCTCATTAGGACTGGTTTTAAGCATATCTTTTGGCCCTAGAATTTAGATGAATATCTCAAATATTAATTCCTTGCAAACAGATTATGGATGTGAATTTCCATTATGGTGGAAATGATAGCCATATATTAGTCATCTAAAAGAGAAATGTGAGTCAAACAAACTTATGTTTTTGCTATCTTGTAAAAAATAATTGTCTCATTAATGTTAGCTATATTAATTAATTGTACTATGAAGGTCTTAAGCAAGATTATTCTTTTGAGTTCTTATCAAGTTAAAAAAAGTTCTCTACATATTTACCACAGTTTCCTTCTCTCTGAAACCAAAATTTTGACAACATGTCACCTTTAGCAGTCAGAGAGAGTAACCAGTGAGAGATATAGAGCAGGCAGAGACTGCAAGGCTACAGAATAAAAACACACTACAAATACATTGCATGTGTACATTACTAACACTCCTTCCTTTACTGTGAAAATAGATCTTGTTTATGAAAATAATATTACCAGATCACCTCATAAATACAGATCTACCTAAGATATCTCTGTGGACATATATAGGAAATTGCAAATGATTTTTGGAATAAATAAACTTTTGACTGGCTTATCGGTATCTGACCAGTTATCTCTCTCATACACACACAAAAGCAAGTGCTTGTGCACACACAGAGCTCCATTCCCCACATACACACACACACACACACAGATGCCCTCTTGGATTTGCTGGACAAGACACAGTACCTGATTTTCCTGTAATTTCTGTAATTTGTAAAAAATGTGGGAAAACTGACCTAAGTAAGAAATCTTAGCATTTGTTCTCCCTTGTCTTACAGATACGTGTTATCTTGGAGTATGGGTAAGTGAGAGTGAACTTGATGAAATGCAGAGCATCGACATGCATCTCCAAAGACATTAAATCTCTCTCAAACATCATAAATGTATAGACATTGTTCTGACTTTACAAAATAGCTCACAGAATAGCAAGGTGAAGAACTTGTAAGAAGTTTCAAGTTCCAAGTAAGTGGAAGTGGGTGATATAACAGCTGCTCAGAAGAAAAAAGAGAGGCACCCAACACTGAAATTTATAGATGTAATAATTTTAATTTCTGTTTGTAAACAAGTAATTTTAGGTAGTTGGTTACAGTTTTAGTTGCTTACACAGTCCACAGTTTAGTACACAGTGCAATATGATTGATCGTACAGTTTTACATAATCTTCCTGTGCTCTTTCTAACCACATGATTTTAGGCAATGAAAGGGGAAATGCAGAATGAAGGGTGTACTTAGGCCATGAAACCATCCCTGTTTAAATGTGGCCGTGACTGCATTCCACTGCATTGAATTGCCACTGTACAGGAAGTGTTGCTGAACTGTAAAAACTCAACTACCAACCCATTTGCACATGAGAAGGCTCACTATGAGCATACTGGTCTTACTGAAACTATTCCTTAAAGGTGACTGACACTTGAAAAACACTTGACTTTTTTAAATATATACGGCCAAAAGAGATGTAAAGCTGCATCACATAGTATGCTCTTGAGTAGATATTCCTTAAATATCTGAAACTGGAGCCCTCTTCCAGCCATCAAATTGAAAGAAAATGTCCAGAACAGTCAGTACAGACTCTCCTCTTTTACTTTTCTAAAAAAGTATCACCTCTTCAGTTTTCTGATTATTGTTTATTATGCAACTGAATCCAATTATTTTTTCATTAGTTTTCTCTGTCACGTTTTTAAATCATTATTATTAATTATTTTGGCATATTCACTTCCCCAGATTCTGCAAGCTATCACCTTTATCATTTCATATCTCTTTCATACTTTTCCAGATCATGACAATCAAACCTATCTTACACAAAGCTAAGCATGTATGTCAAGAGCTCTGAAGAAGAATCTACTAGTCAAGGACATGACTCAAGCTCATAAGTAAAAGATGAAATCTGTAGAGAACTTTGTCTTCTACGACTTAATGAGTGCTCTCCCGTTTATCTTATTCTTCTTAAATCAAATAAATCTGTGCACGTCCTCTGCACAAACTGTAAATCTGTCTAACTAATGTAAGAGATCTTTCCCTTATTGACGGACACAGAGCCCTGGGAGAGTTCCAAATTTGCTTTAAACCCCTGTTTACTTCCTCTTAACATGTGGGTGACAATTTCTGAAACTCAAATTTTCTTTCATGTTAAGAATCTGGAATGTTGCCATCTGTCTGCACTTTTTTCTTCTCAAATATAAGATGTTATTTCAATTTGTCTGTATATATGGTGAAATATAGGGTATGTCTTTGCCCAATTACTTTGAAATTAGACAGGTATGATGTAGCAACATCTCTATGCAGCATTATGGGGTTTTTTTAAACAGAATATTACTACTGGAAAGAGGGTAAGCGTTGATCATGGTTGTGTTTTGGAAGTCCAGAGAATCCAAAGAACACCTCTTTCCACATCACATCCAGACGGTCTGTGTCAGGATTAAAAAAAGAAGAGACCATTCCACTTCCTCCTGTTGTGTCTTTCCTTTTACTTTTCTTGCCATCAGATAAGACACTGCAACCCAACCTAGCCTATCTTTTTTCTGGAACTGAGTCTTAAACGCAGTTTAGGAAGTGACTTCGCAACAGGGTAGAGTCTCCTTTGTCACCCTCTAGATTAACTCTTCTACTCTTGTCAGTGCCAAGGGAGCACGTGTTCTGAATAAGCATGACAACACAAAAATAATCCCATTTCTATAGCTTTACTCAGTTTTTACAGTTCAGTATTCTGAAATGACAGATGTACTTTTGCCTGAAACATGTGCTCTCTTTAAGCAAAATGCTGGTGCAATGTAAAGGCTACAACAAGACTTGTAGCCTTTACATTGTCTTTTCCTAACTGAAAGTTTTGGTTTTGCTGTGCAGTCAGTATAATTCTTTTTATGTGGAATTTAGACAAGCTGTGCAAATGTTGCAGTCAATGATTCTTATTAAGCTAATAGATCAGCTTGGAATAGAATAAGAGTATAAAGTAATTACAGAAATGAAAATTTTCAGAAAGTCCGTTACCCAGACTCATTTTCCAACATCTAGCAAAACTATATTCAACTTTCAAAGAAGTGCTTCAATTTAGAATTCCTTCTCCATATCTTGGTATTCTACTTAGGCATTTTTTTCATAATTGCTAGCCTTTCAGCATTTTCTAATAATTTATAGATTACTGAAAATATAATTTTTTGAACATTACGTCTCACGTAGATAACTGTAGAGATACAGTTACATAGTTAACTTCTATACAGATACAGGGACTTAGATACATTGAAAAATTTTCGTCAGAGCTCTTTCAGGTTTTTTGTCTTGCACTTCTTCATATGCAGATACAGCTTATGTATCCTTCCATTGAATGTGCACTGGCTGAGACCAGTATAAAAGCTAGCTGGAAAAAAAATGTAATATATTACCAGTAGGTTTCATTCCATACATAATTTATGGGAAAGGTTTTGTATGTAAAGGAAAATTAGCATAGTGTCTTTGTGCTAGATCTGTTAAGGGACAACAGTAAAATGTATTTCTGCCAGCATCGTTTCACAGCTTGTATTTGCTGGAAAATGCAGTTTTATTAGCACATGTTCCCTTGGTCTGGGAGGCTATCAAAGCGTTAATCTTGTGTCCAAAGCCATTTTTATTTTAATTCTTTATTTGTCGTTCACTCTGATCTAAAAATCACTTGTCTATCTTTCTGTTTGTTGTGAACCAAACAAATATATTTTTTTCTTCACTCTTTATAAAAATTTTGCAGTTTTATGCACAAATTACTATCTTTTTCTGTGTCTTTTTATATTGAAATGCATTTATCCAAGGGACAGCTTTCTGACTTGGGATGAAAATAATAGCAGGAAACTTTTCTTGAAATTAAGTTCAACCACTTTGGTTCAGTTAGATATTTTTGAAACTTTTATCAAATAAGATGATAACATCACTGTCCTCAACAAATTCTACCTAAGTTTCCTTTCAAATTCAAGCAGCTATGGTATTCCTTCTTTGCCTCACAAGACAGATGTGTGTTTTACAAGGCGAAGTGGCTACAACAACACACTTATTCATTGTTGTGGATAGCAAAACCTTAATGTAGATTCAGGGATATGGGAGGCTATAGGATATAGGTTTATTTACAGTGACATGTAGACATCAAGCACCCAGCCAACTTGTTTATTTCTGTTCATATTTATTACTGCATACTGTAGAGCTGCAGCTGATTTCCAAAACTCTTTGAAATTTGTGTAACATAGGCTCTGAATACAGCCAGTCATTAATATAATGAGAGGACATTTCTTTTAGGACTTTTATTATTTAAAGTTTCTGTGGAAAACACTAAATGTTAGGATGACAGAATTCCCTGTCTCCTATCCTTTAACCTTGACTCTTTTAAGAGAAATGTTGCAGTAAATTGCATAAGACACTGCCTTGTCTTGTTACCTTCCAAAAACTTTCCTACTGTAAACTGTGTTTTGGGGCCTGCTCCACCCACTCCACCCCTTGTACTGATTTGTCCTCTGTTAAAAGAACTTTTATTCACTCCCTGTAGTGATGCTAAAACAAAAAGAAAGGACACACTCACAATAATATACGGCTATTGGTGCCAAGGCTCATTGTCCTATATTGTTGATGATACAACCACCACTCTTTACCCTCCCAACCACAGCACCAGGTGCTGTTAAACTGAGATCCATCCAACAGAATTAACAATATTTCTTGCTCACCATGCTCTCTGGTTCCATCAGTTACATATTTTCTCCTCAAGAAGCAAGGAGAGAAAAAAAACCAGTTAATTAATTTTTAGTGAATTTTTCTATCCATTGTTAAATGATTCATATTGATGCTTATGGCAATTTTTAATGCTTTGCTTAGTCACTGCAGACTAGTCCACCCAATCCTTTTAAGTGTGACTTATTCACTAAAAGCATTTCCCATAGGCTAAGGAATATCCATCGCTCAGCTATTTCCACATCATATCTGTACTGTTCTGCTTTTCTTGTGGCTTTTAATGAATGTGTCTTTAAGTAAAGTCAATATTTACATCTTCCATTGCATAAATACAGATTTAAAAGCTGATATAGATACAGGGTACATGCATGCATGAGCAGGAGCAACTTTAAAGAGAAATCAGTATCCTGAGCCCACTCAGTATTGGATATGGGATAGAAGTGAGACCCATGTTCACCTTGCCAGTACCAGACATTCTCTTGAGCACCTTGGGGGTATCTTGGCTCTGTGGCTCCCCAAAACTTGCCTTGCTTATGAAAAAAGACACTGGCTTTGACTCCTGCTCTTTGGCCATGTCACTGGTTCCAGTTAAACGTAAATCATACCAGCTACTGTAGATAACCTTTGTGAATGAGACTGAAGAATGAATGGAGAGATGAAAGCCTTTTTCGTTACGTATTTTCCTATAAGTCTATGCCAGGCTACAAAAAGACAACAGAAAAATTTGTAACTTAGGTTGAGGAGAAGATACATAAGTGATAGGATTCTCTCACAAAAAGACACAAGTCTTTGCACTGTCTAACTATCTGTCAGTAAACACCATATTTCCACAAAGTGGAATGGGATATATCAGACATGGTCAGGATTATCCTAAATCTGCTGCCATCAAAGGCTGGAGTAAAACTTAAGACAGTGCCAAGAATTTGGTCTCATTCAGAGAATCTGGAAATCTTACCTATGGCATAGTTAGGTGTTTGATTTCATTCGTGTTCTAGGAGGTTAACTATATTTGTTTGTTGTTCTATTTGAAAATAAATTCTAAGAGAATTGGAAAAGAAGTGGTATTCTTCCCAGTATATTATTATTATTATTATTACTACTACTACTACTACTACTACTACTACTACTACTACAAAATGTAGATTAGTGGAGCATTTGGATATGACATGATTTTTCCTAATCTTCCCTCACTTCAGTTAACTACCTTTATAAGATAGTATGTTGCTGAAAATCTCTCTTCAGAAAGTTCAAACTTGTTGTGCATTTCCAGGAATAAAGCTCATTCATTCTTCACACTGTATTGTTTTCAATGCCTCAGTTATTTACAGTGCAACCCAGGAGACTAATGGTTTTCTTGACTATTAGCAGTGCTGTTCTCCTTGTACCTCAATAAAGATGAATAATATTTAACTGCAAGGCATCAGAGATCTCTTTATTTTAATTAGCGAGGGTGCTTTTCCTATCATTTTCCATGGAACAAAATATATCCTAGAAGATTCCTTGCACTTACTCCTCCAGCTGTTGATTTGGAGTGAATTAAAGGAAACATATTATGAAAGGAGAATAGCTACCCAAAAAAACTAGAGTCTAACATTAAAGTATAAATGTTTCAGCCTTTTGCTCAATCAAACCTTGGGGCAATGTGTTTTCAATGTCATGCTTTAGTAAAAGTCTTTTTAGCCCATGCATATCTTTCCAAACAAGACAGACAAAAGCTTTTATTTTAAAAACAAACAACTAAGTGATTTGCTGTACACTTGCCATGAATAGTAACGAGTAGATTTGTGTTGAGTTCCTCTCTTTAATTAGCACATTGCTATAACTTGACTGCTGTTGTTGCTGTATGGATGAGAACTGTCTTATTACAATACATCTGAGGATACCACTTGAATCAATTCATGAAACAGGCTGGGGAAAAAAAATACCATGGAGTATTCTTGGGATTGGTTTAAAATACTTCAATGTTTCACTTATTTTTTTAATGGAAATAATTATCTGTTAAAGCTGTGAGTAAATCCAGGGTAGGTATTTTGTTGTATAAAAGTAACTTTAAAATATATTTTTATAAACATAGGAAAGGTTTATTTTACAGAGCTGGAATGTGTATATAATATTTTAGAAACAAAAGCATTTTTAGTGAGTTCTCTTGTTACTATGCCTTAAATGTAATGAAATTTAAGGGTTTCATAGTTGAATAGTATGGAAAGTATTTTTTTAAAAAACCATATTTTTGATAATTTTATCTGGCATAATATTGTAAATGTTTTTTCAAAATTCTCACAGCCATTCCAGACAGAGCAGAATTTCAGCACTAGTATCATTAAAGTAGAAAAACTTAACAGCAATAGTTGAATGAAAGGGAGAATGGAGACTGACCAGAAATTTTGTCAGAAGCTTCAGGCACTAAAACAATAAAGAAAAGAAACGGTTGACAAAGGCAACCTATATGTTATGACTGCAGCTGCACTTTTGAATGGAGACTTCTAGAGATTCATGAAAATATCTTCTCCAAGATAATACATACCATACTTATTACATAAACAAATCATTAAAAGATATCAAAGAGTAAAATAGAATGGCTAAGTCGAAAGTAAATGCCTTCTGTTGTTGAAGATTCATGCAAAAATTCCATTTGGAGACTTTTAACTAAGTTTATTAAGTCCTCACACAATTAAAGATTTTTTCTCCTGATGTTTTTCCACATGGGCATAGGGGTCATCTGTCACTTCTGAGGTTCTTTGTCCCAGGAATTCTACCCACCACATTCTGTGTAGATGTGTCTGTCTAAGCTCCACTAAATCTAGGAAAAGGGACAGTGCTGGGATTGTATATCTGCAGAGCTGGCAGTGGATCCTCACTAGAAAGATGCACAAACCATTTCCATTACCGCACAAGGAATGTGTCCTCCTGAGTTATGATCAACATCAAAGTATATAAGAGAGAAAGTAGGTTTTAAAAACAAATTCTATGAAAATATCATGATTGTTCAAATACCTAGAGTGTGCTGGATACTGTCCAAAGTGAACAGAAATGAGACTGTCTTATGACCTGTACTCTCTAAATCATGGATGGTTAAATGTTAATGCAAATACTTTCGTCAATAAATAATACAGAAAGGTATTAGAGAAATTCACAGTGTTTTGCTCAGGAATTCCTATTTTTGAAGTGACTTATGGTCTTCAACCAGTTCCATAGCAGAAGAATCAGGAAGTATTTGCTGTATTATTCGCAGTTAGGATTTTTTTTTTTAATTTATTTTTTTTTTAAATGAAAGACATTGGGAATTCATATTTTAAAAGCATCAGATGAGTAGGATGAGCAGTTAGGAAAATGCCAAACTCCTAACATGAAATAAATTGTTTTAAAGTATAAACAAAAAATGTGATGGCTTTTATATATATATAAATTACATATATATTTGCATTTACATATTTACACAAACCTGTGTGTAGCAGATATATGGATTTGTTTTAAAGGCAGCTAGTAATTCTGGAAGTTGTTTTTTGATGGGGCTAGATTTTCAGATGGTACTATTGTGGTCACTTGCAGCACAACATTCAGGTTGCCAAATCAAACATTAGTTTTGGATACCATGTTCAAACATACAGAAGAAACAAAGGACGTTATTGTATTAGCTAAGAATTAATTCTTGCTCATTGGTAGCGAAACAATTTACAAACTGTGAATAATTAAATGGTTCTAAATCCTTTTATATTTTAGCATCTTAGTTATACATATGACATGTAAGTTGCAGAAAAATTACCCATTTATGGTATTAAAACCACTACATGGGATTTGGTATGCAACTACCTGCAAAGTCAAGAGTGTAAAAATGGTGCCTGAGAAAGGACAGAGAATGAGGGAATCATCAAATTATATAATTATGAATTAGAAAATGTAAAAAGTACTTAAAAACTTGTGTGATCTTTTCTGTAAAAACTATATAGATATGCATATTTATACTGAATAATTATTTAAATGTAATATTTATGAAGAGTCTTTTCTATATACCAAATTTACCAGATGTGAATCAATACTGTCTCTAATAAGATAATATTCATTTTTTTAATCCTTCATGAATAAAAAGTGTTTATATATAACCTTCTATAGCATTAAGCTGTCTTTGACCTAGGACAAAAGTTATGGAGATGGATAAGAGGCTACAAAAAACATTGTTGGCAAACAAGAGGGGTAAATGGTTTTGATAACCTGTTTTCAAACAATGGAAACTTTCTGATGATCCTTGGAGGGTTTGAATAGGTGCCGAGAAAGGAAAATGAGGAGAGAGTGGACTGTGCAGTCAGGTTGAAAGTAAATATTTCACATAGATATTGCCTTGACCTATATCATGTATCCTTATAATTTGTATACACAAATAAGCCATACAGCACCCATATGGCAGTACAAGTGTGACTTCTCCACCACAAACTACACCTGAGTAGCACAGACAGCACAATGTGTCTGAAACTTTTCCAGAACTTGTTTTTCATGGCACTTCACCTACAGCTGTAATTGATAATGCACCGCAGTGATGTGACACCTCTCCTGCAAGGTCTTTTGTGGAATACATCTGCTGTACAGTGGGAAAACAAAATATGAGTCTTGACTGAATCTTGTGGTAGAAAGGACTCAAACTGGGAAGCTGTTCAACGCAATTTGCATATTATGCAGATGAAAAGCTAATGACAAAAGAGTGTATTGGCAAACCCTGCCTTGTTATCTGGCAGGGATGTGTATAACAGCATGAATACCTAGACATAATCTCTACTAATGTTATTTCACAATTTAAAAAAATAAAGTCAGGGAAATGCAGTGAGAACTGCATATGTAAATAAGATTCAGTTGTGACGAACCACATAAACCCATACAATCCAAATAATCCAGTTCACTTTGGGACACAGGCATCGTGACTGTGAGTTATTAATTTTGAATGGTGGAAGAGGGAAAGTAGCCAAGTGCTTATTGAATCCTCATTTCTAGTTTAAGCGGCTGCTTCTTCATACTTGCTTGCCAGTTCTGAGTGTATTTCAAGGAACATTACTGAGAACAAATCGAACACCATCAATATTAATGATCTGAACTAGAAAGATAGCTTTTAGTGTGCAAATTAATTACCCTAATCACAGGGTTTTTTGTATCCATTTTAATGAAATAACTATTTATTTCACTGAGTCCTGAGCTTTTCTTTTGCAAATAAGGCACATTTACATGATAAATACACGAAATTTAAATGGATGACTAAATTAAATTGAGAGGGGAAAAAAGACCTTTTTAAATACAATTTTCATAGGAAAAACAGCTAGATTAATGGGTTGGTTAGCTGACTGGCATCTGTGATTAAATCTTTTTAATGTATGTCAAATAGAATTTAATGGACCTCAAGAAATGTCTACATAGTAATATTCAGGGTTTAGTGAAGATGTGTTTTATCTCCTATTATTAAAGTGTAGGCAGCTGAAGGCATATTGCTTATTGTTGCCCAGTACAGCATAGAGACATTGTGGTTGGAAATAATAGTGATATAAATTTGCATTTCTACATTCCCATGTTTTGCATTCCTTCCCCTGAAAATATTTTTTTTCTATCCACAGGAATTTAAAACACAAATTTCCACTCTAAAATGATGGCTTCTGATTGCTTGCATAGTCTTCTGATTTAATCAACACATGTACGTTAGTTTCATGCTGTTGTTTTCTAATAATAACAAGAAAGGGAAAAATTCTTAGTTCAGAGGGACTTTAAACATATCCTTCTGATTCTATGTGTTTTGAAAACTTTATTTATTGTGGCAAAGCTTTGAAGGGCTCCATATTCAAGATTTGAAACACATTCCAGCTCATTTTTTGATAAGAGTCCTGCAGAACAGAGCATCTTTCTCTGCTTGCTTTTTTCCCAGTCGAGCCACCAGAGACATCTCCAGTTTCCTTTGATTTGAAATGATCAATGGTAGCTGCAGCAGGCAGGCAGGGTGCCCCAGGCACAATGCAAACAAGTCTCTCTCACAGCTCACTAGGATTTACATTTCAATTGCTGCCTATTTTTAAAGATAATTATAACCTTTTTATATTAATATTTTTCTGTGGTGTCTCTGATATTTTAACAACATAAATATTAATTTAACATATCAAGGAGAACAGCTTTCTTCACTGCAATTGCTGGAACAAAAAATATCTCCCAAAAACACAGGGCATCAAGCATGGCATCATGATCTCTGAGCATCAGCCACACTTGGGAGGGGGGCTTCTGCTGGATTTGATTTTGTGTAGCTCTGCACTGTTTTAAAGATTAGCAGAGAATAACCTTTCCTTTTGACTTGAGACCAAACCGTACTGCTACAACAGCAGAATGTGTTCACTGTCTAAGCTGACATCTGTGACTTATGCGGCTCCAAACAGTGTCTTTACCAGGGTGAAAAATATCAACTAGATAGAGCTGCCTTGATAAAATTGATTTTCTTGGAAAGAAAGAAGGGGGAGATTGCTGCTGGTGGTATTCAGAATTTCTAGAGCTTTGTGTTCATACCACAGTCTTTTTTTATTCCTTTTACCACTCTAGCCCTTTATATTCTTCCCCTCTTGCATCCGGAAAAGCCTTTACAGTGTACAAACAGATGTTGCTTTACCTGCTCAGATCGTATGTTGGATCACAATAAATTTTTTGCATACTGCCCCACAAAAGTTTAGCATGTACCATACTTGACCTATTTAAGTCCTCCTCACGCTCTTCTTCTTTTGTTCCACAATTTCCAATGCAACTACAACATTTCTGACTGCCCTTCTGTGCTGAGTTACACTCACAGTTTTTACATTCAAACACTTGTGGAAATGATGCTTTTTCCATAGCAACTGACAAATAAGGGGAATTAATGTGTATCATGAAGAAATTTGATACCAATGCCAATCAGAAGTTACAAGGAGGTCATTCTCCTGCTCTTCTGGATAAAGTGCAGAATTAGAATCATTGCCTTGAAATCTTTTTATGGACAAGACCTTAATTTCCTACACGCCAAAACCATAAGCCTGATCATCGCTTGAAGCTGACTGGGAGAATGAAACTGCTCATGAAATATGCATGACTAACACGTATGCTGCTAGGGGAACTTGGTATATTATGTATGACCCTTCTGTAATTGTAAGGAAATTATATTCATTTAAATGGATGTTTATCACAGTTAAAGGTACACGTAATGAGACAAAGGTCATATGCCTAAAAACACAGGGTTAGCCCTCTATTTCTGGCATTGTTTGAAAAGACTATGCCTTTTTCATAGATGTTTCTCCTGTACATGTGATCTATATTTATATTGAAAGAGTCTCTGTTTTCTGTATTTGTATGCTAAATACAGTATTAAACTAAATGCAATTCTAATATTGTATGTGTACATCTGGGTAATAGCTAGACAGCATATTAAAATTCACATATAACCTCTCTTTTTTCAGCTGCTGGTGTTTGGGGCAGCTATAGATTTTTTATCATTATTATTTGCCTTACTTTTTAAAAGAATCAGCCTGAATCTCCTAGAAGGGGGAGCCCTTTTTAGCTTACAAAATAGCTGCGACATAGTTTGCATTTCTGCTTCTATCAGCCCCCCCTTTGCACAAAGAAGATTTTGAGCAATACGTTTTACTTTGCTTCTTCCTAAACTCTAACATATTTGTAATATCAATTTGGCTTTATTTTTCCATAAATACATTCTCAGAGTTCAGGGAGAGATGTTACCCAGAACATTACACTCAGTGAAAACCAGATTCAGTGCAATAAATGAACCTTTTGATTGGTGCTGCAGAGCTTCACCAGAAGCTTCTCCTCTCAGTTAAGGGTCTCCACAAAGATGCCTGAGACTTTCTTGCAGCACTCATGAGAATGAACCTAGAGCCCTGTAAAGCCTCTAAATCAAAGAAGAGAAAAACAATTTACCACAATTCAAATTGCAGAAAGGAAAAGTTTCAAGACATGTAACTACTCCAGAAGTGCTGCTAAGTCTGGATGTTGTTATGCTCAAGGAAGTGAGCCAAGTTCATCTTAGTCTAATGCCATTAATTTAAAACCACACTGTCAACAGTACTGAAAGCAGCTGAGAAATCTTAAAAAAAAAATCAGAGTGGGTACTTGATCTTCCTTCAGGCCAAGACAACACTGACCAGCACAATTCTGTTGCTGCACTATAAGAGGCTTGAAGTCAACTGTATAGAGTAGAAGAATGAACTGCAGATATTTCAGGAGATACTTTTTTACACTATCTACAGGAGAAGATGGTTTGAAAAAGGCAGATAATCAGTAAAAAAAATCAGTCCTTTAACCTCCCCATGCATGGGTTTCTGAGGAAGCACGGGTTTGAAGCTTTCTGTTTGGCCTCTCCTCTTCAGGATGGACATGTGTGTCATTCATATCTGGGCTCCACCTCATCCTCCTCAACATGCCGTACTGGTTAGTCGTTACACAGAGTGCTTGCCCGTAGTCTTTGAAGATCATGAAAAACTTGGCTTTTTTCACTTAGGTTACCCTATAACATCTGTGAAACCCTAAAGCCGAAATAATTCTCTTTCCTTTTCTTGTGGCAGCAGTAAAAGAGTGGCCTTCTGACTACATCCAGAGTAGGACTGTTTTTTCTACAAGTGAGAGAGATATCACTCAGTCTGCTGACTTAAGTTCAGGTAAGAAAGAAAAAAAAAGGGGGGGAGGGGCTGAAGAAACCCTTGAAGCAGTCCTACTACCCACTGTAAATAATTTCAAGATGTTTGATTATTAAATTGGTGGTTCATCCTATCCGGTATGAGAAATTCCCTGAATGAGAATATTTGTACTGATATACCAGAGAACAAGAAGAGAATCTGATCTCCTTTGTGCAGTATCTTTTTTTTCAGAGCTGAGATCACAACACGGGTTTCTGAATCCAGCCCTCTCCATGAAACAGTATGATGAGGGTTGCAAAATGTGTAGTATAACCTGGAGAAAATGTACAGCTCTAGAAAGCACAAGCCACTCATCTTTTCAATTTCTTATCTACATTCTTGTAGCATGAGTAGTAGGCACCTTATTCCTGCCAGTAGCTCCAGACCATTTTTCTGCTGTCAGAGGCTACTGTTTTCTAAAAGTTGTCTCTAAAAGTCTATCTCAGATAAAGTGACCAGGAAAAATAAAAGAAAACTGGAAAAATATGCTGGCGTCAGTGACAGATGAGTGTTACTACACTACCTATGCCTCTGATTTTGCAATCAAATGAGAATTCTTTATCTGTCTTCTGTAGCAAAACCTTATATAAGAGTTTTGGTTGTAACCAACCCTAGACAACTAGCTATAATACCAAATATAATACTGATAATGACAGTAGCACAAGGAGTTCTAGAAGGCATTGATAATTCACCTGCAAGTTGCATCTTACCCAAAAAAATCCAAGGAAAAGAATAGTTTGATTGATGTTTTGGAAACCTGGAGATGGTTAAAAACAGCTGATAAACCTTTCCACTAAAATCTGAAAGATGGAGGGAACTCAAAAGCTCACAAAATGTGCTTAAGTGACTCTTCAAAAGCAGAAATAAATTGCAAACTCTGCTTTTTTTTTTTGCATTCTCAATATATTCTGACAGTGTAGACTGCACAGACCTCTTCTCAACCTAGATTTTATGTAAATCAATTACATTAATGTGTAGGCAGCATAGTTTCCCAGTCCAGTCAGAAAATGGGATGGTTTGGTTTTGTTTGTTTTTTTTAAATCTCTTGTGAGGAGATACTGCATTTTTTATCTATCTTGATACCTAAATAGAAGCTGTTATAAGTCTGTGTCTCACAAACATACATTTATATTCGACACTCTTCATGAGGAGTACATCCACATCAATATGCTGCTGCCTGCCAATGGCAGTAACTCCTTTTCAACAGCCATGCACCCCTTGAACTTTTCTTTCACTGTATGAACCATTAGAAAACCAAGAGCAGAGATAAATATGAAAAAAAAAAAGAAGAGTGCCCAGCATGATTTTGCCATACATGAAATACATGTTTTGTATAAATTTTTTTCTAAACAGTGACTGCACATGAATGTCATGGATCTGTGTATATTTTAAGTATTCTTTAAGCAGGCACAAAGATACACAGCATTTATGTACCATAATGCTTGGAGTTCTGTGGAGATATTTTTTCACTATTCCAACTAGTTAGATTGCCAGAGGGATATTTCTGGGATTATCATCACCAAGACTCTTTCCCCCAGGTCAATTAAGAAACAAGTTGGTTTTGGTGGGGTTTTTTGTTTGTTTGTTTGTTCTGTGGTTTTTGTTGTTTGTTTGTTTGGTTGGTTTGTTTGGGTTTGTGTGGGTTTTTGTTTGTTTGTTTGTTTGGGGTTTTTGTTTGTTTTTTTTTCTTTTTTTTTTGTCTTTTGATAACTGTAGGGCTTTCTCTGCCCTTTAATTCTCAAATATATGTTTAGCTTAATTTTTTACACTTGTAGAATTACCTGTAAAGCATTCTAAACCAAACAGTAATTTCCTTAATAGCCCATTTGGAGACATTCTAAGGAAACAGAATACTGAGCCGTAATTACCAGAAACAGTTCAGATTTAACTGATAAGACTCTTAAAATCTCTATTGAGGCCAATAGGACAATTCAATTTTTGTAACATTTATTATTAAATACCCCTAAGTAAATAAATATTCTGTATGGTTTGCTGAGAAAATTTTACAAATATTCTCCTTAATGTTGGTGCAAATCGTAATGTTAAGTACTTTTTGTACTGCCATTTTATTTTATTTGAATCACAACTTGAAAGCACATCTTCTACATTCTTTCATTTACCAGGCGAAGTGCGGTGAAGCAGCACTGTAGTACATGAAATGGATTATGTTGAATGCATCTAATGCACTTCCAATGCTAATGGACATTAAGTACATGGGATCCAACTGGACTTGGTCCTCTTGAATAGGGTATAAAGTGTTCTTTACCTTCAAGAAAGATGTCGTGAAGGACTGTAAGCTGGAGGAGTACAAACCTGACTCTCCTGGAGCAGATGGCAAAAAGTCTAGAGAAATGTGCAAAATGACTATTTAGTGGTTAATTGCAGTCTTGGTTATTAATGTAATAATTCCACCAGTGGCAAATAAAATTATGCTGTTTATTAAAGACTTTGTTTCCAATTGATTTTGTATGTACAATTACAGCTTGCACCTTCATGTTATGCCTATATTTGGCAATTTATTTTTTTTTAAGATGACTCAAAAAGATGATTCCCTATTTATTCTCATTTCGTGTCGTGGTTTTTTCACATTTATTGACCATTCACTTGCACGTTCTTGTTCACAACTCAATTTCAACAGAAATTTTATTCCATTCATAAGGTTGGTGATTTCTTTATATGACATTTTCCTCGTTACTCAGAATTTCCCAAGCTCTCCTGAGACTAATTTTAGTTTTAACAGTGATCTTCAGTTCATACAAATATACTATTGTGTCTAAAAGAACTATTCATTTATCCACAAAGTGCATCAGTAGAGATGAATCAAAAAAAGGACAGCCTGAAAGTTATCCTGAAACAGCGGCAATGCAAAGCTTTTATTACCTAGAGCCATATATCAAGGGATAACAAAGAAATCACAACAATATATCAAAGTGCTGTTGTGTATAGAGTGTGAGATAGATCTACTGAGTAATAAACTTAGAATAGTACAAATTAATCCCAAAAGATGATAGAAAACAGAAAGCAAAACAATCTGTAAATTAGAAAGATTCTATAATTTTGTATGGATTCTCTTAGCCTAGCTACAGCCAAGAGGTTTTTAACCTTCTCCCTGAAGGATACTTTGAAAACTCACCAAATAAGCATTTTGCTAAGGCAGAAGGGAAAAAAGTGTTCATATATGGGCGTGGGGTGACTAGCGGGCAAGCAGATGGATGAAATTGTAGAATCAAGTTACAATGAACAATGTTAGCATTAGCTTGATTGCATATTGCAAACAAGTAGGAGATCAGACAGTAATCAACAGTAGTATTGAAAACTGCAACCTGGAATTCTACTAGCTCTTAGTTGCTTATGAATATAAATGGATCAAGCTGAATTTTCTTTGTGGACTAGTAAATCTAATATCCCTACTCTTGCTGTATTTTTTTACACCTACACTAAGCCACGTGTATATACACACTCACTATCTACCTCTGTACCCTTTTGTACGGGAAACCAATTCCTTCTAGAACAGCTTCCCTGCTGCATCTACATTACTAGTACAGTTTCAGCCGTTCATACATCTCAGAGGGACTCACAGAGTCTGTTCTTTTGCACAGTAGGATGTCTGCAGTAAAGGTTCTCAAGTAGGGTTTAACAGCACCTTATGAGTTTATTGGGATTTTTTTTTTTCCTCTTGTCGGGGTAATCATTTTGAGGGAGATACAGCCAAGATTTTGAGACTGCCTGACTGTCTGTTCTACTACCCAGCACTTTAGGTATCTGTGATCCTCAAAGGACCGGCAGCAGTTCCTGCAGCAGGCTAGCTTGTAAAACAAAAGGAGTTTTTCTGAGCAAGCTTATCTGCATTAACAACACTAGATTCCAGATAGTTGCAGTGCATCAACAATTCAAACTAAAAGAATAACAGTAGCTGAGCAGAACAAACTTCCAACTGTGAAGCAATTATAGTGCCGTTGAATGGCTGATTACTTGTGTGTGGTCCCCTCGGTTCCCTGATGTGGTGTGCTTATAGTTTTGCAATTGGATAAAATAGATTGGAATGAGTGCTGTCATACAGAACTGCCAGCTGTTCCGCTGTTAATAAAGACACTATTTAGCTATTAATACATCCCATTCTTCTATGCTGTGCTTATTTAAACAAAGTAGCTCTGTTTGCACAGAGGGTGTGACTGCACCTGTTCTGAATTCAGGAATCCATGGCCTATGAGAGACCCCTTGATACTTTTCAGTAACAATCCCAGCATCCAGCCAGAGTGCTGCACAAAGACCAGATAGAATGGCTTGCTTTTCCAGCAGATTTGGCAGACAATATTCTGAAAATACACAGCTTCCTATTGCTTGTGTTTATAGTCTGCTTTTAGTAGAGGAATCCTTTATCAAAACTCAAGTTTTATTTTTATTCTTAATAGGGACAAAGAAAAAGTATTAAAATAAGTATAACTTTAGGGGGTTGCTTAAGTCATACTTTGTATTCAATTTTACTGGACAGTTAAGTCTTGATTCCTTGCATTTTATGGGAATGGAAGAAAAGGATCAAATCTTCTCCCGACATAAGCCCATAACTCTCAGCTAACTTTTATTAAAAGAGATTCATTTTCAGAATACATGGAATATTTTCCATTTATATGGACTCCCTAGAAAATGTATTTGGTTGTGTTGGTGAAAGAAAACTGATGTTAAAGCTGGCTTTAAAAAAAAAAATCCATACAGGAAGGGCCCTAAAAAGAGCTAGTGCTCTTTTAATATACCTAGATGCTAGAGGAAGATGAAGGCTGTAGGTGGCTTGTGAGACCCCAAGCTCTTCATGTGACTCCACTAATGACTTGCAAAATGAACTTGGGTAAGGTTGCTGGTATCATCAAGTTCAACCATGGGAAATGTTCACTGTAGCTGCCAGTGGTGGTTATCCAGGTTATAGATAGCAAGCACATTTTTCTAGTCTTCTTCAGTATTGATTTAAGGCAATGATAGATACTTTGAAAATCCCTTAACTTCTTCAGACAGTAAGAATAGAGAGAGGAGCTATCTCCTTATGATAATCCCATTTCTAAACCTAATTTGTAGCATATTAAAGCAAATAGCTCTATTAATTTTAATTAATGAGTAATGATGTGTAATGTAATAACTACAGACTAAATATCAGTCCAAACCTTGGATCTGTGACTGGCTCTATTAAAGGGTGTGAAAGAACTGCTTCTTGGCCTTATGTAATCTAGTCAAACTGGGATGCGTGTGTGGAAGGGAAGTCACTACTAAATCAGTGCTGATTTCTTTAGAGAACACTGATTAAGAGTTTTTTGCAAAATGTGCATTGATTAAATAAAATGCCATTAAAGAGAAAAAGAGACACTGTTCATTAACTGTATGTTTTGTTTAGGTCTAGAACCAAGTTTCAACTACAAACTTGGATATAATAACCCTCTGAGTAACCCAATTATGATTATCTTCCAAGTAAGCAAATAACCATCTTGGGATGACAAGAAAAATAAAATGTTTCAAAATTCACTTTAAACTGAAGTTAAAAATTACTTTTTTTGTTTTTGAGTTTCAAGTTCACAGAAATAATAAAAAATTACTTGTACTTGCCTAAAGTAAATTATTTGAACGTTTTCACACTTGTGAACCTTAGGTTTCTCACTTAAAACACATATTGTCTCAAGATAGTGTTTAAAAGCTAAGTGAAAAAAAATGTTGTTTATAACTAACAGTAAGAACTTAACTATAGTGTTTATCTGGTACTAAGCCCCAAAGTCATAGTTCTGGTAAGAATTGATGTATTTTTTAGAATTACCTGCTGCCTAACCAGGTAAAATGTTAATACTATTGAGAATCTGTTTCTTTAACTAATTCCCTGGCCTGGTTTCATTTTCTGCTGCAAATTTTGGTGTTTCCATGTTTGCCATACAGTTACAAGGGCTTAGGAAGGGCAGGCACAGCGCTGACTAGTTCTGTGCTTGGTGCTTATGGAGTGGGCTGCAGCTGCAGCTCCTGTCTGTGCCCCACACTTTCTGAATAAATTTGAGAAAAAACATCTCATCTCTGGAGCACTGCTACTTACATCTATCTTGAAGCAATAAGAAGTTGTGAAGGCAAACTTATTTATTCCTTTCAAGACTTCCCATCCATCTTGTCTGTTTAGGTGGAAAGCTCTTCCGGTCACATGCTGTTCCTTGCTTTGGGCCTATATCACGATACGTGTAAGGAACAGGTATTTACACTGATGTTCCTTAACTATTATTACAAATAAACAGATAATAAGATAGATGATGAAATGCCAAACCTTCATGCAAAACCCTGATTAATTTTTTTCCAGAATAAAAATAGTGAAGATCATTCAAAAGTTATCTCCCTGTTTTTTGTTGTTTGGCCTCACTTTTCTTTAAACTCCATGGGAAAATACAAACAGCAAGTGTAGAATTCTGTGGGCTGGCTGCACGAAAAAGAAGGAGAGAAGAGAGAAGATGGTAAACTAAAATAGCTAAATATAAATAAAACAAATATATAACATGAGCTCACTTTTCCTGCTAAAGAAAGAAAGCACTTGAATTTGTCATACAGTGTAATTTGATTAAACATACCACTATTTACAAAAATAATGTATCAGCTCAGTTGTTGGAGTTTACATTATTGATGTGCTTTTTTGTTAAACTAGGTCAGTGAAATATTTAAACAAAGGCATTTTGCAATATGAATAGATAGACGACAAAATTAAAGAAATCTGTGCTGACGACTTATGAAGGTTACATTAAACACATTTATTCTTAGCTGCAGATTGCACTTATGTGTGAGTCTCACAGTGTAACTGTGGGTTCAGTTCTGTTCTTGTTGATCAGTTTTACTCTGCTGTAAATGCTTTTACTTCCTGGAGTTACTCCTAATCCATAGTAAAGTAAGAAGGAAGAGTTCATCCCATGAATTTTTTTCCTATATCTATAACTTGTCAAAAGATAACGGCTGAAGGATATTATCATCTCCAAAGGACTGAAGCAAATATTTGTAAATATTAATATCCTGAGAGAAGATGAGATTTTACTTTTCCTGGAGGCATTTATTTGTAACACTGACACATAATAATAAACCCCACAGTGAATGATAAAATTACATTTACAAATTCTGACTTTCTGGATGTTTTCTTACAGAATTGGCACTGAGATGATGGATAAACCACATGCCATAAAAGATCTAGGTTTAATCTTTAAAAAGGATCTAAACCTGCTCCAGCTGATGTTACTGCAATCCTTTGATTACCTTGAAAGTGAGCAGGAACGGGCCACAGCCGAGTGTTTCTCTTTTAATGTTAACCTGACTACAAAATCTTCACAGGACCCCGGTGGATTTCACTGTATGCACTTAGCTAAATTGCACAGCATCAAGCTTTGCTGTTTTTCTCTTCACACTGTATACTTGGGGCCCCATGCATGGCTCCAGAATAACAAAACAGGACAAAGCACAACTGAATTCCATCAATAAAACAAATTCTATGATATAGCAATGGGTAAAGCACAATTTAATTTGTGATTAACTGAACCTTTTCATTCAACGCAGGATTGTCTTGTGTGGGATGTGAGAAAAGGAGAATACGAAGATGGCCTCTAGATTTTTAGTGATGTGAAGTTTAACATTTTAATGACAGACCCCTCATATTAACAGCAAGAATTTCAAACCACACATAGACATGGGGTGGGGGGGAGCGGTGAGCTAGAGAGAGCATATAAACAGTTGTAATCCCAGCCTGTATTCCTATATAATCATGTACTCTGTTTCTCCTGATCTCAATTCAGAAACACATCTGTGGTCTTTAATCTGTCTTGTTGCACTCACTCCTTCAGTCACATTTGAGCATATCACAAGCAATTTGTCAGATCTGCTCTGAGGAATTTTTTTAGAAGCCTTCAGTGACTCAAAAGACTAATCTCTAAAAGGGATCTAAGCATTTTCAAATCTAATTCAAGACCTCATGATTCTAGTCTCTAAGTGCTTATACTGTATTTTGAAACAGGATCTATGTTGTTACACCATCTTGTTTCTCACTTCATAATAGCACCTAAGTGCCAAGTTTAGTTTTTATTAATTTGTCCATTTTTCATAGTTTACTGACAATACATGCCTTTAATACCTATAATATTGGAGAGGGTGTTATGATCTGTTCATATGTGGTGTGCCTTGCTACATCTATGTTTAGTCACCTAATTTCTGTGATACAGGTTTTAAAATCCTTAGACGTGGGAGCAAGCTGCATCAGAAATCACTTGGGTTTCAATTTCCCAGACAGAGGATTAGGAGGATTTGACAGGAGAGAAACATTAAAAAAATACATGTGAAAAAAAAATGATAAGAAAATCTCTTCCTGTAACATTTTTTGTTTGTTGTTTGTTTTCCTGGAATCTGGAAATCCTGAAATTTAAAATACCTGAGGTCTTTACAGGCCAAAGGAGAGAAGAAGATATATGACTGATTTATTGTCTGTTTAGAAGACTTTACTTTCAATTTTCCCTTGTCATATTTCCAATGAGTAATTGGCTACCCTAAATATAGGATGCCCAGGTAGGCACTTTCAGGTTTCTGAGTTGTAGTTTGAGCTTTATCCATTTTTCTCCTTCTACCAATAAGCAAGCACTTTTCTCTGCTTCCTACTATCATCAAAATTCCTGTGGGGACCTATAACCCCTTGGACTTTTGATTCCACATGCACCCCCGCCCCAGATCTTCAACTCATTTATTAAAAAACCAAACAATAAAAAAAAATGGAAAAAAAACCCACAAAGAAGGGTAAATAATATAGATATTTATCTTGCAATTTGGACCCTTTTGGCTTTTCCATCCCCTTTACACATTTCTCTTTCTATTCTACATCTCTACTTGCAGCTTCTTCTCCTTTGCTTGATGATGTTTCCTTTACTTTTTATTATATTTTGCTTACACTACTGTCAGTTCAGTTCTTCACAAGCTCATTAAGCACTCATTTGCTGCCATCAGCCCCAGTAGGACAGAATACAGTTGCAAACTCCAGTCGGCTCCTCTTTCCTTCCTTATTCCTTCAGACCAGTTCCTCACATCCTTAGTCCCTCCCTGTCTCCCTCCTTCCATATTTCATCACATCTTCCCTCCTACTACTCTGCTTGCTCCCATTTCTCTTTCTTTCAACGTTATGATTCTTTAATTTTAATCTCTGCTTTGTGTTTCTTGTGACTACCCATCTTCTTGAAATACTCACTTAGAAGACACTAAAAGAATGACAAAGCATGCTTGATGCAAGTAGCATGCTAAAGTACACATATATATCAGACAATGCAAGATGGATTTTGTCTGTACATATTCTATGCACATCTGTGCAGAATGAAATTGATTTTTTTTTCTGACTGCTGTTGTGGCATTGATGTCTTATAGGAATTCAGAAGAGAACACTGCATGCACTCATCAGGCTTTGTTAGTCATATAGTCCTGGAATGGAGTGTATTCAAGGAAATGTAGTGCTGTAGAATCAAAATTCTTTGACAATCAGTAACTATATTTGTTCAATATTTGCATGCTTCTGCCAAACCAGGAGTTTCTTTATCTTGTGCTATGCTGTTACCAAATTGCTTTCATTCATATGAGTCAAAAGCTTTCAAATATATTTAAGACAATTTTTGGGAAAGCCATTAAAATAAGAGACCTCTTCAAGGGTAAAAGTGATTCAGATTATACACAAAATCTCCTGTGTATGTGAACTATGTTTTTTTCTTCTCTACTCTCTCTCTTCTTTCCTTCTTTTTCCTCCCTTTTTTTTTTTCCAAGGGACTAGGGAGTGAGGGATGAGTGGAGGCATGGAGGGAGATGTTCCTTCAACTCAATGCAAGACAATGCAACAAACCAACACACTGCCAGAAGTAATGTATGCCTTTGACAATGTGAAGTGGAGTTCCACTCATGAGGTTATAAAACACTGAAAATGGAAATGCAGTCTGAAGAAAAATTTTGCATTTTGAGCTCAAGACTAATCTCAGAGACAGTGGATATTAAAAAGACAACATACTACTTCTTCCTTTAGAAAAAGACAAGCAAAAATAAAAGGTATGAAGGCACTGGGCAACCTACCTAGCAGAAATAGTTTATAAAGCTGAACAGAGTGCTTGAATGCAGAAAGAACAATGCTTCTGCCATTATCTTACTGATTCCTTTGTGTTGCGATACAGGGCAGCAGCATTTGTAAGAGCAGTGTTTAGAGCTGTTAAAAAAGGAAAAGGAAAAAGAATAGAGGAATGGAAAGACCTTTTTTCTTCCTCTTTTCAGTGTACAACAGGTGAAAAAACAGACCACAGTTATGGGGGAGAGTCTGCTTTTCTTCCCCTTGGTCTAGGTCTAGGTATCACACATTTATATAACCTGAACTAACAGCTCTCCAAATCTGCTCTGTAGAGAAGGGACCACAGATCCTTGTTAAATTTTCCCACTTAAATTATAATTTCCAAGATGAACAGAAAACTGTTGGCTAAATATTACCTTTCTAGATTGTGACTCGATGAACGTGACTGTTTTTCTAGATTGTAACTATTTATACCACACACTTTTCTTTCACTTATACCATTAAAGAGTTCATAAACAGCCACTGTAAGAATGGTAGGTAACAATAAAAACAATCTTGTCACAGGTTTACTGACAAGGACTATCTATATGGTCTGTCTTATTGGCATAGTAACAACTAACAGTGAAATATTTATAATGAAAGTAATATAAAAAAAATATACAATATCTGTTTAAGATTTAGCAAAGAAACCAGCATGCACATTCAAGAGTATGTGACAAACAGCTGAACCTGTCTGTACTTGAGACAAGTACTATCTCAGATGTGCAATCATTTTTAGTATGTGTTGTCTTTTCCAGCAGCTACCTCTGCATGTCTGATTTCTCTCATGTCAACACTTCATACACGCTGAACCCACCATCTGTAACATGGCAATTTGCAAGGCACTTCCTCTAGCTATACTAATGAAAGAGGTGCTACCAAATTCAGTACTGGCATAAATCTGTTGTAGCTAGCAGAAACATGATTGACCTAGCAGCTGAATGTGACTACAAGCATTCAAACAGCAGGAACAAACCAATCTGACAAAATGTGCCATAGCATAGGAGCTCAAGAGTATTTAAGACATCAGTGCCTTTTAAAAGTCTGCCAAGAGTCTGGCTACAGAACATAAGTTTCAGCTTAGTGTAACTGGTTTCATTTTGCCACACACTCCGAAAGTTTCTAGCTCTCTGTTGATTTGGAATGTCTGAAGGCTTGGACCTATGTGACATTTCCTGTCTTACTGGCTGGCTCACCCTTCGGCAGACTGGGACAGCTTGCTCCTTTCCATTCAAGACTTCCTTCTTAAAGCATGTCCATCCCTCCTGGACCCCTTTTTTTTCAAGGGCTGTTTCCCAAGGTACCCTCTGAATCAGTCTTCTGAGTAAGCCAAAATCTGCTGTCCAGAAGTCCAGGGTAGAAGTTTTGTTTTCTCTTTGCACCCTTGGGTATTGAAAACTCTATTATTTCATGGTCACTGTGCCCCATGGCCTCCAAACACCACATCACCCACCAGCCCCTCTCTGTTTGTGAACAGAAGGTCTACCGGGCCCCCACCCCTGGTAGGCTCATTTACCAGCTAAAGCAGGAAATTATCCTCTATAGACTCTAGGAATCTCCTAGACTGCCTCTTCTCTGCTGTGTTAAGTTCCCAGCAGACATCTGGCAGGTTAAAGTCGCCCACAAGAACAGGGGCTGGCAATTTTGAGACATCTGCCAGATGCTTGTAGAATAAGTCATCACCCTCTTCATCCTGGCTGGGTGGTCTGTAACAGACTCCCATACAGGGGAGCCTGTCAGCCTTGTTGGCCTTTCCCTGATTCTGATCCACATGCACTCAACCTTATTGTTACTGACTTCAAGTTCTACAGATTGAAGAGACTCTCTAACACATAGAGCCACCCCTCCACCTCTCCTACCTTGCCCAACCTTTCTGAAGAGCTTGTAGCCACCCATGGCAGCACTCCAGTCACGCGGGTCATCCCACCATGTTTCTGTGATGGTGACTACATCACAGCTTTCCTGCTGCACAATGGCTTCCAGCTCCTCTTGTTTGTTGCCCATGCTGGGTGGACTGGTGTACATGCACTTTGGCTGGGCTGTTGATTTCACTTTTAACTCTGGCTTTCCACCCTCAGGTTCATCTCTGCAGAGTCTGGTTTCAACCCCTTCCCTCTTTAAAACTAGTTTAAAGCCCTCCTGATCAGCACGGACAACTTATGGGCTAGAGTCCTTTTGCTCTTGCTAGATAGATGAAGCCCATCTGACTCTAGCAGGCTAGGTACCACAGAATATGCCCCATGGTCAAAAAAATCAAAATTCTGCCAATGGCACCAATCACCACCTATTGATAAGATGGGTTTTCCTAGTCCTCTCCTCGTTCAACCCTGCTACTACAGGAACTGAGGTGAACACCACCTGTGCTCCTATCCCATTAACTAATCAACCTAGCACCTTGAAGTCCTTTTTAATTAGCCTGGTACCTCTTTCATTAATGTCATCACTGCCAGCCTGGACCACCAGCAGTGGGTAATCAAAGGGTCCAATTAGCTCAGGGAGTCTCCTACTAATATCCCCCACCTAGGCCCCAGGAAGGCAGCAGACCTCCCTGTGGGATGGGTCCAGTTGACATATAGGGCCTTCAGTTCCCCTCAGAAGGGAGTCACCGACTACAGCAACCCTTCTTTTTTTCTTTATAGCTGTGGCTGTAATCTATCTGGTAGACAGGGTGCAACCTCCAGACAGATACTCTTCTTGACTGCCCTCTGACTGACTCTTTGGGTCCAGGGCCTCATACCCGTTCTTTAAGTATACCCAGGATGGTGATGGCGGTCAGGAGGGGATTCTTTTACCTCTCCAGTCACGGACCTGTTTCCATTTCCCCCCGTCCACTTGGTTTGCTCCATCTGCCTGATGGCAGGAGGGGCAGGGCTTCACCATCTCCTGCTGGACTTCTTTTGGGGTCAAAAGACTCCATCAGTCTGTTTCCCTTTCACTCTCCCTAATACTTCTTAGCCTCTCCACTTCTTCCTTGAGCTCTGCCACCAGGCACAGCAAATCATTCACCTGCTCGCATTGTACTCGGGTGTCTCTCACACTGTCCTCTGGTACAGGCTCCAGGCTCAGACTCCCTGTGCAGCCAGAGACCTGAACAGCTGCATCCTTCTTGGGGGTTCTGTCTGGGTTAGCACGCTCCTCCTGATAGCAGCAGCAACAGCTTTTGCTAGTTCGGAAACCAGTGCAGGGTCTAGTTGAGTTGTAGGGGGGGAAAAATATATATATACCCACCTACATCACCAACCCACTCGAGAGAGCTAGGAGGGTGGCTATGCCCTTCCTGTTCACCCTACCTACGTGAACTACCACACCATACTTCCTGGAGCAGTTTAAGTCTGCTGGCAACGAGCTCGGCTCCACACCCTGGTCAGCTGATTAGGCCTCGCAGGGCAGCTCCTCTGAGCTGCGAGCAGTCCTCCCTGTAGTTTGAATCCCAATCAGTATTCACATTCACCTGCAATAGCTGTGATAACAGGTGACCACAATAACAAGTATAAAAACCTGAAGCAGACTGAGTAACGACACATGGAAAGGGTTGTGTCCGTAATTTCAAACAATCAAGAACTATGGTACATGATACTGATACACAATTATAATCAGCTTATTCAGAGATTGGTAGCATTCATCATGTTGTTAGTGTTGTAAATTTGTACTATCATAGATAGGATTCACACAGCTTGGGGCCTTATACCTTTACCTATTGTTTTCCCTGTGTTATGATAAATTTTCAGCAACATTTGATTAAAACTGCCAATTTGTTGGGTATAAAGAAAATCTCTTGACACTACCAGGACTAATTACGTTGTCCTTGCCAAAGGGGTAGTTGAATAATTGCATGTGATTATTGCACAGCTATGGTGCTTTTCATGTCAGTGGCAATGCAATGAAGATTGATTCCCTTTAATTAATCATTCAAAAATAGCCCTACGTATCATTGCTCAAATAGGAGCAAATATGTTCCTACATCTTTCTTCCAAAAGGCTCCTGGATGCAATTGGTTCCCTGATGAGATAGCATTGCAGTGCATGTGTGTATGTTCTAGATGGGAGGGCTTGCTTTGTAAGTATTTGGTGATCCTATTCTCCTCATTTTTCTTCTTGTTCTTGAATATACTTTATAATTCTAATAGCCACAAGCACAAGAACATAGCAGAAAAACCTACCATTTACTACTGGTAATTTTACTACTACTACTACTACCAGGCAATTCATTAGGAAGAGTGTCACCAACTCCAAACTTATTTATATTTTTATGTTTATCTGCTGCTACCCTGTCTTTTCAAATCAAATGGTCTATGGGTTCATGCAGTATTGAATGGTAATATTCATCTTTGCAAGGATATCTTGCCTTTGTAAAATAGGAGGCAGTGGGTTACATCTTGCTGTAACTGCTGCTATTTTACAGAAGTTAACAAGTTGTATTTTTTTCTTTTAGATACCTCCTTTTCATAAAGCTTATAGCATTCATTTATAAGGAAACTGATTCTTTGCCTAATTTTCTTTATATATGGACTTTATATATGTGGATTTTATATATATAAAATCTCAGAAAATCTAACAGGGTGATGTCTTTTAAATGGATGAACCATTTATGATATCTGATACCACAGAATATTTCTTTTCAAAAATAACTCTATAGAACTTCCTAGTATTGTAAAGTTTTTCAGAGAGTGTATCACTTTAAGTAAAATTCTTAAAGTGCAGAGGAAACAAACGTGTAGATTTAGGAGTACAATTCACATCTAATTCTAACTAAGATTTTATATAATCTGAATAAATCTTACTGTCAAATAAACAATGAACATGGTTTTAATTGGATTATAAAACATTTGAATATCTTATGATTAATAAAGTGGAAATAAATAGGCTGATAAACAGAACTACACACAATCACACATATACATGAATTATCATTGTTCTAACACATCTTTTAACTCATGATTTGGAAAAAAGAAGTTTAGCACTTTCACCTCATAATACTAGATTATTAGATAATATTAGCATTAGATAATATTAGAATGTCTGCATCAAAACCTACATATGGGATGTTCATGTGGTTCTTTTATGATTATGCATAATTAATATAGAATAGAATAACTAGGCTGGTATATAACTACAGGACATGCATAAAAATTGTTACACACCTAAAATAGCAAACACAAATAATTTTTTTATAATTTTATTTTACTAGCTATGTGTATTGGATACTATTCAGCACTTTGCCTGCAGGTATGCTCAATGAAAATGGCTCCTTGTTGCAGAATATGGGTACAGGAAGGAAAATGGTTATGGATTTGCAAAGTTTCAACCATTTGATTTAGAGGGAACTACTGGGGTAAGGATCTAAGTCCTGACTAAATAACTTTCAGATTCTAGAAGGTATTGGTTATGGAAGAATAGAGTGAAGTGAGATTTAGATTGCCCCATTGCCAAATACAGTCTATAAACCAATATAGTCGTGGACAAGTCTCAAAACTGCAAATGAAAATACAAAATAAAGTTTTTTTCCTCTGTCCTGAGGGAAATCCCTAATGGGCTTGGCAAATTTGGCAGACCAAGAACCAATCTCTGCACTTCTGTGCACATTCCTCTCTCAGTCACTCCCAGGTAGGAGTTTGTTTGACCAAGGGAGATTTTCAGGGTAATGAAATGTAAATGCAGAGGAGTTCAGAAACTTGGAAACACCCATTTCTTGACTTTTGCTCAGGATCCCAGAAGTCCACACTTGTGCACAGCACATCATGAAGACACCATTCAGAAGGGATTCTTTTCTAATACCTCCATTCTCTGTAACAGAGGTTAGATGTACTTCCTGCTTTAAACTGAAAAAGGCAAGAGTTTTTGCCTTTGGGAACAGTAAGAAGAAAAATTAAACCATAACACAAAGTGTTAAATTTTTTATTAGATAAGCACCTAGACATTTTCCGTGTCATGCCAGAAAGAAAAATAAAGTTTTGTTACTGTATTTCCTAGTTTACCAAACCATCTCTCTAAGGAACCTATTTAGTTGAAGGTGACACAAAAGAGCAGTAACAGTGAATGTAGATGTTATGAATTCCGTTGGGGTTTAAGAAGCTGAACCATCTATTTCATTCTTGTAAAAGCTGGATTCTCTATATGCTGATTGCACATTCATTCTTAATCTTTATATGTTTAATGTTTAAAAAACCCCATGACCTGAAATCTCTCCTGTAAGTTGTTGAACATTTGCAACAGACAAAGAAATCACAGTTGGAATTCTGCTAACACTCTGAAAACGTAAATTGAAGCCACGGCAGGAAATAAACATTACATGTAAAGACTTGAGATCTCACCAGAATGCAAGAGCATATTTTGTACTAAAAGATGTCATACTGCCTGTAAAGTCATCATTTAGAATAGGACTTTGGGTTGACTAAAAAATCTGCAACAATTAATACCAAATTCTCTCTTTTTTATGAGCAAGAACTACACATTGTCAACTGGATCTCCTGGGGAGTAGTGCTTATAAACACCAGAATTGTTGATTAGCTTAAAATGGAAAGCTTTTTTTTTCGTCTTGTTGCACAAAGAACTGTTGTGGTACAAGATCCCATTTTTTATTTCTTCTTGCCAAATGGAGGCTTGAGGTGAAATGAAAGCACAAGTGGTTCCATTTAATTAGGTATACATTTTTGATGGAAAAGAATGAGCGTCCCTACAGCTGCTGTCTTTCTTTCAACAGTATGTTGCCAGGACTAACAAGGCAATAGCCTCAATACAGTGATCTCAGATTGTACATATATAAGAACTGATGTGAATCTCTCTGCAAATGTTTATTTGTGTACAAAGCTCCAGACTGTATTTTTCTTGTCCCTGATTACCAGGATTGGTAGTTAATTTTTAATACTAAAAGTCCAGGTTTGTTACAAAATATTTGCAGATGGGTAAGTCAAAGCATTGGAGTAAAAATTGCATCTGTTGTAAAATGAAAAGCAGCAGATGAAGCTATGCAAAAGGAGTTATCCCTGCTTTGCATGGAATACTCTTATTACTACAGAATGTGAGTGCTTCATGGTCACTGTCACAGCTATTTTCATCACCACATGAGCAAGAAGGAAGTGCCATCTTCCATATTGTGCAGCTGGGCACCTGTTGCTCAAAAAGTAACTTGCTTTGGGTCACTCAGTAAAGGTGCTGCAGTTCAGGGCTTTGCACTTGTGTAACCCTAGTCCTGGAACAGTGCTCCAACACCTTTTCATCTGAGTAGTTGTGGTGGTTTGACCCTGACTGCATGCTAGGTTCCCACCAAAGCTGCTCTATCACTCTCCTCCTCAGTTGGACAGAGGAGATAAAATATAATGAAAGGCTCATGGATTGAGCTAAGGGCAGGAAGAGATCATTCACCAGTTACCTCCATGGGCAAAACAAACCTGACTCAGGGAAATTGACTGAATTTATTACCGATCAATTAAAGTGTAAGATAATGAAAAGTAAAGCCAAATCTTAAAAAAAAAAAAACTTCCACCCATCCCTCCTTCCTTTACAGGTTTAACTTTATTCCTGATAATCTACCTCTTCTCCATGAACAGCACAAAGTGACAAGGAATGGAAGGTTATGGTCAGTTCATCCCATGTGGTCTCTGCTACTCCTTCCTCTGCAGGGGGAAGACTTCTCCCACTCTTCTTGTGTTCCAGCACAGGATCCCTACCATGGGAGACAGTCCTCCATGAGCTTCTCCAGCATGGGTCCTTCCCATCAACCACATGAACTGTTTCAGCTTCAGTGTCTTCCATGGGGTGCTGTCCTTCAGGAACAGGCTGCTACAGTGTGGAACCCCCAGGGGTTCACAAGTCCTGGCAGGAAACCTGGTCCAATGTGGGCTTCCTACAAGGTTGCAGCCTCCTTAGGACATTAATCAGCTCCAGCATTGGGTCATCCATGGGCTGCAAGGGGATCTCTGCTCCCTATGGACCTCCATGGGCTGCAGGAGGACAGTATGCCTCACCATGGTCTTCCTCACAGGCTGCTGATCTGGCATGTGGAGCACCCCCTACCCTCCTTCACTGATTTTTGTTTTTGTGGAATTGCTTCCCTCATATAATCTCATCACTCTCTTTTCTGGCCGCAGTTTGCTTCTGTCCAATAACTTTATTTCATTCTGAAATCTGCTATCCCACAGATGCTGCCACCAACACTACTGGGCTCAGCCTTGGCTGCTTGCATGTCTGTTTTGGAGCTGGCCGGCACTGGCTCTATTAGACATGGGAGAAGTTTCTAGTAGCTTCTCAAAGAAGCCATCCCTGTAACTCACGTGCTGCCAAAACCTTGCCACACAAATCACAGAATCAATTAGGCTGGAAAAGACCTCTGAGATCATCGAGTCCAACCTATGACCGAACACCATGATGTCTACTGGACTGTGGCACTAAGTACCACATCCAGTCTTAAACACTTCCAGGAACAATGACTCCACCACCTCTCTGGGTAGCCCATTCCTGTGCTTAGGCACCCTTTCCATGGAGAAATTCCTCCTAATGTCCAAACTAAACCTCCCCTGACACAGCTTGAGGCTATGTCTTCTCATCCTGTCGCTGGTTGCCTGTGAGAAGAGACCCATCCTCACCTTGCTACAATCTCCTTTCAGGCAGTTGTAGAGAGTGATAAGGTCTACCCTGAGCCTCCTCTTCTTCAGGCTAGACAACCTCAGCTCCCTCAGTCACTCCTCACAGAACATGCACAACAGACCCTTCACCAGCTTTGTTGCCCTTCTCTGGTCGTGCTCCAGCACACTGATATCCTTCTTGTAGCGAGAAACCCAGAACTGGACACAGGACTAGAGGTGCAGCCTCTCCAGTGCCAAGTACAGGTGAATGATCATTTCCCTGACCATGTTGGCCACACTATTCTTACTACAGGCCAGGATGCCACTGGGTTATTGGCCTTCTTGGTCATCTGGGCACATTGCTGGCTCATGTTCAGCCAGCTGTGGACCAAGATCTCCCAGGTCCTTTTCCACTGGCCAGCTTTCCAGCCACTGTACCCTGCGTTTATAACGCTGCATGGGATTGTTGTGGCCAAAGTGTAGAATCCCACATTTGGTCTTGCTGAGCTTCATCCCAAGATTGGTCTTAACCCATCTATCCAGCCTGTCCAGGTACCTCTGTAGAGAATTCCTACCTTCCAGCAGATCAACACTCTCACAACTTAGTATCGTTCATGAATTTGCTGAAGGTAGACTCAATTCCCTCATCCAGATCATCAGTGAAGATATTGAACAGGACTGGGTCCAATGCTGATCCCTGGGGGCTGTGACTAGTAGCTAGACACCAATTGAATGATCCAATACAGTGTCAGAGGTAGAATTCCTTTATATAAGAGTCTGTCTTCACCAGTTGACTGGAAAAGGTCCTTTGCTTTGTCCTATTTTTTTCCATGTGGACAGCAAAATCTCCTAGCCAGAGGAAATGACTGAAATAAGAATGGGATGATAGACCCATGTTGTCCTTTAATGATGCTTTAATGAACTGGGTACCCTTTTACCATAGGGATGTTGTACTACAGCGAGTGCCACTGGGGCTCTGAGTATGCTGAGCTTTTCCAGCAAAAGTTAGACATTTCTCCGTTTTGTGTCCAGATCATGGTACAGAATAACAGAAGCTGAATGTGTACTTTTGCATATCAGTCTGGTTTTCTATGTAGTCACTTATTCACGCTAGACATATAAGAAAATTTTGGGGGAAATCAGAAAATGAGTAGTGGATTAACATATAAAATATGAATTGTCTTATTCACTTCTTTGTATAAAGATAATTTTTTTGCTAGGATGTGTTGTAGGTGTTAAAGAAGGTGCACTGGAAGAAGTTGGAGAAAAAGAGGTTTAAAAGGCTGGTTCTGCTTTCTCTGATCGATCTTGTATCTGCTTATATTAAGAGAATGACAGAAAATGAAATTCTTACAAATTCTCCGTTAAAGGGATCTTGGCAGCTGTTGCTGAAAAGTATTTTGAAGTCAATTAGATCAACATTTTCTTTTACAAAGAGCAATATCTATATCTGATAATCCACAACATATCTATCTTTTGACCCTGTATTTACAACTTCGTGCCAAGTTCTGAATATGATACCTAATAGATTTTGGTACTAGACTTGGAATGACTCCCAAGCAAGGTCTGTTTCTGACCTTGCCACAATACTGCGTCTCTGCTGACTTTGGTGAAATTATTCCTGCTTTACATCAACAAGAGAGGTCAGAATCAAAACAGCATTTCAACTGAAAAATGTTCTACAAGAAATACTTCCAAAAAGAGCTGTCTCAGTAATTGGTTTAAAGATAATCCAAGGTATTGCAGGCAGGGTATCTGAAGTCAGTCTCTGTGATTGTTTTGGGAATCATCAAATCAAATGTTCATTATTATACTCTAAATGTGGTGTTTAAGACAATACAGATGTAGAACTGCAAACCTAACTTTGAAAATATAGTTTGTTGCCTTGACTAAGTTAGCTGCATTGAGCTTTGGCTTAGGAGACCTGGACCAGAGGTGCAACACGTGCCACGTTCTGTTAGAATGTGGTTGAAAAATGCACAAGCTTTCATCAACGAGAACAGACTCACCTATGAGAGGCAAAGCAGAACTATTAAAAAATTTTAGCTCAGACAGGGGTGCAAGAATCCTAAATTACCTCTGTTCCATATCTGCTTCTAAGTCTCTTGGCATGGGTTGTTAACTTGGGTGTACCACTGTGCTGTTGGCACTCTGATACTGCCAATTCATGAGCACCCAGAAAACTAGTGGTGAAGCTAAAATACAGTCATTCTGAGATAAGCATGTATTCCTGTTTTAAAAGAAGAGCAAACTAGACCAGAGAAAAAATTAGTAATAGCCTGAGATTTCAGAGTGGCCCAGACTAGAAGAGGATATAGTGTCTCACAGTATTGGCTCTCCATTATTCCCATTAGGTCCTATTAAAATATGTACAATAGGAACTCATGTCATAAAACTGGCATTGTGAAGAAGAACTTAGTCATAACATCAAAAGTCTGCATGTGACACTGTACCTAGTGATTTTCACCACATGAATCCTCAATTACTGTGTTGAACAAAAGTGTCATTTACAGATGAGCATTATTTCTGTCTTGAGAAAGAAAAGAATCAGAGGAAAAATGGTAAAATGAAAATAGTCTGAGCAGACGAAAAATTTTGTATAAAAAGATGAACAACAAAACTACTGCAGCAGCTGTAGTACTGTTTTGTAAGATGACTACAAAAAGAAAATAAGCTGAACATGGGAAAATCTTATTCAAGAGCAATAAATGCTTGATGTGTATTCAACAGAGCATTGTTTTCTAGAGTTTAAAAGGAAAATATCTGACAGTAATTATTCCATGGATAGTCTGTCATCTAACTATTAAAAACTTAGAATATAATTAAAGATAAAGAAATATTACTTTATGCTGCATGGTTAAAATTACACTATTTCTGGCAAAGGGTATAATCACAAAATTCTCTATTTAATTACCGTCCACATTTATACAAGAATTTAAAGGTAGGATCCAACACTACATATTGATCTCCTATTAATAGGTATCATCTGTGCTCTAATAAAGTGACAGTCTTTCAAAATCTATCAACAGAGAGCTTTATAATATATGACATGGTTTAAACATATTTTATTTAATGCCAGAGAGAATTTGCATTTCATATCTCAGCCTTTTATGAAGCTGCTGTAAATGATTTAGCTTAGCTTTTAGATTTCAGACTAATTTTGTTTCAGTTTGAGCTCACTCTTGTATAATTCCTAGGTTTTGTTCAAAAAAAATGACACCATGTGGAATAACATGTCAAAAACATGGAATGTTTAAATTCATGGTTCATAGATTTAGTAAAGATGTGAAATAAAGTATTTGATGCATGATAAAATCATAGCAAAATGTGACACCTAATGGTAAAATGTAAATGAAACTGAATTGTTTATCATGTAGTTGTAGTTGATGTCCTGCTGGGTGATGCCTAAGAGAACCTTTCCAGGATATGTCAGAGTTTCAAAACAAAGTTCAAGATACTTTCAAATACCTTGACTGTGCATGAACCAAATGTGAGAGAGGTTTTCAGATGGAGAAATAGGTCTTCTCTACTTCAAGTATGAAAAGAATAGTCCTAGAAAACAAAGAAAACATTAGTTAGAAAAAAACCCCACTAAGTATTAAAATACCTTTTAATTTGTTGCCCAGAAAACAATTTAACAGTAAAATTTTGTTCTACAATCGTATTGGCTACAAATTGGTGTCTTATTTTGGTTTTGAGAAGAAAACCAACTTCCTGTCAAGGTCATTAGTTGGATAAGCTTTCATTAAAATACAGTCCACTTCAGTGGAAACTTGCCTCAAATTTTTATCAATGCCTTCTGAGCAACTAAAATTTCAAAACAGTAAAACCATCTAAGCCACCAATGGTTTTTGTAGCATAGTGACAAGCTGGCTTCAAAATTGTGTCAACCCATGTTTAAGCTGGGGGTTTTAGGACTACTTTAGGCTAAATGGTGAGATAAAGAGGAACACATTTTTTTAATTCTTCAGTCATTAGTATTCAACATATGTTAGGTTTTCTTTTCTGAGCATATTTTTTAATCTAATATGCTCTAACACCTAGCCAGAGATGTTTAATTATCCACTAGCTAAATATTTGCGGATGCTGAACCCCTGATTCTGTTCTTAAATTTGCATAAGCTACATTTAGACAAAACAAATGTTTAAGTAATAAGCAGCACTTCAGCAGTAAATTGACAACTTCAAATTCTGCTCTCACTTACAATCAAAATTAATCTCAATGTCTGTGCATTTGACAGGGAACACAGTCCTGGTTCTGACTGTTACCATGAGTTGTTTTTGCAGTACTGCAACTCACTTACCAGCACAGCTTCTACTTGCTTTTATCAGTATGAGAAAAATCTTCGTTGTCTTTTTCCTGACATCTCATTTCAATGTAAAAGGGTTAGTTGGTGCATTTTATTAAACATATATTAATTATAAAAAAGGTCACAGGAGACCTAAGGCTGCAAGATTCTACAGTTTTCTTTCCATGAACAAGTATTTCTTGGTATTTTGGCATAATTGTTTAACCAGCCCCAACCTGGGTGTTTCCTGACTGTTTCAGTTCCAGAACAATATTAAAAAAAAAAGGGATAATATGGTTACTACCGCATTCTGCTCTGCTCTCATTTTTAGTGAAAGATTAACTGTGTGAAGACACCAAATACTTCATATCTTCTCATCTCTGTTTTATACAAGCTTTTCCAAATACCTGAATCTTCAGGGAATGACCGGTACAGCCTGGTACATGTAGCAGATGTCACAGCAGGACTGGTTCACTGTGCCTAAGACAACCTAGTATTAAGAGCCATGTAACATTTTGAGATTATACAGAGATAAACATCAATGTATCCATGGAAGACTGTGAACGAAGGAGAGATGTTATTGAATTTATGTAAGTGAACAACCTAAACATTTCTTCCTTATACTTGATCACGTTGAGGTTTTGAGTAATTGTATGTTTCTCTATGTCCTATAATTCTGACAGAGGAAGGATAATATGTCTCTCCTAGAATATTTTCATTAGAAAGGCAGAGGTTTTATTCACTTTTAAATTTCAGTCACAGATCTCACAGAAAGCCTCTCTTATTTCACATCTACTTGATTGATTGGCATGCACATTAAGACTGAGTCCTCCCCATTGAATCAGAAGCTGTACTTCATTATGTATCAAGGCATAATGGGATTTCACACATGTAAGCTTGAGGGACTCATCATCATAGTACAAAAGAATTACTAGAGTAAACTGGTATTTGTGGAAATAGTGAATGCAATATAAAAATATATATTTCTATTGTCATATTCATTGCTATCTAGCTATGTGTACATTTAAAAAACATAATTGGAAAAGTTGACCAGATTGTTTCTTACAGCCCCTTCCCTTTTTATTAGGAGAACAGCATATCACAACATCCTTAAATGAGTCAGGGCTTCATTCTACACAGCTGAAGGTAGTGCCCTCACTGAAGATCCAGCACTCCCCCTTCTCTGCTGTTACTGAGCACCTTAGGGTGGCCTGTGTGAAGATTTTGTCATTTTATGTTTTCTCCTCCTCTCCTGGGAAAAATATCTTCAACCTGAAAAATTTTTACTTAATTTAGTTTAATGTCCATTACCCCAAACATCTACTAACTGATTCAAGCATTGAGAAAAAGAAAATCTGAACAAATAAATCAATGCCTAACTGGACTGTGGGGAAGTGGGAAGAAAAGTGCTAAGACCCTCTCCACATCCCCATCCTGGTTCCACTGGGTGAAGGGCAGCCATTCAGGTTGGGGTCCAAGTACATAATGGTTACTACGTGCATTCCTGTGCATTCTGGTCTCTTGTGGCTCCACCGTCTGTTTTACTGGTTTTCCCCTGCTCCAGCAAGGACTACCTGATGTCTGCAGTCCCTTTAGGAGTGTCACTTCCTTGGTGTGGGTCCCTTTGATGGCTTCAGTCCTTCACAGGAGACTCCTCCCTTTGACATGGGGGGCCTCTTCCCAAGAGGCCAGCCACCTTTCCAGTAGTCCTCTCTATGGCATATCTCCATTTCTCCAGAGGGCCTCTCTCCCTGTGTTTCCTCCTCTCACTACTGTGGATCTCCATTAAAGACACACAAGCCATGAGACAAGGGCTGTGACTTTGAGGGGCGAGGGGGCACCTGTGGTGGTGCCAGAGCCTCCCACAGCCACCCTACTGTCCCATTAGCCAGACCTTCCAGCACACCTCTCACCTATTGCTCTCTCGACCATTAAAAGTAATTCTGAAATTCTGAGAACCTCAGAGGATGGAAGGGAATGAAATCTATTTGACCTTAAAGGTAACTGCAATGGTAAGCTTTCCCTTCTCCTCCTGGAGACAGGTACAAGGTGAATAGATGCTGTGTTAAGACTTGCCTCAGTGACATCCCTTTGAGTCGAAGTCAGACCACAAAAGGTCACCCTTTACGGATGTGTGTGCAAGTGCTGATTTGGTCACCAAACCTGCGGCACGGGGTGGGCTGTTTCCCCAGGAACTGGTGAGATGCCATCAAACTCCTTCAGATGAGGGTCTATAACAGACTTCCAGTGAAACTGGTCTGGACCTGGGTCCTCTTGGTCACAGGTCTCTCATCTCAGGGCTTTTTTTCTATGTTATTCTTTTCCACCTGAACGATTTATTTGACCTCCTCAGACTCCTTCTTGTCCTCTAATTATCTGAATAGAACACAGTTCAACTACCCTCATGCACAGAAGCCAGCTGCACTCCTGCTGCTGCTTCTAGCTACCCTCCTCATCCTAGGCATTATTCAAAACCTTTTACAGTTGTATTTTATCTTAAGGGCACTGAATTGTTATTATTTTATTGCTCTTTTTTTACCGTGCCTTGTCACCTGGGTATGAAACAAAGTACTGTGTATAATCTAGACTATTCTCATAACAACTACTTTTTACTAATTACTAATTTAGTTATACCTGTAATAGTACCTTCTGATAAGAGATCAGTGAAATCCTCTGTCAATAGCAGTAATAACAGCTTAAGCACCTAAGCTTTTGCTTCCATGTTATACCTGCACCATAAAAGGTTCTACAACCTTTGCCACTGGAAAGATCAGTTTTCTCATTTTATTAGTGTGGCACTTCTACTATTTTGCAGCAATTTGATAATGGATATACAGAACTAACTACAGAGGGCTGAACATAGCAAAAATAGTTTAAAGGATTTTACACAAGCAGTTTTTAAATTGTACTAATTATCAAGAGATTTTTTTCATATTAACATTTGTTTTCATATTATACTAAGTCATTCATATGTTAACAAGTGTGCTCACTTTGTCTGTGTACTAATTATTGTTTCTGGCTCATTCTTTTCCTGTTCGCGGAAGTTTCAGGCATCCAATCAGAAGGCAGATGCAATACTTAAACACTCAGGTAATTGATCACAGATCACAAATAAACTGAAGTTGAACAGTGCCTAAATAATCTATTGATTTAAAATAGTCCATCCAGACTATTCATCTGATCATTATAATTAAAGCAAACATAAAAAATCAGGCCTGTGTCACAAAAAATTTGAGTAAGATAAAGGGCTACATTTTTCAGATCATTTATTTGTGAAGAATGACTATGTCAGATATAACGACTCATCAAAAAGGATTAGTCTCTTCGTTCTCTGACTTCTGAAAAATACATAAAATAGAGACTATCTGAAGACCAGCCCTGCAGAAAGAGATCAGGGGGTGTGAGTGGATGGCAATGAATGTGAGTAAGTCAGGAGGACCAACTGTGTCCTGGAGGGCATCAGGCAAAGCACCACCAGCCAGTTGAGGGAGGGCATTGTCTCACTCTGCTCTGCACTAGGGTGACCTCACCTTGCTACTGTGTGCAGTTTTGGGCACCACGATATAAAGGCATCGAACTATTGGAGTGCATCCAGAGCAACACAAAAGTCCTCAGGGTCAAGACTTGGGAGGAGCAGCTGAGGCAGGTTGGCTTGTTCAGCTTGGGGAAGAAAAGGCTGAAAGGCCCCATCACCGTCTACAACTTCCTCAAGGGGAGGCAGCAGAGATGGAGACAATTATCTCCTCTCCCTGCTGACTAGAAATAAGACAGCAGGACGTAGAGTAAAACTGTCAGGGGAAGTTCAGATCAGACATTAGCAAAAGGTTCTTCACTGAGGAGTTGGTCGGCCACTGGAACAGGCTCCTGTGGAAGTGGTCATGGCCACAAGCCTGTCAAAATTGAAGGAGTGACTGGCTGATGTCCTTAGTCATATGATTTACTTTTAGGTAGTCCTGAGAAGATTGAAGAGTTGTACTAGATGATCCTTGTGGGCCCCTTCCAACTTGAGATTTCTATGATTCTATGAGTCTGTGATTCTAACACTTGAAGTGATAAGCACTATTCTTCTATAAGCTGTGCAGCTCTCAATGATTTAATAGCATATTCATATGACCATACACATATATATGTACATACTCCCAAACCAGAAAAGCCACTTTTGCTTATGCTTTTGCTCATAAATATGTAAGCGATCCCTTGATTTGAATAGGACTACTCACATACTTAAATTTAAGCATTTATTTAAGTGCTGTACTTGGGACTGAATGCAAAGAAATGAGGATAAAACCCACAGAGTTTCATTCAGTCCCTACTGAAACCTGTAAGATTCTTGCCACTGCCTATGATGAGAGCTGGATTGGATCCAAACCTGGAGCACTCAGCATGAGAAAGCCGCTGAAATGTGCAAGGCATTTGTAACTAAAAACATGTCTGAAGGAAAGCAATATTTCCTGATATATAAGCATGAGGTTGTGCTGAATCTGTGACACTAGAAGTCTATTATCTATAGTCATGTTTTATTTAAGGGGAAAAAACTAGCTAGAATTGTTGGAGTGAGGCCTCTGAGGTTATGTGGAAGAGAGAAAAATCTTAAAAAATGAGTCTATGCGTTGCATTTTTGAGGTAACAGTAACAAAAGAAAGACACTTTTCCTTAAATCACACTGCATAAAACATGTCTGAGGTGTTTTGTTTAGCTTTCTTTTTCTTCCATCTGAGCAATTTTTTGAGCCATTCCTGAACACTTAACAATATGACATACAAGTACTAAATGTGAAGTCATATTTTTCAAGCATATAACCCTCAGGTAGCTGTTACCAGTCTCTGGTAGACAAAATTATTTTGTAACCTACTCCTCAAGAGCTATCTATGAACAAATGGAATATTTCAGTGGGTTTGTTTGCTGCATCCTGGCTGCCAGGCATGACCATATTCTTAGCATTCTTCATACAATGAGTCAATCTTGAAAAGAAAAGAAACCTCTTTGTATGGAGTACGTAAACAAGGGTTTTTCTTTGTCTGTCTTTAAAAGCCATCTTTCCTTACTCTTATCTTCACACTTCATCCTTCCTTCTCTCATCTGGACGATTTTTTCTCAAAGTCAATTTTATCATCTGGCACTTGAAGTCCTTCAGGGTAAGTGTAATCTATGAGGTGAGCTATTTTTCTTTAGCTATATTATCAACTAGAAGAAAAGATAGAGTAAATCCTAATTCAGGACTAGTTCTAAACAACGACAAATTTACCTGAAGCTAATGTACATGATTTGAGCTTTGATAGTCCAAACATATTAATGGATATCATACAGCAAAGTAGCGGTAAAATATGATCACTAAACATGGTCGCTATGTCACTAAACTATGGTCACTAAACATCCTGGTCACTATACATCCTGATTTATCTGTGAAGTAGTTAATTTTTAAAATTAGAAATATCTTTTTCCCATAAAAAGATGCTCATCTCAATCAAGGCGGTTCCTCTTACTAGTTTTCCATATTAGTTTTGTACCAGTGAGTTAGTTCTAAACTAGGTATAACACAAATGCTTTAGGCATCAAAATGACCTCAGAAAGAGCCTGTGTGAAAGCATATTTAGCATGGTAAATTCAAGAAAATTTTACAAAGGCTCCTGTCAGTCAGTGAAGGCTGGGGTAAGAGGAAGGAAAATTTTCATATAGCTGTAGAAGGTATAAATGTTACTGTTCCCATTTTCCCTAAATAATAGTATTTTACAGTATCAGTAATTTTTACTTCAAATTTTCAGTTAGATTTTATCTTCTCTGATTACTAGGCACGCATAACTATTATCTGAACTGCAATATCAGCTGTGGACCCAGCCTCAAGCTAAAGATTCATTGTAGAAGGTGCTATCCACAGGTTAAATATCAGGTCTCGAATGGTGAATAACTTGATGGTAAATTCCCTGGTACCTAATTTTTTTTTACCTGCAGATATGTCTAAATTATTTGCCTTATTTACCAGCTCCCACCTCCCCCACAAAAAAAAAAAAAAGAAAAAATTTTAAAAAACAACCAACAACAAAACCTCAAACCCCTTTCCCCCAACTAGGACCTTTTTTTTTAGTGCTGATCTCTTCTATGGTAGGTCTAGTAACAAGGACAAAAAATACTTAAGAACTAGAAATTTTAAAAAAGACAGACTTCTTAATTCTTTTACTGCAATGCATCTCCTGGGGCAATTTTGCTTAAGCTGATCCATATAGCAGCAAATCAGTGGATTCTAAGCTGGACATGTTTTTTTGAGAGAAACTACAGTCTGAAGATGTGGGACATATCCCAGGTGGTAAAGCCTAAGTAGGAGTACAGGCTAATGAAAAATCTTAATCTAAGCAATGGAAATGCATAGACTTCTCTATGGTGACTTCTAGCCATTGTCCAGGACTCCACTGACTTTTATAAGTGAAAATGCAATACCACAGAAAACACTTTTCTCTTATTAGGGAATAAAAGTAATTGTTTTTTCTACTGACTGTATAACAGTAGATATTCCTCAGTGGTTTGTAACTGTGTAACAGTACATGCTGTATGTCTTCTTCAATATGCTGAACTTTCAAATCTGAGTTTACAAAAATATTTGTGTTAGAAAATTCTTCTATTTCTAGCACTGCTTTTCAAACTTTACTAATGCACCATTCAAGCAATATTTTACATCCCAGACTAGCCCATGCTAATGGTCTGTATTACTGAGTGGTGAAGTTTTCCCTGGTTTCTGAGGAACAACAGAGTATTATTTTCTTCCCTATTTCTATCTCTTCTGTCTTCATGAAGAGGTTCCCAAACGGAGGGTGTGCGCCAGAGTCCAGCAGAGAGACTTTACCACGAGATGGGCCAGCAGTGATGCCTGGGTTTGTGAGATCTACACAGCTTGCCCTCCAGCTATGAAGTTGTGTCCTAAAAGCTATTTTGTGAGGAAGAAAATCCTACCCGTCACCTTGCAGCTGACGTGGAGTGAAACAGGAGAAATTACATGAAGAAAGCCATATGGGAGTTATTCTCCTCCAAAGCTCCCTTGAGATGAGGGGGAGCTTGGTGCTTTGGGGCAATATGGTTAAGCAGATGTAATCCATATGAATAAAATGTAAATCTCAGAGGGAGTTTATTCAGGATTGTGATGCCAGTTTTACAGTGATTTTGTGCCAGCTGAGCTTTTTAAGTTTCTCTACAAATACACAAGTTCTAGCGTTAAATCCACACAATGAAATTTAGTGGCTTACAAATATTTTGGGAGGTTTGCTGAGCAAAATCTGTGGGGTTATTCTTAAACTTGTACAGCTCTATGTCTTACAAAAAAAGAGGACATTTAATTCAAAATGCATTTCCTGATGTTAAACAGATTTCAGTCTGCTGCAAGCCAGGATCTGTTTAGGGATGCTAACCTATTTTCGGATGCCAGTATTTTACAACCATTCAGATATTTAGTCAAAGGCAGAAAAAAAATCATTGCAATTCATACAGGTTGAGAGAGCAGAAAAAAGAAATGAGATGTACCATGTGTTCAAACAACATAATCCCAGTCCACTTGGTTTTCAGTCTATGACTAGTTTTAACCTCTACATCATTCAAATTCAAAATATACAGGTAATTTTGTCCTACAAAGTCTTCCTGTTCTCAAAAAAGTCTAATTCAGCATTTTGATTTTGAACTGTTATCATCTGCTCCTGTTACTTGGAGTTTTTCAGAGTACTTTACAGAGCTTTGTTATGTTTTGCATTTAAAAGATTGTAATTACTGTTTCCATTTTGACCACAGTTTTTTCTCATGAGCTACCTGTACCTTAGCAAAAAACCTTGTTTATAATTAATAAAAGAAATGGATGATTTATTTTTAAAGACATCTACCCCTTACTTGTAATCTGGTTTTCATGAGCTGCAGTTGCTCCAGCTTTAGAATCATTGATCAATCATGTGTGTAGAGACACAGTTCTTTCCACAAAAAATGCATGAAAACAATCAGATAATTTCCTTCTGGAAACATGATCTATGCTTCTGGAACTGCTCGTGAACATCTCAGGTGGTACTGTAAAAGCAAACTCTCAAATAAATTGGTTTTTACTCTGCTTAACATAGGTAATAATTCCTTTTTAGGGTACTTCATTTTCATTTAGTCTCTGGTTCAATTATATGCTGACACTTTGCATTAATGCGGCAATGTGTTAATTGAACATAAACCACAATACAAATGCAGCATCTCTGTCCTGAAATTAATAACCATAATTTGTAAACCACATAATGTATTTTATTGTAGGAATAATTTAATGATAGGGCATTTTATGCTTAGTAGTGATTAAGAAACTGTGCAATTTACAACAGAAACAAACAGAGCCATATAAAATGTGTAATAAAATGTGTGTAGATGTATATAAATTTGTTTATATGAAACACAAATTAAAAATTTAAATGCTCTTGTAATATAAGGCAAAGTAGAAGGGGCTTTTTATATCATTATCCCTCAAATTGATATGCAACCAGCTAAAGGATCCAAATTTACTGGAGGATTTGCTTTATATAAAAACAAACCTAGACGGAAGCATCTGTTTCAGCCATTAATAACATGTGTAATGTATATGGTGCTTTGAACTAAACATTTCCATTATACCAGAAAGCCCATTTACAGCGACAGAAGCAGTGCCTGAGTATGATCAGTCATAGTGTCACCCTAGCATACGATAACTGCTGCAAAGCTAGGAACTTGGGCATATGCTTCACCGAAAGACTCTAATGTCACTTTCAAGCAGCAGGGGGGAAACACTCAGTGCACCTTGACACCATTAGTGTGGAAAGTAACATAAGTTCCTATGATTTGCTTGGCAAGTCACTTAGTGCTGGTACATGTTTATAAAAGTTAAGTTGCTGCACTGAAATGTATTCTTGGTTTATGGTTTATTGCCACCTCTCTCATGTTCACTCCTGATAACAGAAAAATGGTATCCTTTCCTCATTCTTCCACAATTGTTTCTTCTTTTTAAAGGACTGAGCAAAAGCCATTTTTAAGAGGAGTTTTAGGAAGAAGGCTTTAAGTTTTTAAAATGAAACTTGAATGGGAGAAAGCTCGCACCTGCATTATTGACCTTAAATACTGTTAGCTAATGTAGCGCAAAGGCATTCAGCAGATTTTTCACACCAAAGTTTTCTGGGCAGCATTCCAAAACATAGCAGTAGTTTAAAATGACCCCAACTTTGTGAATGTGAAAGGAGCCGTTATAGGGTAATCGTCTTTCCCAAGCTTTAAGTTACATTTAGCTGCTTAGACTGAACTAAGGATTTTTTTTCTAAATGACAAGCTTTAACTCCTTATAAAGTTAATTCTTCTGCAGATTTTTTTTTCAGCAATGTACAGTGAAACCATTGCTAGTTTGTCTATGTAAGAAAAGTCTGCAATGGCTTGACAAATGCAAATATTATAGTGCTCTCTTTGATGGCAAGTAAGAGATCATCTTAGTGCTCAGGTTTTCAATATCACATTTACACTCCCTAAATGTAAATTCTATGCACAGCTTTGCTTCTGCCCTACAGTACATTATCAAGAAATGTGTTGAGCATAGGAAGTAACATACATAGGGCTGGAGGGATGAAATTTAATTGCAAAGCTCTCTACAAAAAAAATTGTTTGAACTATTTTCTGGAACCGGTATAGAATGAAAAACATTCTATAGAGGTTCTAATGGGTTGATGCTGTGTGTTCTTTAAATCCCCCAGCTGCATGATAAGGACCCTCTAAATGCAGGGGTTCCCTGTTCAGCATGAATCACATGCCATATATGCCTTCATAATTTTGTATTTTGAAGGAGCGCTTAATTCAAGTTCTGCAGCTGGTAAGCTCCCAGGACTCCACACACTCACACTGAAAGCCTATCAGCATAATTTCACAGAAATCATTATTTTTCTGTGAAATGTATTAGTATGATCAGTTCAGTAACCATGAGAATGCAGTCCCTCAGAATAGCTGCCCCACAGCCACAGAGTACGTTATATTGTTTAAGCAAAGATTTAAAACCAAAATATTTTCTTTGAGTGAATACAATTTTTTTTAAGTATTAGAATTTTTCCTTGTGGAGAAAGAAGGTATCCCATTGTGGGGAGGTGAAAGGACTTTTTTAAATGCCCACGTGGAAAAGTCATGACAAACTTTTAAAAACCGAGGATGTATAAGCATCTGGGAGCAGTCAGACCAGAGGAGATTCTAGTCTTTATCTAAATCATGTCTAAGTGCAATTAATGTTCTACAGAGTATACTATGATAAAAATATTCAATTTTACTTTTATTTTTGTTGTTCAGGCTATTCATACTTTATGGAAGAAAATACAATGCCTATAGGAATAAAACAGTATCTTAGTCTTTACTTATCCTACTTGTAGCTGAAAATCAGAAACCAGTATTAGTTGGATTACTAAAACAACTACATTTATCCTGAAGCCATGACGGAGTTTGGTAACCAAGTGAGAAGTGTGCTTCTGTCACAAATACATGGGAGGCTCTCAGACTGTCAAGCAATTAAGTGGACCTGAATAATCCTATGTAATTAAGCTTCTTACTGCATAATTATCTTTATTTTAAATGTGTCTTTTGATGAAACATCTGTTCCCTGCTCTAGATTTGAAAAGATATACCCAAGCGCATGATGAAAATGGTGCTTGTGAGGCCATCACACATGGTACTGCTGCTCAGTTCCTTGGCGACAAAAGTTGTAATTTGCTCCGTCTTTGCATGCAAAAGGCAGGTGCTGCTGCATCCGTGGCCCGCTTTGCCTGACCTTCACGCTTGCTGCAGCTGCCTTTCACATTGTTACCCAGAGAAATAATTGTGTTTGAAAACCCAGCTGAGGATCATCACGCAGTGAAGTGGGGAAGGGGCTCTCGCAGTGCAAGTGCTGTCAGAGCTCTTGGAGGTTGCTCCGCCAACCCACTAGGCAGTAAGAGGAAAAGAAAAAAGAAAATTGGGCCCTAATAAGAGGATTCCAGGTTTTTTCCCATCTGACATCAAATATTGCTTGACTGCTGCTACAAAGAAAGCTGTTGGATTTCTGTTAAATATATTGTCTTTTCCCAAATATTTTCAATTTGCAGAATGTGTACCTTCATTTACAAACTACAGTCTCTATGAAATAGAATTACCTTCTCTGACTGATTTTTAAAGCAGAGAGAATTTCTACTAAATATAGGAATTATTTTCCACTTGGGCTTAAATAGTACATGTACTACTAACTGTAGACTTCTACTAAGTTATTTATTTTCAACAAAACCACATGAAGTACTGGTGAGTTGTCCTTGGCATCTCTAAAGACCATGGTGGAAGCTTTCATTTACTCTCTTTGACTCTGGGATGCTCAGGAATGCATCCTTAGCCTTCCCAGAACTATACATGGCCTCAGATGAGACTTCTGTGGACCACCGGACACAGAGACATCTGTGTTTCATTCGTTATCCTCTCTTCTTTTTGTGATATTTATGTCTGTATCTACAGGAGGAGATCACGTACAAGCACTGCAGAGACCCATGTGGTTCCACACCCAGAAGAGAAAATTACCCACTTTCTGGTTGAACAGACATTATAGATATGCTGCCACAGCATGGTTCACAGTCAGATTCAAAGTCTTTATATTTGGCCCTCTCTAGTAAAAATGAATGCAGGCACAGCTGTTAATTTCACTAGGAACTGGACTGGATCCTTTTTTTTCAGTATTACTCTGCTGTTTACTGATTTTGAGTGTAGAAACTGGCAGCAAGTAGCTGAACAGTTGTAGAGAAAAGTGATGGCAGAATAATAAATACATACAACTACTCCTGAACTTTTGCTTAACTGCTCCTCTGCCATACAAAGCTTCTTTTCTTTAATAATCCAATTAATTGCAAAATAAACCACCCTGGCTAAATACTAAAATCTCAGCTTTATGGTTATTTTTGATAAAACATGAAAACAGTTGAGACTGTTTAAACTTGCATCACTTTTTTGGTCAGCACATCTGAATGAGCTGTTGAAAACAGCCTGAGGATGTATATAAACAGGCTGACATGCTGCAGTATTTCAGGTTCCAGGCACAGCCTTGACTAAATTTTGAAATGTTTTGGAAGGAAAGAGTTCTAAGCAGCATCCTGTCAGCAGCCCTAATTACTGTCATGCATCTGATTTTCAAAACAAACTGATCCACTCTGCTGTAAGAATCCTGAGGCAAATCATGGTCTGGGTTGTTGTCAAAATTCCTGGACCTTAATTTTTCATGACAATGCTTACTAACACCACTGGGAACAACTTTATGCCTAGCATTTAAGATAGGGTATGGGATAGTATAGTGGAATTATCCAAAAGTAAGTGAAGTCTGGAAGCAGTGTTGCAGAAAACAAACTGGGATGATCAGCCATATCATCCCAGAGGGAGCACAGGTCTCAGGTCCCTGCCACAATGAGAAGCTACCTGGCCCACACAACACCCAATTAGTGTTGATCATATACCTTGGCCCTTTAACCTAAGAACCCATCATAAACCACTGTGAGAAAGGCATACTGCCTCCTTACTCCCTTACATTTTGGTCTACCAGGCGAGAAGTCCCATCATATTCAGGCATCCAGGCTGCAGTAATTTCCTGAGCACAACATTTTACCTGAAAACCTGATGGAAACCATAACAATGCTAATGGGAACACATCATATTGTGTTCTCATCTATTCCCCACTTTCACCATGGCATCCAGTGCCACTATGTGCATCCATACATTGCATATCCCTTTCAAATGGTCTTTCCAATGAGGTTTGCCTCTGATTTTTTTAATGAGATTGTATGAGCACAAGATCCTTTTTGAAATTGGTAGTAGTTATAGGGTAAAATATTTGAGAATGTCTCTGAAGAATTTTCGGAGAGACCAAACAAGATGGAGGAGTAGGCCAACAGGAATCTCATGCAATTGAACAAGAACAGGTGGGAACACCTGACATAAGCAGAAATAACCCCTTGCAGTGATACATGGGGGGACTGCCTGTTTGGAGCATAGCTCTGCATTCAATTTTGGGTCCCCCAGTATCAGAAAGACATCAGTAAATCGGATTGAACTTAGAGGGTCACTGAGGTGGTTGGGGGTAGGGTACTTCCTTGTGAGGAGAGACTGGAGGACCAGGGCTGGTTCAGCCTGGAGAGGCAGCTCCAGGAGCACCTAAAAGCAGCCCCCAGTGCCTAAGAAGGATTGTGAGGGGCTTGGAGCTATGCTTTTCTAAGCAGGCCACAGAGGGAGGGTGAGGGTCACAAGAGGCTGGGACTAAGGAAACCTTTCCTCAGAGTCACCGGTCGTAAGAAAACCTTTCCTTAGAATCACCAGTGAGCAGTGACAGAGGCTTCTTCTTTCCTTAAGTGCCTTGTTTGACTTCATGGCTGATGCTGCTGTGAGCAGTATATTAGACCAGACACATCCTGAGCTCCCTCCTGACCAGAGTTTTCCTCTGCTTCTGTTCTCTTGGATGTAAGAAAACTTAATCTGCTGTTGGTTTATAAATGCACTGAAAATATAAGAACACAGTGTGGTATTCACTTGGAGGAGGGGATGTTAATAATGAGCTCTTGTAGACATGTACTGTAAGATACTTCTGCTCCACAGATTTCTTGTCATGTTTTTATAACTTTCCAAGCTTTTTTCTGTTCAGACTCAGATTTCCAACAGTTTGCAGTTAGAGGGTTCTTTTATTTCTGGTAATGGTATTAGGGAAAAATTAAGCCTGTCTTTACAGTTTTTTCTTTAGAATGGTGTCATTTGGAGCAGTAGATTGTAACTAGGCTCAGGACCACACCTTGTTTCACAGATGGGAGAGGGAAATAAAAAGTAGGACTCGAGCATGGGTTTCATAGGATAAGAAGTGATAATGTCAGGATATTTGAAATAGGACCTTGAAGAAATAAAACTAAAGAAATTATCACAAGGGAGAAAGGAGGGAGGAACTGAGAATTAAGGTCTCTACCAAATTGCTATAAACGCAAAGTTTTCCATTTTTGTGTAGAAACGTTTAACACTAGCCATATTGAGTCATTTTGGGTTTTGCTGGCTTTTACTTACATATAGAAGTTGATTAGTTAGTCTTTCCTGAGGTGAAGTTCCACTGAGGTCAGAAGAGATAAAATAAAAGGTAGGTCTTGCTATGTTAAATTGCAACTGGGAGAAAATACACTTTGTATAGGTGGTAAAGGTATAGCTGAATATTGAAATTACAGTAGCATTGCCATGAATATGTTGAATTCTTGAAGACTTTTTAATATAATTTCCACTTGTCAACATCTATTCCAGACGGTTTTATTGCTAAAGACAGTTAGCAATTTTTATAAAATGTATTTTATGAATACTCTCTATCCTATAGTCTTCTCTGTGAAATACTCAACTACATAGAGAACTTTCCTTTTAAAGACTTTGAATGCTGACATGAGAATTGCTTTACTTCACAATAAAATGTGCAAATTGCATGCCCTTTTTATGTGCACTGTATGCAAATCGGCTTGATTGAACTCAATTGAATGTCTTATATGCTGGATGGGTGTAATATGTTTTTTAATGTTCTTTTAGTTGTTTTGGGGTGATTTTTTTCAAAGCATGTTTCAATGAAAATTCCTTTTCATATATTTAAAAAGCCCTTCCAGGGCATTTCATTAACAAAGAGGAAAGATGAAATTTTAGAAAGAAAAACACCTGAATAGAAACTACTCCATTGTTCCTTCCTAGTTCTGTTCCTGAATCCCCTACAGATCAGTTTTAATTCTGTTTCTCTTTTGCAGATTTCTGTACTTGCAGACTGATGTCAACCAATGCAGAAAGTCCAGTGTGAGGGAAGAGTGCTATCGCTGAACTGCTAAAGCAAAAAGAACTCTCCTTCACACTGATAAGGAACTGAAGTTTCACCACCATGAAACCAGTTTATGTGAGAAAGGGATTTGGCCTCTGGGATTAAAAAAGAACTATTTTAAACAATTTTTTTTAAAGCAATATAAAAAAGGAGAGGAGGAGAAAAAGCTGTTTTGAATCTAGTTCTGTTTGCTTTTGTTGAGAATTTTTCAGTTCACATAGGCACTGCAGGATCTGATTTTTGATTATACAAAGTGACAGTCCACACTTTATTTAGTAACTTTTTGAACAAATATTTCTTTGGAGCTAAAGGAAAAGACTGTTTTCCATGTGATAGCCTGGGTGAAGAGAATATGTGTAGTGACTGATTATACTTCACGGAAGTTTCAGGTCAGAATGCAGGTCACAGCTGGAATGGCCGATTAAGATCTTGCATCTCTTTGGGGAATTTCTCTAGCACTGTAAGCTTGACAGTCGGTAACTTTACTGTGGATGCATTTGCTAAGCATGCTGTTCTCCACAGACAGCTGGAATAGACACAGTGATGGAGCTGCACCAGTGTTCTGACTCTGCCTTTTGGTGAGCCCTCAGCCAGGAGCAGAATTTACTATTTCTGAAGTTCCAGGGAAAAAATATCCAAAGACATGTATGTTTTTATGAAAAAGAAGTAAAAAACCTGGAAATAGTTGCTGCATTCTTCTCTCCTTAGGTTTTTCAATAGTTTTTCAATTCAGTACAATGTCTCCACTAATTAACACAAATCTTGGGAAAATCTCTTTGTCTATATCCACCAGTCATTTTTTTACACTGATTGCAAGGTTTCTGGCACTGGACTCTCAGGCGCAGTGGCTACCCAGAGACTGGAAATGTAAAAGGGATTTGTAGCAAACAGATAATACATAAAGGAGGAAGAAGAACTGCAGAGGAACTGATGATGTGCCATGGATGAGGGGCCATTTGAACAGACCATGTTGAAGTGGAAAATAGAGAAATAGTAGGAAAATGTGCTATTACAAATGTAAGAGAATGGGAAATCATTCTTGTTTCCCATGATGCTTTTACTCCATGCCAGTACTATCAAAAAGTCTTAATTTGTGTAATGCAATGCAAGTTTAATTACCAGCCACTAAACATTACATTTTATGAACAATGGATATTTTGTAAATATAAATTAGACTTTGAGATTTTTATACTGAAAAAGGACCTTAAAGCTGCTTTTGCCCACACCGTTACATAAAAGACTCTGAAAGGTAGTTTACAGAAAGGCAGCTTTTCAGTAATTTTTTAATTACTGAAAGGGGAATGGGGATGAGAGAGTAAACAAGAGAAAAGGGAGAAAGTTTCTGTAACACATTAGGATACTGGTATTTTAGACTTTGCCATGCAAAACAAGAGGTTTTGCATGAAAAAATATGTTAACAAGATCTCAAGTTAGAAGATAATTAAGTGAGAAACCCTTTCTTGGATGATAATGGGTGCTTCAGACTGTAGCTGCTTTGTTACATAGTGTAAACCTTAAATTTCTTTGTAGTTGGAAATCATTCCCTACTTGCATGTGTTAGATATATTCTGTTGCTTAATACACTCCTTTGAATATTCTTTGAATTCTGAATAGAAATAAAAGTTTCTCCCCTAAAAATCATAATATTTTTGTTTCTGTGAACATCTTAATTTTCTTCTTTCTGTATGTTAATGTTAAAGCCCCATAATTATATTGTAAGTTATGAAAAAATTCTCTGTGACATGTATTTAACAATCCATGGGCTTGTTTCATATAGCATCTTAAAGAGTGCAAGTTCAGGCCCATAACATATAGGGACAAGAAGAAAAAGAACAAGGAAGCATGACAAATCTTGATCTTGTTACAGACTGTTGTTCTTTGGAAAAAAAAAAGCACATAATAGAATTTGTCGCAAACTGAACTTTTTCTTGATCATGATCTCTGGCTTTCCAATAGAGTGATGATAGCTTTGTTGGTTTTGATTTTTTTTTCTTTGAATTTCAGAATCCTTGTGTGTACCACAGGATGTGTTGGGTCATATTGTTGGTTTCAGGGGTTTTTTTGTTTGTTTTTGTTTGTTGGGGGTTTTTTTTATCCCATTTATAAAAAGAAAGATTGAGTTATAGGAATAAACAAGAAAGTTGACAGATTCTTTTGGTATTTGGATCACTTGTAATCTAGGAAATGGACATTGAATTACAGATGGCTTAGTGTAATTTAGTGGTAAAAGCATGTGAAACCATTTGTATACTTCAAGGTTCCTGTTCTTATCTTCCTTAGTTGAGTAAAGAGAAAAAATGAAAGATAATAGTACCACCTTCTAAAGAATAACTAAAAACATGACCTTATTTACACAGTACATTGCATTAAAAAGAGTGTATCACTGTCAGATGTTATTACAATGCCATAAGTAGATATGTAAACAAAACAGAGATGTAAAAATTAACAGGTCTTTCTTACGGGCAATATCAGTTATTGTTCTGCTCTGTGATAAATATTATTCATATTAAAACAATCTGAAATATACATCTCTTCACTAGTTTACAGATGATGATTGTAATGATTTCTGCACTAGTTTGTGTTGCTCTTGAGTTTTCTCCATTTCTAGTTAGGCAATCATATCTAAAATGCCATTTATAACTGAATTATTAATTGTTATACCCAAGCTCTGGATAATATTTCTGTCCACTGTTCTTCTGATGATTCCCAAATTAGAATCATCATTCTCCAAGATCCACATTATGTAGTAGTTTACCAAAACAAACCCATGACCTATTAATAAATTATTTCTGTGCTATCTTTTGTCCTTTGATAACTCAGGGTTGCTTTTGTCTTTTAGTCAGAGATACCAAGAGACAAATGTAAACCCTTTTTCTAAAAGGTCTTTAGGGATTTCCTTTGATTCAATTTCCTTTAACAACATGTAAGGGAATTGCCTGCAAGCACCATCCTTCACTAATACCTCAGGATTAGTTTAGTCACCTCTTCTGTCAGAGTTACATCAGCTAGCGATATAAACAGTATCACAAATATTGGGGAGTAGTAACTGATGGACAAAGATGTAACCTACTTATTTTGAGGATTTTCTTCAAGGAATGAAATACAGATAATACTTGCATTTTTCAAACAATCATGGAGTTGTAATTTTATCTCTCCCATCACTCTTAAGGGACATGTGCTTATTTCAAGGCACAAGCAAGAACTAATTTTTCCTCAAATCAGTTAAAATTTTTTTTCAGCACTTGGGGAAAAATACATCTCTTTTTAACATATTAGTTGAAGGTTTTGAAAACATATCTTTGTGAAATCCATTAACAGAGGCAGTAGAGGTTGAGGAAAGGATTCTAAATTGAGCAGTAACAAGGATAAATAGGCAAATCCCAAATTTAAAGTATTATTAGTCATATTTCTAATTTGCAGAGTGCTGTGGAAGGGTTAGTAAGCACCCTTACTCTCTCTAGGCAGTATTGCAGCACTGGTACACTCAGGAGCAGAACCAAACTTTCTTGAATCCAAGCATTAATTCACACTGACTCTCCTTTTTCAATTCTGTGTGCACTCATCCTCTAAGAGTTGCACTCGGTGAAGAAGGACAAACATCAAGTAGGCACTTCCCGAAAAATTCTAAATTCTCCTAAATTCTAAATTCTCTATTTTCCTCACTGTACCTATCTTTACATAACTACTTTAAAAGCTGTTTCCAGGAATAAGATTGGGTCATATTGTTTCTTTACCAAGGGAAAAAAAAAAAATCCCCTACTTATAAGAAACACTCTAAATACTGTTCTCACCAATCTATATGCTGCATGTACTACACTGGTAAAGAGATATGTCTAGTTAGAGGTGTCCTGCAGTCCCCTCAGTCTCCACACTGGGTTGTAACACAAATCTCTTAAGGGTCCTCTTTTCATATAGTCCCTATATCTTCCCTTCCCTTCCCTTCCCTTCCCAAACCTTCCCAAACCTTCCCTTCCCAA